>NW_006400023.1:362467-419789 GCF_000299155.1 Elephantulus edwardii | reverse complement strand
GCCAGAAGATCAATAGGTGTGTCTTGGTGAAGGTGCAGTCAGTGTGCTTCTTAGAGGCAAGGATGGTGAAGGTTTGTCTCACATACTTTGGACATATTTTTAGGAGAGGCTCTTCCTTGGAAAGGGACGTTGTGCTTGGAAAAGTCAGCAAAAGAGAGGAAGATCTTCAACAAGACGGAATGACACAGTGATGCAGCAATGTGCTCCAGTATGTCAAAGATGATGATGATGGCCCAGGATAGGACAGAGTTCGGATACGTGGTTCATAGAGTTACTATGAGTTATCTTCAATTCCAGGGCACCTCTGATTCTGATGGCATAGAAATTTATGCTGCTAAACCAAAGGCATGTCCTCTCTGGTGGTTTGAATCCACCAGTGGCCCCTAAGGAGAAATGTGGTCAATCTTTGCCTGCGCAATTTGTACCCTCCAGAAACCTATTGGAGGGTCAGTATAAGTCAGTTCCCACTTGATGGTAACGAGTTTGAATTTTTTTTTGGCCATCAGTCCAGGACTATTTCCAGGATGGGAAGATGAGCAGGACAGCCTGAGAGGATAAAATTAATTTAATCTAAATTCCTGTGAACATCAAAAACTTCCAACAGAGTAAAAAGAAAACCTAATGATTGGGAAAAACATATTTAGCAATACCATTTCAGACAAGGGTCTCATATCAACAGTTACATAATACTACAGGGCCTCCATAAGAAAAAGATTGATAACACAATTACAAAATGGGCAAAAGACTTGGAAAGAATTTTCACAGAAGATATATGGATGGCCAACTGACATATGAAAAAAAAATGCTCAAAATCACTGGCAATAAGAGAGATGCAATTCAAAACCAGGTAGCAGTGGCAATGTTTAACAAGACGTCAAGTCCTAAATGTTGGAGAAGATGTGGAAAGATAGGCACTCATAAACTTTTGGTGGGGTTGTAAAATGCTACAACCATTTTGGAAGGAAGTTGGTTCTTCCTCAGAAAGCTGAACATAAGAATTCCATATGACCCAGCTATTCCACTGCTTGGAATGTACCCTGAGAAAATGAGAACTGAGGCACAGAGACTTGTACACCAATGTTCATAGCAGCATTGTTCACCATCACAAGAACATGGAAACAGCCCAGATATCCAACCACAATGAAATGAATTATTATGGTGCATTCACATGATAGACTACTACGTAGCACGTAAGGAGTAATGATTTTGTAAATCATATCTAACTTGGGAGTGACTGGAGAGCATTATGCTAAGTGAACTATCTCAGTCTCATAAGGACAAATACTATATAAGACCATTATCACAGAACATTTATGAGGATCCAAGGGGCAGGGGGTAGGGTGAAAGCAGTGGGGTGGGCAAAGGGGGTTGGGGTGGTTGACCATGTGGTTGCACAATTTGACAAAAGGAGGGATGGGTGAGTAAAGGAAATGGGAAAGATCTAGTGTTAAAAACAATGTATAAGAACTTTGTAATTAAATCAGTATTAAAAGAAGAGTGTGATTGTGGAACCAGGCAAGCTGAAGCTGTTAACAATCTCAATCTCTTCTCCATCCATCATGGTGGCCAAGTGGTGAGAATCTTTGTCTTCTTGAGATTGAACTTCAATCCATATTGAAGACTATAGATAGTCCTTGACCTTCTGCAACAAGCACTTCAGGTCCTCCTCAGTTTCAGCAAGCAGGGTTATGTCATCTGTATAACATAGGTCATTGATGGGTCTTCCTTCAAACCTGATACCACATTACTCCTCATAGAGCCCAGCCTCCCGGATGATCTGTTCTGCATAGAGATTGAAAAGGTATGAAGACAGGACGCATCCCTGACACACCCCTTTCCTGATTTTGAACCATGCAGTGTTCCTTGCTCTGTTCTGAGGACTGTTTGCTGGACCAAGTATAGGTTTCAAATATACAGAAATAGTATGGTTTCTATATTTTTAAATAATTTTTGTTGTCAGTTCCTAAGAAAATGAAATTTACATAATGTCCTTTCCCTTTCCCCTCATAGGTGTTATTTATGATGAATAAATTATTCATTTAATTTTTTTTCCTGGCAATTGGTAAAAGTAGGCCCTCATTAAGATAATTGAGGTATGATGTCAGTCATGGAAGTAGAGTCAAGAATACTGATGCTGCAAGGAATAAGGCTGTTCTGGGGTGGGGTGGTAGAGCTCAAAATCCTCTCACCAGGGCTTGCCATGCTAAACAGAAAAAGCAAAATTTTTCTGTATGACAGAAACATTGTTATACCTTGTAGAATGTAATTTGATTCAATTTTTAGTGAAGTGTTAGTCTGTAAAAGATAAATATCAAGTTTTCACATTTAGTGCTCTATTCAGTAGAACGTTAGAAGCAG
Source organism: Elephantulus edwardii (assembly GCF_000299155.1). Classification (NCBI taxonomy): domain Eukaryota; kingdom Metazoa; phylum Chordata; class Mammalia; order Macroscelidea; family Macroscelididae; genus Elephantulus; species Elephantulus edwardii. The sequence goes on along the minus strand of NW_006400023.1, from coordinate 417,431 downwards.
AAGTAGTTTGGATTATGGATATTAAAAGACAATTCCCCACAACTCCTATAAAAGGTATGGCCCACGGATGTGAACACTTAGAGCTACAGATGAAGAGGTGGTCCAACAGATGATGCAGAATCCAAAGAGGACGAGAAGGAATTTTGGAGATTTCCACTGCTTGGTTCATCAGGCCCAAGTTTACACCAGAGAAGAGGCAACACCAGAAACACTTTCTAAATTATTTTGTAATTTGCTTTTAATGCAAGTTTTATTCAGTTAATAGCTCTTTATCATGGGCTTTACAGGTTTTTTCCTGAAACCTTGCATATTTACTGGGAAGCAATGTTTTCACAGACTCAAAGAAGAGCTATTGAAAGAAGCCAGAAAATCCTGGGTAAGAAGTCCATGTATCTTTCTTTTTATTGCTTGAATATGTGTACCTTAAGTATGTTAATAAAAGACTAAGAAGAAATTCCAAGTTGTTAAATGGTCATTGTGTGCTGGTTCTTTTTTAAATTTTTTTTATTATTATTTTTGTGTGTGTGTACCATCAGATCGGATCTGATTGGTACAGGAGATTGTCCCTCCTTTCCAGCAGAGCATCTGGTGGATTCAAATCACATACCTCTGGGATTGCAATGCAGCCTTTTGCCACTAGGCCACCAGAGCTCGTGTGCTGGTTCCTTTAGAAGCAATTCTCATGTGCTTTTTTTTTTAATGTGAAAGTTGCATCTATATATGATGAGAGAGTTAAGTGTTGACATAAAAACAATATGTTGTTATGATAGACAAAGAACTTGAGATTGTTAACAATTTCAGCTGGCTTGTTTCCACAATCACCATTCTTGGTAGCAGCACTCAGGAAATCAAAAGACAAATTGTCTTGGGAAAGTCTACTGTCAGGGACCTCTCCAGAGTACTGAGAAGCAACGATGTCAGTCTATAGCCTATGGTACACCTGATCCAGGCCATAGTCTTTTCAATTACTTGTGATGCATCAGAGAGCTGGACAGTGACTGAAGATGGTAGAAGAAGAATCAATACCTTTAAGCTATGGTGCTGGAGAAGAGTCTTGAATACACCATAGACTGCGAAAAGAACAAACAGGTCTTCCTGGAAAGGGTGAAACCAAGCTACTATTTGGAGGCAAGAATTTTAAAGCTCTGTGTCAAATACTTTGGGCATGTTGCTGGGGGGACCAGTCCTTGGAGAGGACATCATGCTTGGAAGGGTGGAGGGACAGTGCAGGACAGAAAATCCTGGATGAGATGGATTGACACAATGACTGGGGTAATGGAGGTAGTTGTGTGGAAGATAATGAGATTGGCTCAAGACAGGGCAGGGTTCAGAGCTATCATAGTTGACTTGACAGCACATAACAACAACAACAACATGAAAATATTAGATTTCTAAATATAAAGCATTTCTAGTGGCATAGTGGTAAGAAGCTGTGCCACAATCCCAAAGGCACATTCTTCGAATCCACCAGCTTCTGATCAGGAGAAGAACACTCCTCTTGAGTGATTTATTGCCTCTGAAAACCTGCTGGAGGGTCAGCTATGAATCAGTTCCAACTCGATGACACACAACAACAACAATGTGCATTCCAAATATTTTTTTTCCCTCTGTCAGTTCCTAATATCTGAATGAAAAGAAATGCTTTAGGTTTTACTAAGAATGGAATCTTGATTTTGGGTGTGGGACAGAGGACTCACTGGGCAACTTGACACCCTAGGCATACAAACTTGATACCTTAAGTGTCGTGTTTCTGTGTCTTCCACATGCATGTCCTTTCCTGACTGTGTCACGCATTTCATGAACACGCCTCTTCCTGGAATGCACTTCCGTTTGGACTGGATCTCTTTGATCCCACTGCTGCTACACAGGGCTTGGGGTCAAGGCCTGAGGATGCATCAGCCAGGGAGAAAGCCCATTCTGCTCTACTGGGAAGAGGTACATGTTTTGATTTTGTTTCTTCAATAAATTCAAAACTTATTGTCATTAAGTCAAAATCAACTCATGGCTGACCTTCCAATAATAGGCTGTCAGAGGTCAATCACACAGAGGGAATTTGCCCACCTTTCTTTTGCAGAGCAGTTGGTGGGTTTGAACTGATGGAGCAGCACTGCCTGTGGGTCAGCAGTGCAAGATCCTATGAAGCACCCCACCAGAGTAAGGGAGACTATTCTTATATACTTCCAAGCATGAACAATCCTCGCATTGATTTCTTTGGGCATAATAATAACTGTCCTGACACAATGAGTCAGAATCAACTCAACAGCACCTAACAAGAACACAGGCAATAAAGTGGATATGTTGTTGTTAGCTGCCATTAATTTGTCCATGGCAACTCCAGGCATGATGGAATGAAATGGAATTAAATGCTTTCTGGTCCTGCAGAGCCCAGTTATCTGTTGCAGAGCACACTGTTGTGATCTATAGTCTTTTTCCACTGGATGATTTTCAGAAGTAAATTGCTAAGTCTTTTTCTTCCTAGTCTGGACTCTTTGCTGAGAACTTTTTAGCATCATAACAACACACAGGACAGAGGGAGAGTGTCAGGTTCTGAGGTGAATTCACCAGGAATTGAATTGGGTCTCCCCATGGAAGGTGTGAGTTTTACCACGGAAGCACCTCCTGGCTGTCACTAGAGACTTTAACTTTGCTGAGAGCTCTGATGGCCCAGTGGGTAAGGAGTTGCCCTGCCAACCCAAAAGCATGTGGTTCAATTCCACCAGGTGCTGCTACATTGGAGAAAGATGGATAATCTCCTTTTGGACAATTTACTATCTCTGAAAACTCACTGGTTCTGACTCAACAGCACACAACCAAAACCGTGCTGACCAGGTTTCAGCATAGCCGCTAGCTTACATATGGACGAGGCTGAGAAGTGTGACAATCGATCCACATTGGAAAAGCAGCCAAAATCAGTCAGTGCCCCAAAGAAGATATAATGCTGTTGCAAGCCGGTGAGTCTATACCAGCACATATAGGACAAAGTAGAACCATCCCACAGAATTTCCCCAATATGATTTTTTTAAAAGCAAAACCAGTTTTATTAGAAAACATGCATCATAGAGAGAGATGGGTCATTTCTCCAAAAATCAAAAAGTGGAGAAAGACCTCCGGGCTGTAATTTTTATAGAAATCAATTACCAAGTGTCCACTCCCTCAATACAGCTGGTGGATTTGAACCATCAACGTTTCAATTAACAACTGAGCCACCACATCACTCAAAACCCAGACACTGCAATGTTATTTACCATCACAAGAATGTGGAAACAGCCCAAATGTCCAACCACAAGTGAATGGATTGAGGAATAGTGGTACATTCACACAATGGAATACTACTATGCAGCACTCAGAAGCAACAATTTAAAAACAACAATTACTACAACTACATAACTTGGGAGAAACTAGAGAACATTAAGCTGAGTGAACTAACTCAGCCTCATAAGGACAAGTACTGCACAAGACCATTATTGTAAAAATAGAAGAATAACTAGTAAAACATGTATGGGGAGTGGATGGGGGAGAATGGGTAGGGGCAAAAACACAGGGTTGCACAATTTGGTGGGTGGAGGAAGGAGGTGAAGGAAATGGAAAGGATCCAGCAGGGTCCTTAAAAGTCAGGGTAATGATGGGCAAAGTCCAATGGTGATTAATTTTATAAAACAATGAGTGGGAATGATTGTATGAAATACAATGTGAATGAAGAATAGTGTGAAACACTATGTATACAAACTTTGTAAACAAACCAATGTAAAATAAAATTTTAAAAAAACAACCCACAACAACTGCCATCAAGTCAGTTATAACTCCTAGTGACCCTTCGCCAAGTCTCTGAGGCTGTAAATCACATCAGGAAGAGACTATTTTTCCCTTTGAGCCACTGGTGGATTTAAGCCACCAGAGATGTGCAGCCTCTGGGCTAACAGCGCAACTCACTATAGAATGTTATTATGTACTGTCGAGTTGGAAACTCAGCTCATAGTGGACTCTCCAGTGGGTTTTCAGAGTCAGTAAATCGCACAGGTGTTGATTGTTCATTTTTCTCCTGCAGAACAGCTGGTCAGACCATGTGCCCTTGTGTTGGCAGCAAAGCTTCTACCCACCTGGCCACCAGAGCTCTCTCAACTACAGACTGGGGTTCTGATCTTTATAAAGTAATATAGCATTGCCGGGGAGGTTTTGTCACCAGAGAACATGGTCTTGGAGACAATGATCCCTTGTGTGTGTTTACATGGTCTGAGCTTTCTGTTTTGGCTTCCCCAGTTCTGGCTGTTCAAAACATCCTCCACAACCTACTCATTGGGCCATCCCTCTCACACCAGCACACCACCTCCACCTCCTAACAGGCCCATCCCCACCCTCCCTGCTGCTGCCCCAGGTTTCTTGGTCCATCTTAAGTGCTTTGACATTTTAATGCAGACTTCCCCTCATTTCTTTCTTTCCAAACATTTGTCTTAGTCTTCTTTATTTTACCTAAAGATTTTTCTTTTCCTTTTTAAAGTATACATATACATTAAAGAAAAGTTGAGGTCTTAGAAGGAAGAATAAACACTGCCGTAATACCACCCACCCCAAACAACTATTAAAGTGGCTATCCTTTCCATACTTTTTCTCTGTACATTACTGAATAGTGAACATAATAGCTAAAATAAATAAGTTACTCTATCCCCAGACATGAACGCATTCATTCTTGCCAGTGTCAGTGAGGTAGGCATGATTAGTATGTCTATATTCAGATGAAAAAACAAACCCAGACAGACACCCTGACTCTGGAGTCTGAACTTTTCCTCTCTTCACTATCTCTGACTTTCTCACTCATTGCCATCATGTCAGCACTGACTCCTAGGTTATCCTCCAGAGGATTTTCAGAGGTTGCATTTCTCATGGGAAGAGATTACCCATTACAGAGCATCTGGTAGATTTGACCGACCTACCTTTGGGTTGGCAGCATAACTCTGTACCCATCCGTTGTTGCAGTTGTTAGGTGCCCTAGATTTGAGTACGACTCACAATGATCATATGAACAACAGATGTGAACCTGGTTCTATCCTGTGCCACCTTCACACTTCCTGACACTCTGTCCATTACGGCAGTCACCATGTCCATTCACCTTGTTGAGGATCTTTCCCTCTCTCACTGTTCTTCCTCCATTCCAAGCTTGATGTCCATCTCCAAGGTCTATCCCCTTCTAACAACATGCGCAAAGTATGTGGGATGAAGTTCTCCATCCTTTCCTTTAAGGAGCACTCTGGCTACACTTTCTCCGTGACATATCTGTTTGTTCTTTTGGCCGTCCATGGGATATTTAGTAATATTCTCCAACACCACAACTCAAGGGTATCAATTCTTCTGTCATCCTTATTCATTGTCCAGCTCTCAGATGCATATGAGGTGATTGAAAGACTGTGGCCTGAACCAGGAGCATCTTACTTCTGTCATCACTGGTCCTCAGAACCTTAGAGAAGTACCTGATAGCAGATTTTTCCAGTGCAATATGTCTCCTGATCTCTGGTACCAATGGTGTCGATTGTGGATCCAAGTATAAATTGTTAATTATTTCCCTCTTTTCTCCATCTATCATGCTGCTGCCTGTTGGCCCAGTGATGAGGATATTTTGTCTTCTAGATGTTAGTGGGTAATCCACATTGAAGGTTGAATTCTTTGATCTTTTTCAGCAAGCATTTACAATCCTCCGTACTTTTGATAAGCAAGGTTGTGCCATCTGTGTAATGCAGGTTGTTAAAGAGCCTTCCTTCAATCCTGATGCCAAATTCTTCTTCATAGAGTCCGGCTTCTTCAATGATTTGCGCAGTATACAGATTGAATAGGCCTGGAGAAAGGATATAGCTCTGATACATGACCTTTCTTGATTTTAATTCTTGCCATGTTCCATAAACACTACGCTATTAGAACTCCCTTCACTGCACTATAGGATCCCCAAACCGTAAAATATCACTACTGTCAAACCATTTCCTAGAAATCCTCCACTGTGTTTCTGAGGCTGTAAATCTTTACCAAAGGAGATGATCTTATTTTTCTCTCATGGAATATCTGGTGAGTTTCAACTGTTGGCCTTTCAGTTCGTAGCCCTATATGCTTTGTGTTATGCCATAACAGCTCTTTATAGGGTTCCTAGGTACTTTTCCCCATCTCTAATTCAATGTAAGAAGAGTTCTTCTGCGATGCGGTTCATATCAGCTTTTGTCTTATAAGAGATAAAAAGGAGAAATGAATGCAGAAGGAGGCCACTGGGTAGCCTACTCTCAAGAAAGAAGAGCTGGGAGTGGAGCATGTCCTATTGAACCAAAGTTCTTGTACTGAGAAACTCCTAGACCCGGTGGAAGATTGATGACAAGGGCCTTCCTCTAAACCTGTCAGAGGGGGACGGACTTCCTCTGGATCCAGCACAGACTTCTAGAAGTGTAGGATTGCTAACCTGTAAGAGGATTCATTTCTGTTTGTTAAATCATCACATAGTATTTCTGTTATAGCTCACTACTACATAGTCTGAGGAAGTAGGTACTTTATAGAGATGAAAAATTTGAGACCAGAAGAGTCAAGCTGGCAAGTAAATACAGTCATACTAATGCAAGAATTATAAAACTAATTCCAAAGACAGAGGAGAAAGGGAAAAAAACTAAAATGGATATCAGAAGTGACCAACAGCTGCATCAGAACATGGAGAAACCAAAACAAAGGAAAAAGATGCTGAAATTAAAGAGCTGAATAGAAGATTTCAAAGGGCAGTTCAAAAACAAAGCAAAGCATTATAATGAAATGTGTAGAGAGCTGGAATTGGAGAATAAAAAGGGAAGAACTTGCTTGGCATTTCTCAAGCTGGAGGAACTGAAAAATAAATTCAAGCTTCAAGTTGCAATAGTGAGCGATTTTATAGGCAAAATCCTTAATGCTCCAAGAAGATTCAAAAGAAACACAGAATCACTGTACAAAAATAATTGGCTAAAATATTTTAGGAAGAACAACATAATCAAGAGCAAATGATAATGAAGGGAAAAGTTCAAGTTACAGTAAAGGCATTGGCAAAAAATAAAGTCCCAAGAATGGATGTGATACTAATTGGCATGTTTCAACTAACAGTTGCAACTCTGAGTGGGTTCACCAGTTTAGGCCAGGAAATAAGGAGGACAGTTACCTGGCCGACCAACCTACTGGAAGAGATCCCTATCTGTTCCCGTTTTCAAGGAAGATGATCCAACACAATGTGAAAATTATTGAACAATATCATTAATATTACATGCCAGCAAAATACTGCTGAAGATCATTCAAAAATTGCTAGAACAGTGCATAGACAGAGAATAGTCAGAAGTTCAAGCTGGATTTAGAAGAGGCTGTGTCACCTGGGATAACATTGCTGATGTCAGATGGATCCTGACAGAAAGCAAAGAATACTATTAAAAAATGCCTATTTGCACTTTATAGACTGTGCAACAGCATTTGATTGTGTGGGTCATAACAAGTTATGGCTAAAATTGAAAAGAATGGGAGTTTCAGAACACTTAATTGTACTCATGTGAAACTTATACCGAAACAAAGAGGCTGTTGTGCAAACAGAGCAAGGGACTATGGCATGGTTTAAAATTAACAAAGGTGTGTGTCGGGTTACATCCTTACTCCACACCTATTCAGTTTATATGCTGAGCCAATTGATGGAGAAGCTAGATTCTATAAAGAAGAATGTGGTATCAGTATTAGAGGGAGACTCATCAATAACCTTTGTTATGCAGGTGACACCACCTTGCTTACTGAACGTGAGGAGAATTTGAAGTACTTTCTACAGAAGATCAAAGATTACAGCCTTCAATATGAATTGCATCTTGACATCAAGAAAATAAAAATTCTTGCCACAGGACCAATAGGCAACATCACCTGGCCGACCAACCGACTGGAAGAGATCCCTATCTGTTCCCATTTCCAAGGAAGATGATCCAACACAATGTGAAAATTATTGAACAATATCATTAATATTACATGCCAGCAAAATAGATGGATAAAAGTTTGAATCTATCAATGATTTAATCTTACTTGGATTTTCAGTATTCTTGGTAGCAGCAATCAGAAGACCAGGACATGTATTGCACTGGAAAAGTCAGAAGCCAGAGACCTCTCCAAATTATTGAGGAGTGGTAATGTCAGTTTGAGGACAAAGGTGCATCTGATTCAGGTCATGGTCTTTTCAATCATCTGTTATGTATCTGAGGGAGAAATTCACCTGGACAGTGACTAAGGATGACAGAAGAATCAATGTCTTTGAGCTCTGAGAGTGCAGAATAACCCAAGGATTGCCAGAAGAACAAACAGATATGTTTTGGAAAAGATGCAGCCAGAACGCTCCTTGGATACAAGGATGATGAAGCTTCATCACACATATTTTGGGAATGTCACTAAGAGAGAGATTTGAGAGAGATTCATGCTTGGAAAGGTGGAAGGTCAACAAAAGAAAGGAAGACGCTCAAGTAGATGGATGGACATAGTGATGGTAACAAAGGGCTCAAGTATGTCAGATTGTGAGGATGATACAGGATAGGACAGAGTTTAGATCTGTTATTCATAGGGTCACTATGGGTCATACTCAACTTGATAGCACCTTAGAATACAGCAAATGCAAGACTCAATTTCTAAGCATTCATATACTGCTTCTAAATTGTATTGGGGCAGAAGAAAGGGTAGAGAAGGAAGGAGAGAAGACTGGGATTTCCCACCTTGAAGTAGTTAAGATGGCAGGCAGGTTCACTCAAGTGCTTTGCTCAGCCTTCCCGATTCTTCTCTGAATAGTCTTCTCCAAGCCCCTTCCAGGAAGTCTTCCCAAATGATCCCATGTGATCGATCCTATGTTCTCTAATTTGAACTTGTCTGCGTATTGGTTTGTAATGCTTTGATTATTATTATTCAATTCAAGAAATAATTATCAAAGGTCTAGGACATTGAACTAAAGCTGTGGAGTATGTAGACAGGGTCCCTCCTTGCCAAGTATACCCTACCTTCTCAGGGATATAGACAAAGACAGTCATAAAAAATGCTAATGAAAGAAATGGAGTATATCTAAGAAATAGGAAAGATTATAGTTGTCAACAATTTCACCTTGCTTGGATCCACAATCAACACCCTTAGTACTAGCAGTTAGGAAGTCAGATGTATTACCCAGGAAATGTAGTCAGGGACCTCTCCAAATTATTGAGGAGCAATGATGTCCGTTTGAGGACTAAGGTGCTTTTAATTTAGGCCATTATCTTTCTGATCACTTGCTATATACCTCTGAGAGCTGGACAATGAATAAGGATGACAGAAGAAGAGTTGATGCCTTTGAGCTCTGGTGTTGGAGAAGAGTGCTGAATATCCCATGGACTGGCGAACAAATAGATATGCCTCAGAGAACATGCAGCTAGAGTACTCCTTGGAGACAAAGAGGTTGGAGCTTCGTTTCAGATACTTCAAGCATGTTGCTAGGAGGGGCTGTTCCTTGGAGAGGGACTTCAGACTTGAAAGGTGAAGGGTCAGCAAAAGAGAGGAAGACTCTGTACCAGGTGGATAGACAATAACTGCTGCAGTGGGCTCTAGTGTCAGGAAGTGTGAGGGTAGAACAGGATAAAACAGGGGCCAGATCTGTTGTTCTTAGGATCACTATGAGTTTTATTCAACTTGATGACACCTAACAACAACAACAGCAAGGAATCAGAACAATGTCAGACTGAAGGTCAGTTGTTCTTTGCACGCTTCAAGGATGGAGGCATTCACACTGGGTCATGAAAGATGACTAAGACTTTAGGAGGTAGTATGATGAGTAGAAGGAGCCCTGGGGGTGTTGTGCATCACATGTTGGACTGATGAGTGAAAAGTTGCCAGTTCAAATCCACCAGCCACACCAAACGGGAGAGATAGGTTGCCTCTTCTTGTAAAGACTCAGCCCTGGGGATCCAGTGAAGGGTTGCTATGAGTCAGAACTGAGTCAACAGCAGTGAATTTGAGTTTTGGTGTAAGGTGAGACTAGGTAACTGGTTGGTACAATAGTTTGTGCTCAACTGCTCACCTAAATGCTGGAAGGTCTTCTCTACTCAACAATACAGTCAAAGAGAAGCCTCTCTGTGAGTGGAAATTGATTCAATGACAACTAGCAACCCAATGAGGAAAGGAAGGGTACTTACCTGCTGATCAAAAGGTTGGCCTTTCAAGTCTACCCAGAGGTGTGTTGGAAAAAATCCTTGGTAATTCACACCTGAAAAATCAGCCATTGAAAACCCTAGGGAGCAGAATTCTGTTTAACAAACATGGCAGAACTGATTTGAGAATAATTCTCCATTTAAAAAAAAATATTGAGAGCATCTGAGAAAAGAGTAGCAGTCAAGACCCGGTGTGTGAGGTATGACCAGCAAATGGGAAGCAGCATCATTAGTGTTTGTTATTACAGAGATTTTACTATCGTTGTAAACAGGAGTGAGAGTTCTTTACTCTTGCTTTGGATGTCCCCTGGGCTCCTGGTGCTTTAAATGAAATGTCGTTGTTGTTGTTGTTGTTGAGTGCCATCGAGTTAGAACCAACCTATAGCTGACCCTCCATTAGGTTTACAGAGGCAGCAAATCACCTGGGAGGAGATTGCTTGTCCTTCTCCAGCAGAGCAGCTGGTGGATGCGAACTACATGTGTTTGGAATTGCAGCACAGCTTCTTAGGCCCCTTGTTGCTGTGTACCGTAGAGTCTGAACTGACCCCTAGCTAACCCTCTGGTGGGTTTTCAGAGGCAGTTAATTGCGTGGGAGGAGATTATCCGTCTTTCTCCTGAGGAGCAGCTGGTGGCCTCGAACCACATGCCTTCAGGATTGCAGCACAGCCTCTTGCCACTAGACCACCAGAGCTCCCTAGTAATTAATTTAAACTTTAATTTAAAATTTAGACTAGTAATTCATTTACCAGGTCACTAGAGCTCTTTAAATTAAATACAGTGATACAAATACATGAACATAAGCCCAAGGACAAAGAATACTTGGTGTAGAGAGTTTAACAGATGGAGGGTGCCAAGCCATGGTTGGAGTAGTCAGGTAAAGCCAGACCATGAAGGTTCTTGAGGTCCATGCAATAGCATTTGAACTGTACCTTCAGGGTACTAAAGGGTAAAATCGTATAAATGACAATCAGCTTTGCAGTGTGGAAAATGTGATGGGGGAGAGGACAGGAGTGGAAGTGAGGAGGAAAATTAGAGGGGACAGAGCTCTTTAGGAATCCCTGGGTGGTGCAGACAGTTAAACACTCAGTTACTAACCAAGTTTGGAGGTTTGAATACACCACTCAGAAGAAAGACTGTTGTCAAACAACTGAAAAGTCACTCTGAAAATCTTTCCTATGAAGGAGAGCTTTTACCTGGGGAGGAGAGAAATGGTTAACATTAATGGTGGTAGATAAAGATAAAGACAGGTGGAAATGCTACATTCCATGGAGAATATAAATTTGAGGGACATGATCTGGGGAAGGGAAGTAGAATCGGAGGGAGGGAGAGATTTAAGACTCTGGTGGCCTAGTGGTAAGAAACTGCACTGCAATTCAAAAGGCATGAAGTTCAAATCCACTGGCTGCTCCTTGAGGGAAAAGGATAGGGAATCTCCTACCATGTGATTAACAGCCTCTGAAAACCTGCTGGAGGGGTCAGCTATGGGTTGGTTCTGACTCGATGGTACTAAGCAACAAGAGGGTAGAAAGTGGAAGATCCTCAACAAGATGGATTGACACAGTGACTGTAACAATAGGTTTGAACATGTCAGAGTTTGTGAGGATGGTGAAGGATAGGGCCAGGTTTGGATCTGTTGTTCAGAGAGTCGCTATGAACCGTAGTTGACTTGATGGCACCTAACAACACTAACGACAAGATGATAGAAGTAATTTATGACAAAGTTCTCATCTTCTTTGATGGGAATCGTGTTCAGCTCCCAGCAATGTACCTCATATGCAGCTGCCACTCCTCTGACAGTGGAGATTTGTGCCCTGCTACCATGTCAAACAGATTGCAGCAAAGCCTACCAATGGAAACAGCCTAGGAAGAAGGGCTTGGAAATCGGTTTCTGAAAATCAGCCATGAAATCATTAGTTTATAATAATTTAATCCCATGTATATAGGTTCTCCATGAATTGGACATTGACTCAACATCAGCTAATAACAACAAGGGGTCCAATTGACAGGCAATGGTTATCAAGTGGACACAGGTGGTGAGGGACAGGAAGGAGTCCGTTGATGACCTGCCTTTGTTTCATTTCTGCTGGGCAGCTAACGATGCTTGTCTCTGAGACAGAAAATGGAAGTGGAGGAGGAACCGGTTTGAATCAAGTCTGAGGGCAGAGGCATGACTTCCGTGTTGGCCATGTTGAGTCAGCTGGAGATAAGAAACGGGGCGTAAGATAGAGATTTGTGAATCTTCAGCATATCAATCTGAGTTTAAAAATTGAATGTTGGGTTTGAAAAGGTGAAAAACAATTTTCAGAATGTCAGAGAACTGGGGGAAAGTGTGTCAAGGAGAGGGGGCACAAATTGACCTGCATCCAAGAGATGCAATTATATAAAACCTAAAAGGTCTCACGAATGGTCCTAGCAACAATAGATTATGAAGAGGAGGTGGGAAAGAAGTCAGCGAAGACAGTGGGTTGAAGAACAAATGAGAAGTGATGAGGAGAGAGAGAGAAAATATGAAAACCACTTTTTCAATAAGCCTGACTGACAAGGTAGGCAGAAGAAAGAAGGGATGATGAAGGGAGAAATGAAACGAGGAAGGATTGCTTTACAGTCAGAAAGCTTGCCTATGCAAGAAGAGGGACTCAGTAGAGAGAGGTGCATCATGGGAAGCAATGGATCCCAGCAGGAACGCTGGGCCACCCTGTTCACAGGGAACTACAGTCCCGGGAGGTAAAGCAAAGGTGCCAGGCTCTTCTGCTGCCATATCAGCTTCCGTTTCTGCATATGTCACTGACGGCTGCTTTGCACCTTTGTTCTACAAAGGTAGCCCCAGTTGGCAAAAGAGCTGACTTCCTGATCGAGCTGAAATCTTCTCTTGTCTTTAAGGCCTCAGGTTGGGCTCCACAGCAGCAAGCGTTCTTTGGACCTTACTGCAGCGACAGTAGTTGTTTAACAAGGCCTTTGGTTCTGAGCAGGGAGCAGAGAGGAGGGCTGGTGCCTGTGACCAGGCTGCCACCTGGCGTTCTTTACCAGAATAGCAGAAAGTTGTCTGGCATATACCATCTGTGTTGTTATTGTGTACCAAGGAGTTGGAACAGACCCATAGCTGACCCTCCTGTGAGTTTTCCAAGGCAGTTAATCACACAGGAGAAGACTGACCAGCCTTCTCCCGCAGAGCAGCTGGTGGCTTTGAACCGCGTGCCTTCAGGATTGCAGCGCAGCTTCTTGCCACTGGGCCACCAGGGCTCCCATATGCGGGTGGGAGGAGAGGAATAGACATAGAGGAAAGAGCAGAAAACACATAAGGAAGCCAAACTTCAGACAGGGCTTTACCACTCTGCACCAGAGAGAGCATATAGTTCAGATGATTGAGGCAAGCAAGTAGCTAGGCTCCAGTCAGTCTCCTGTCAGAGGCCAACAAAACTATCAGCACAGAGTTTAAAAGGGATTCTTGTCTATATTTCCCCCTTTGATTCTTTGAATTAATTACTGTCATTTCCTCTATTTTTGTATGTTTTATTTTTTCAGTTTCCCTGTTTTATAAAAGTGACTTATCCCTGCAAGAGTCAAAGATTTGTTAAAAGTCAGCCACCTCAGTTTGGCATTTCCTTAACAAGCCGAACACAGAAATTCCATATGACCCAGCTATTCCAGTGCTAGGAATATACCTCAAGGAAAGTAGAACTGAGACACAGAGATTTGTACACCAATGTTCATAGCAGAGTTATTCACAGTAGCAAGAAAATGGAAATATCCCAAATGCTCATCAACAAATGAATGGATTAGAAATTATGGAACATTCACAAGAGGGAATGCAGCACTCAGGAGCAACAATATTGAGAAATGGTATATAACATGGGAGAGGCTGGAGAGTATTATGCTGAGTGAACTAATTCAGTCTCATAAGGACACATACTATGTGAGATCATTATTATAAAAATAGAAGGAGAACTAGTAGTATGTATATAAAAATCCAAAAGTGGAAGGGGATATGGGAGGGGATTGAGGGTTAGGAGAAGGGAGGTATATCATGGGATCACAGCATTTGGTGGGAAGAGGGAAGAGGTGAAAGAACTGGGAAGATCCAGTAGGAACCTGAGAAGAGTAATGGTGGGCATAGATCAATAGTGATTAATTTTATAAAACACAATGTTTGAGAATGATAGTATAAAACAATTAAAGTGAAGAAATGCATGAAAGATAGTGTATATGAATGAATGAATGTTTACAAATTTTGTATGCACACCAATATAAAATTTTTTAAAAACCAACCCTCACATTTGATACTCGTACTAGAAAAATAAAGTCGGCAACCAATTAGATGACAGAGCTGGGATTCACAAGTGGGTTTTGAGAGGCAGTGGCGGGCAGCCAGTGAGTTTCTTGTCACAAACAACTGGAGGTCTAGGCAGTAGGAGCAAGGAGCCTGGTGGGTTGTGTGGGAACTCAATGGCACTAGTCTGTCTCTGGTCAACTTTAAAGTGTAGTTAGACTCGGAAGTCAGAAGCATCATCACCGCCCAGCATATGTACAAGGGCTGGTGGACTCGATTTGAACTTTGCCAGAAGACAGTCTCCAGTGAGTGTGGCGCAGGATGGGGTAGGGCTGACACCAGACCTGTGCGGCTCCAGGGAGGAGAGACCCAAGGAAGTGACCCAGAGGACAGTGCAGGCTCAGTGAGGGTAAGACTGCTAAGAAGCATCTAGAATGGAAGAGCCGACATCAGAGATGCACACCGCAAACAGGCCTCAGGAGCAGGCACGTCTGCGGACTGGGCCCAGGCATCTCTGGGGAGGATTACAGAGGATGAATGGGGACACTGAGCTGCTCCCTGGCTTGGAAGAGAGGCCAACAGACCTCGAGCATGTGTGTTGGAAGTGGTGGCTAGAAATTCTCTTTCATTCTGACCATCAGCCCCTCCTCCCAAGGTGAGAGACAGCGAAGGGGTATTTACCCTGCCCTCCCTGGATGGTGTCAGACCACAGAGCAGGCAGGGAGGTGGACGTGTGAGAAGGCAGTGATGCCACCAAACCAGTCAGCTCCAGACCTTTAAGCACTTCAGGGTAAGGACTCTGTGCTTGATGAAGCTTTCTAATGTTACCATTCTGTAAGAAATTCTTTTTGTTTTACTTTCCCAAAGAAAGCTCTCTTGGAAGATGGCCTTCTCCTTTCACTTATTTCTGAAGAAAAATACCTAATTATTTGTTCCCATGTAGGGCCTTCTCACTCACTGCCTGTGAGCCCAGCTTCTAATATGGAGCAGAGTAGTGCTGCCCTGTGGGGTTTAAACCATCAGAGAAGGCTCAGTGTTGCCCTTTGGAGCAGCTAGTGGGTTTGACGTGCCAGCCTTTTGGTTAAGAGCCCAGCTCTGAACTCATTGTACAAGAAGGGCTCCTCCCATGTACGGTGGGATAACTAGAGAGGGACAGATAATCCCAAGAGACCAGGCCTCCGAGTTAGCTTTGGAAGAGGACCAGACAAGGATAAGGAGGGAAGGACAATTTGGGAAGAAAGTTGGAAATCTAGGGCGTGGACAGCGGCTGACTGAACTCCCCAACAACCTCCTGAGACCCCTTGGTCTCACACACCTGGTTCCTCAGCGCCCATCATTCCACACACTCAACACTATCTTTCCGATTCCACATTACCTACACACAAAACAAATGGAGTGTACTGGCAATCTGTCAATAAATGTTAATCAGCTGGCACTTGCCTGAATCCCTGCTGCTCCCACCTGGATTATTTTACAATTCTCTTTTTCAACTCAATCTGGCTTGACAAGTAAAGCAGGCCCACTATGGGAAAGTCAGGAAATGACAGTGAGGACAATGCCAATCAGATCAGCTTTTCAATTCATTAAAAAGCAAACAAGCTTATCTCATCTTCAAAGGCCAGTAAATTCCTCCCACTTGCCTTCTTGGAAACTTGAAGGGTCACTGATGTCATGGCACCTTGTATACAGTGAATGCTCAATCAGTGCTCATCAGGTGGGCCCAGTGAGCTCCAAGTTCCCTATAAACATTAGAAACTACGGTTTGTCTGTGTGAGGGTGCGGTGGCTGTCTGTGGCATATGACTGTGAGCCCGCACAATTCTACCTGGTCTTGTTTTTCCTAGGTTAGCTGGTGGCTTCCTGCCATGACAGCAAGCTGAGCCCTGCAGAAGTTGGTTGGGATGATAGTTTTGCATCAGCTGTTTGTGAGGTGATCCTGGGAAGCAATGATTAGATGTTTAGTACCTACTAAGTTCGAGGCACTCTGCTGGCTGTTGGGTTAGAAGAAACTTGTTGGAGATAAGGATCCAGTTTGAAGCATTCTAGGGTTGGGAATGAAATGCTGAGAAAGCAGAAGAGTGGAACACTGAAGATGGGTTCCTCTGGCTTCCCAGCAGAGGGGTCTCAGAACTGGATAAGTGGGGTTTAGCGGCTCAGGGCTTAGGAAGGAAGCACTGGTGGTGTTGTATGTAACATGTCAGGCTGCTAATCAAAAGGGCAGTGGTTGGAACCCACCAGTGGCTCCTCTGAGAGGGCACTTTCCTCTGGTAAAGATGTACAACCTCAGAAACCCCACAGGAAGTTGTTACGGGTTGGAATAGAATCCACGGCACTGGGCTTGCTTTTAGTTTTGGTTGGGGGCTTACGGACTGATTGAACAAAGGAGAAACTTTACTGAGCAAAATGAAGAGAAAGATGGTGTTGTGGTTGTGCAAGTACAAGCAGGTTCCAGGAACCTCAGAGGTGCTGTGACCTCTGACTTTTCTTGGTAGATTTGTAGGACGCTCTGGTGGTGTAGCAAATGCACCATGTACTGCTAACAAGGGCAGCTGCAGCAGAGGCCCAGGGAGAGCAGGAAGCCCCCAGTGACTGCAGGGACCCTCTCCTGGTCTCCCGCACTTCTCCCCAGGTGTCTCCAGCAGGGAACAGACATGTGCTGTCCTGCCCTGGAGCCTCTGGGGCTCTTTAGACAAATGCAGCTGCTCCCACTTCTGGCCTCACCCTGCTCCTAGTCTGCCCTCAGTAATGGTCCTCCTTTACTGGTTGTGTCTGTTCAGGGTCTCTTTTAGCCACCAGACGTGGAGCTTCTCACAGGCAGGACATGAACTCTGTTGGTCCCAGAGTTCCTGACATTTAGCACCAGACTCCACACTGAGCTGGCACCCAGTCAGCGTTTGGTAACTCTAGGTTTTGTACAGTGAACACCTCCTGGTGACTGCAGACCCAGGCTCAGTTTTCACATCTGGGCCTGTTTTAGGATTCTAGGCAGTGATGGTCTGATGCGGGTTGAGAAGGTCCAAAGCAGACTGTCCTCACCAACCCCAATTAGTGTTTGATTGAGATGGTCATGGGTTTGTGCAACCAAACCCACTGTTTAACAGATTAAACAGTTTTGGCTGGCAGTTTGACAAGTGCATACTTTACGGCCTCTCCCACTCCACCTACAGGGCTAGTATGTGACAGATTTAGGTGGTACATACTTGGAATGCCTGCAAGATCCTGTCCTAGCCAGCCAGCTGAGTGCTGCTGGGACAAGGGCGGGCCCTGGTGACATAGCTGCTTGATTACTAGATCCCTTTGTTCCTGTGATGAGCCCTGGGAGGCTGCCCAGTGGCTGAACCAGCTGCGGAACAGCGCACCGGGGGGCTGGGAGGAGACAAGAGGTGCGTCTCCTGAGTGTTTGTCCTGTTGCATCATTGACCCCATTTGGGAAGCTAGACATAAACTTTTCATATGAAAGGTCAATTGCAGACTCAAAGCATTTCACAAATTCCTAGTTCCTTTAAAGGAGACTTGTAGTTCTATTCTTCCGAAAAAGAGTAGAGGAATAGGTAAATAGAGGGACAGATAGATAGGTGTACAGATACAAAGTCACCTGGATAGTGAGGTGGATGATACAATAAATTGATGGGTAGATGGGAAGCTGGCCTGTGCCCTGTGGTCCTCCTAGGGACCCAGAGTTGTAGCTGGGAGTGGGGTGGGGGCATGGTAGGAGAGTAGCACCCTTGTTTATGAGAGCATTTCTGCAGGATCGTTTTGAAGGGTTAAAGAACTGACTATGAAGAAATCAAGCTTCCATTTATTTTTCTAGAAACCACAGTAAATTGAATGTAATTGATTCCTCTTCAAAGATTTACTAGGAACTACGGCATCAGGATTGTTGGGAGATCTATCAATAATCTGTGATATGCAGATGACACAACCCTGCTTGCTGAAACTGAGGAGGACCTGAAGCCCTTGCTGCAGAGGATCAAGAACTGCAGCCTCCAATATGGATTGAGGCTCAATGTCAAGAAGACAAAGATTCTCACCACTGGGCCAATGCCAATTCGAAACATCAGGATGGATGGTAAAGAGATTGAGATTGTTTACAGCTTTAGTCTGCTTGGCTCCACAATCAACACTCTTGGCACCAACAGCCAGGAAATTAAAAGACGTGTTGCGATGGGGAAGTCTGTTGTTAGGGACCTCTCTAAAGTACTGAAGAGCAATGGTGTCTCTCTGGAGATGAAGGTGCATCTGATACAGGCTATGATCTTTGCAATCACTTGTTATACATCAGAGAGTTGGACAATGACTAAGAAGGATAGAAGGAGAATTGATACCTTTGAGCTTTGGTGATGGAGAAGAGTATTGAGGGTACCATGGACTGCCAAGAAAACAAACAGATTTATCCTGGAGAGGGTTAAACTAGGCTGCTCCTTGGAGGCAAGGATTCTGAGGCTTCGTCTGACATACTTCGGTCATGTTGTAAGAAGGGACCAGACCTTGGAGAAGGACATCATGCTTGGGAGGGTGGAGGGCAGGCGCAGGAGGGGAAGGCCCTCTAGGAGATGGATTGATTCAGTCACTGGGATAATCGGGATGAGTGTGTCGGAGACAATGAGATTGGCATAGGACAGAGCAGAGTTTAGAGCTGTTGTACATAGGGTAGCTATGAGTCACAAGCGACTCTACGGCACATAACAACAACAACAGCTTCCAGCAAGGGAGCTCTGGCTTAATGGTAGGGAACTATGCTACCAGTGCAAAGGTTGTTACGTGCCAATGAGTCACGTGTGCCTCATAGCGACCCTATGTATGACAGTCCTAAATCCTGCTCTATCCTGTGCCAATGCAATTCAAAACCCTCAGCTGCTCTGTGGGAGAAAGATGGGTCAGTCTTCCCCCATTTGATTAGTTGTCTCTGAAAACAAGCCAGAGAATCAGCTCTGGATCAGGCCCAACTCACTGGTACACCAGCACAACAACGTTCAGCTGGGAAAGATTGAGGGTCAGAGAAAGAGAGAGCAAGACCCTCAACAGGATGATTGACCCAGTTACTACAAGAACGGAGTTAATTAGTCATGAGGGAGATCCCGAGGGTGGTGAGGGTAAGGCGAGGCTCACAGCTGTTGTTCACGGAGTTGCTAGGAAACATAGTCAATTCAACGGCATCTAACAATAATAGTAACTTTCAGGAATGAGATTATCTTGATCTTTTCCTCTCGGAATTTCTAGAGACCTTAGGGGAGAGTGTGAAATACTAGCAAATAGAGCACCTTAAGAAAAGTACTCTAAGTAATTGTACAATATTACAAAGAGCCTGGCAAGTGGAGCACAAAGACTCACCCCTCAATCTATCGTTCTAGAGTATACATGGCTGTGTTTGTGTGGTTGCTTATCCTATGACCCCTACAGAGCTGTAGTCATCAGCTAAATGCCTGCAATCTGTAACTAACCTATTTCTCCACCCACCATGAGGTCATCAGCATTTTTCTAAGTTGCTCCATAGCGTTTCTAATGACTTCAAATGACTGCATAGCATTCCATTCATTACCATACTGCTGAATATTCAGGTTCCTTCCGTTGTTTGTTTCTCCTTTGCACATTCTGGTGAATTAACAAATGTAAGCTGTTGCTCCAGTACCTGGAAAATGCATATATTTACTAGTTATGCGGTTTCTGTCTAAGGAGTTGTGGTAGCACAGTGGTTATACACTCAGCTAGTAGCCAAAAAGTTGGTGATTTGAACAGTTCGCCAGCTGCTCTGTGGGACCGTGTGTGGTAGTCTGCTTCCATGAAGATTAGTCTTGGCAACCCAATGAGCAGTTCTACTGTATCCTACAGGACTGCTTTCAGTTAGAATTGACTCAATGGCCGTGTGTTTTACTTCCGTCCATCCTTCTCCTTCAATATAGATGAGAAACAGTCTTTTATGTTTTGAGCTTTTCCTTAGAATACATTCTCTAGGAACAAAATTTGAGCGCAAGAGTTTAACCAGTATGTGACATTGACACACAATCCCAACTTGCGACCTTATTATTAATAATAATATGCACAGCTCCACAATTACACATATGATATGTGTAATTCTCCCCAAATCACTGTAGGATAACTATTGTTGTTGTTGTGTGACATCAAGTTGGCACTGACCAATAGCTGACCCTCCAGTGGGTTTTCATAGGCAGTTGATCCCATGGGAGGAGAGTGTCCAACTTTCTCCTACAGAGCAGCTGATGGATTTGAACCATGTACCTCGGGGTTACCAGAATAATTCCTTACCTCTAGGCCACCAGAACTCCCCAGAGGGTAAATATTATCCCTTTTTAAAGGGAAGCTAAGATACACACATTTCAGTAATTTGTTATTCTATGTCTATTCTGTTTTCTTCTTTACCCACAGTGTCTGGCACATGAAATGACTTCATTAAATAGTTGTGAAATAAAGGCTGGGAATGGGGGAAATCATAACTTCAAAGCTTTGTGATTTTTTTCACTAAACCTCACCGACTCTTGACATTAATTTGGATTGTAGTAGTGATAGGGGGTGTTTCAGTAAGGATAGAGACCTGGTGGAATATCCATTAAGCCCAGGGCAAACACAGAAGAGCTAATTATATGCTGTGGGTGCAGGTTTAAGACCTGAAAGTGTTATTGCCCTAAAACTGCATATGCCTGGTTTTCTTTGGGCGCCCCTTCTTATGGACCTGTTCAATGGTTTTAGGAACAGTACTTGGTGACCACATTAAATTTAAGGTTTGCTGCCACTTTGTGGCTATGTGACTACACACCCCTAGCTTGTATTCACAGAAAACACTGTCCTTACTGGACTCAGCCTCTAAAATCCAATACTATGAACTAAATTTTCTTTAGGCTCTATACCCTTTCCCTTACCAGAGCATGCTGAAAAGTAACCACATATCCTGCATTGCCAACTCCTAAAGTCTTGAATGACCATGTCCTAAAGTTATAACCTTCTAGCAAAAGCAATACTTGTGCCCCATTCCTGTAATGTAAGATGTATGGATTGGAAGTTAGAATGTTTCTTCAGAGATTCTCCAAAGAATAATATCTGCCCCCTGTTGCTGCCTGGCCTGGCAGAGGACTGAAGACATCAATGAGGTCAATGGCCCAATGTGGACGAGGCTTTGTGTGTATTGGAATTGGAAGAGATAATTTAAACCTGTGGATATATGTCATCTCTATGGAACAGATGGTACAGAAACAGTGGGAAAGGTTTGGAGTAGAAAGTAAGGAAGGGAACACATTTAGGAGATAACAAGAAAGGGAGTCATTAAAGAACTAAGACACAGTCACAAAGTAAGGGATCCAGAGTAATAGAGTCAGGCTTCAAGCAAGTGATTCCCCTAACTGGTATAACTAATGTAAATTATGAAGACTTGGAAATTCAACAGTGGATAAGACATAGTTTCTGTCCTCAAGAAGATGCCACATTCTACCTGGGAGGCAGATGCACAAAACAGTGAAAAACCAAAGCATGTAACATACCAGCCATGTAACTAAGGAGAAAGGGATGAAATGGCAAGGGCAAGCAATATTTCAAAGATGTGATATTTGAACTTGCCTCAGAAGGTGGACAAGCATTTGCCAGGCATAGAAGGGATGACAGAGTACGTTGGACAGAGAGAAGGTCAAAGTCCTGGAGGCTCAGGACACGGAGCCCCAGAGATGTTAGAGTGAACCAGCTTTGTAACGGAAGAGGTAGCTTCCAGTGGAGGAGATGCCAAAATGGCAAAAGCAGCTAAGAGGTCAAATAAGAGCAAAGCAGAGATTAGAGTGTAACTAGAGCCAGTGGTGATTGTGATGTCTGTTGGTGTGTATGTGTACATATCTATGGGCCTGTGTGTGCATCACTGCGTGACCGTGGACATGTCCATACGTGTACTGAGGGACCTCAAGCTCCACTTGAGTGTGTTACAGATTGTGAGGATGTAAGTAGGGGCTCCTCTATTCTGCCCTTAGAGCCTACCATGTGCTAGGATGGAAGAGAGGAGATGTGGCAGTCTTTCTGTAAAGACTATAGAAGCCTTGGGAGTGCTGTGGGGCAGGCCTGCTCTGTCCTCTGGGTTGGACTCAACTGGATGGCAATGAGGGGGAGGAGAATGTGCTAAGCATTGAAAGAAGGTGAATTAGAGAGACAAAGATCTCTGCCTTGACAGAGTTTACATTCTAAGGAGGGAGGAAGACAATGAACTAATAAACAAAGTAATTAGAGTGTGGTAAGCACGGGGAAGGAAATGATCAGGGTGTCACGTGGAGAGTTACTGTGGGGACAACTATCCCCTCAGGTAGTGAGGTGCTTGGAGAGGATGTTTTAGTGGAGACCTGAAGGCTGAGGAAGAGCATGATAGGCAGAGGGGACATTTTAAACAAATAACCAAAACTTGGTGAAGTCAAAGAGGAGAAAGGAACTAGTGCTGTTGGAGTGTAGTCAGTTGGGGCCAAGATGTATGAGATGAGGTTGACTGATGTATTCAAAGATAATCTGTTGAAATGAAGCAGGGATACTCTTAGTTTATTAAGAGCATACTAAGCCCTGCCTCTAGTGTCTGGTCCCACTTCCCTGTGTACATTCTACTACACTTGCTTGTTGATGTCCTTGAGAGGGGCTGTTGACTTGATTTCAGGTTATAGCACAACAAATAAAATACACGAGAAATAGAATGAAATGTTGTTGTTGTTGTTGTTAAGTGCCGTCGAATCGCAGGCAACTCATAGCGACCCTATGAAGGGGAGTCCTTGACGCTTGGGTACCTTTCATCCTCTCTCCAGATTCATGGGGTTTCCGGAGGCAAGCTATTACGGAAATGGATGCCACTCCTCCTTCCAAGCTTGTTTTCATTGGGGAGCTTCACCCCACTCTCTGTCCGCACTGGGTAGCCAACCATTAACGTATTTGACACATCTGTGTCAGTGTTCAGCCTCACAGCAACCACAAGTGACCACGGGATGGCAACTTGTACACCAGGGCTATACGACCTAGAGGGATGTCTGAACAAAAATAATGAAAGACTGGCCTGAGGGCCGCTAACTAAAAGTCACCCACCTTTGGCTTGGTAGCGCTTTCTGTCCACTGGGCCAACTCTTCTCTTTCTCTCTCTGTTGATGTTATTGTTATTAAGTGCCCCCGAGTGGCAGGTGACTCATAGCAACCCTATGAAGGAGAGTCCTCAATGCTTGGGTGCCTTTCATCCTCTCTCCAGGTTCATAGGGTTTCAGGAGGCAAGCTATAACCTGGAGAATGAAATACAACAAATAAAAACCTTGCCCAATCCTGGGGGGAGAAAAAAAGGTAAACTAAGCACTTTGGAACTGGAGCTGGAAAGGCTAAAAGCAGGAGCACAAAGAAGAATGAGAAGGCTGTGGTAATGGTCCAGGCAGAAATAGTGAGGGCTTGGACTAAGGTGCTGGCAGAGGATACCAAGAATAGGTAGGCAGAAATTATTTGACCTCTGAATGAGCTTTATGTCTGAGGAATGAGAGAAAGGAAAGAATCAAGGGGGACTCCTGGTTTCAGCACAATGAGGATGGAGTCTTAAGTATATTGGGTACTGAGTTCTAGATGTTTCTCCTGTTAAAATATCAAATAAGTGAGTTTTTCCAAGTCTTCTTTTAGGATGGCTAGGGGTTAGAATTCATCTCGCCACTGGACAATTAGGCAGCATTATGCTAGATGAAGAAAAGATTGAAGTTGTCAGTGATTTTGTTTTGCATGGATTTATAATCAATACCTCTGGTAAATGCAGCCAAGAATTAAAAAGATGTATTGTCTTGGGGGAATCTGCTGTCAAGGACCTCCCTAAAGCTGTAAAGAGCAAGGATATCAGTTTAAAGACTAAGGTGTATCTGATCCAAGCCTAGGCTGTTGCAATTGTTCCCTACGCATGTGAAAGTTGGACTATGAATAAGGAAGACTGAAGAAGAACTGATTGATGTCTCTGAATTGCAGTGCTGGCAAAGAGTACCATGGACTGCTAAAAGAACAAACAAATGTTCTTGAAGGTCGTGCAACCAAAGTGCATCTTAGAAGCAACTTCATCTCACTTACTTTGAGCATATTTTCAGGAGGAACTCATCTTTAGAGAGAGACATCAAGCTGGAAAAAGCAGAGGACTGGCAAAAGAGAGCTAGACCCTCAGCAAGATGGATTGATATGGTGACCGTCACCTTGGTCTTGGGCATGACAGAGATAATAAGAACGCAATAGGAAAGGGCCAGGTTCATTTGGGGTCATCATCTACTTGACTTAACCCCTAACAACAACAGGTTTAGAAAGCTGGCTCTTGTCTGAGTTGTTAGCACATGTTCCTCTTGCTTGGAATCAATGGAGGCCACTTTTAGTCAACATGCTTATTAAGCTTTTGCTCGATGCCATGCTTTGTTCAAGGTTCTGGGGATGCAGCAAAGAACAAAGTATACAAAACTCTATTTCATATAACGACATCACATTTGAGGACACTGACAATAGACGACATAATACATAAAATATACGTGTTAGACAATAAAAGTCATGAAACAAAGACAAGGATGAGCAGAGGGGAGCAATATGGTGGGTGGAAGGGAAGGAGTTGGGCTACAAGTACTAGTAGGTGTGCTGGGCTGAGAGTTGCTAGGGTATGACAATTATGGCAGGTGCCCTGGGGACCAGATAATGGGGGTGCCAATGAGCAATTTCTGTTCACCTTTTCCAAGTGTGAGAGATCATTTAGCAATTTAAAACCAATGCCATTCATACCAAAGATAGTCTTCTGGTTGGGCTGCCACCTGGGCATGTTCCTAGGAGCGGCCTTCCTGCGTCTGCTCTAGTTAAAGGGACACAGCCCCTCCTGCAGTCAGTCTCAACGCACAGTTCTGTTTGTCTTCTTTTTAATGCTCATCACACTCTGCAATGATCTTGTTTGTTTGCCTGCGTATTCCTTTTCTAAACAATTCAGGGGGAATCTAGCAAGAAGACCCTTCCTCTCTTTCTAATATCAGAGTCCAGGCCTTTTTAGGGTCATCTGCCCCATTTTCCCCTGGTTCTGAGGTGAGGGCATTGGGTGTGCATTTTGGAAGGACATGGAATTGAGGGGTCAGGAAAGCCAGATCGTGATCTGAGTGTTTGAAAGTTCAAGTTTGAAATGTTTTAGGGATGAGCTCAGGGAACTCTGGTGGTCCAGTGGTCAGGAGTTGGGATTTAAACTCAAAGGCACATGGGTTGAATCCGCCAGCATCTTGGTAGGAATAAAACAGTCTAATCCAGTGCAGTTTACCTCTGAAAACTTGCTGGAGGGTCAGCTATGAGTCAGTTCCAATATTGGATTCAAATCTGGAGACTCCTGGGTTCTAGTTTTGTAGATTCTTCTGACTGGGGAAGCGGGAAAGTATATATATGGGGAAAGAATTTGGAGAAACAACAGATTGGAGACTCTACTCTGAGGGCTGGGTGAACTAGGTAGGACCCCTTTCCCTTCTTGGTTTTGGCAGGACAGCAAGGAGACAAAATTTCAGAACACTGCTGTTATTCAGTTAGATCCTGGCTTCTTAGTGATCCTGTGACCAGATTCTAGAAGACTGCAAAGAGGAAGGACCCCTGCCCCTGCCCTGACCTTAATCCTGCTCTCCCATTTCAGCAACGTTGCAACAGACTTTCCTATGGGAGCCTGGGTGGAGGAGGAGTGTCCTCAATCAGAAACCAAATCTGCGCAGGTGATAATTAGGAGCAGGCAGCTGAGAAGTGACTATATCTTAACATCAGTAAAGATGAGGGGAGTGCAAGGGCCCCTAATGGTCCTTGGCTCCTCCCTGGCTTCCAGAGAAGGCTGGTGGGGTAGGTGGGGCCCAGTGCTGAGCCTGGAGCTCTGTGGAGTTGGGAGGAATCTCTGTCATGAGGGAGGAGAAGAAATGCCCTCACCTCAGAACCAGGGGAAAATGGGGCAGATGACCCTAAAAAGGCCTGGACTCTGATATTAGAAAGAGAGGAAGGGTCTTCTTGCTAATGGTGCCGCCTGCTGCTCCTTCAGCCGCTGGTCTTACTATTCTGGTCATTCACCCTGGTGGAGGTGCCCATGAAACTGAACTGGATAATGTTAGACAGAAATTTAAAAAAAAAACACCACAGCTTTTAATTTACACTAAGATTTTTTTTATTCACCCACTAATAAAGAAATAACAAAAATAAGAAAAATTAAACTAGGATTTTAATTTCTACTTTTCTGAAGAAATCAAATCATTTAGCTCTTGTGTGTATATGTGTAATAAAGTATTATTATTCAAAAAAGAGGATAGGAGTCAAGATTTCTAACCTAGATAAAGAATGACTTGGTGTTTGTTAAGCCTGTGTACACACCAGAACTCAGTCAGCAGGAGGTTGGGAAAAAGCATGGATAATATTAAATGAAGTTAGAAATGATAACCTTATAGCCAAGACTAATCTATCTTTATCTCTACCTCTATCTACTCCTCATCTTTTGTTCCAAATTATATTTTCACTTCTTAAGAGTTTTTCCCATTGAAAAACTGCTTGTTTTCTTTGCAAATTTGTAACTAGATAGGAAGACAGATTATAGATATAAGAGTCCTATCTATCTGTAAAACAAAGAATGCAGATTGGGTTTTAATTTGTGAAAATAAATTTAACATCTCAAGTACTCTCAGACAGTTAATTAGAATTGCTGAAGTTCTAGCTCAACATAAAACAAAAATCCTCACAACTGGACCAATAACCAACATCATGCCAACTGGAGAAAAGAGTGAAGGTGTCAATTATTTGATTTTATTTGATCCACAGTCATCACCCATGGAAATAAATAGTATTCAAGAAACCAAAAGAAATGTTTCATTGGACAGATCTGCTGCCAGAGAAATTTTATACCACTTTATAGTCTAAGATGTACCTGTTCCAAGATATGGTATATTCAATTGTCTTAAATGCATGTGAAAGTTGGACAATGAAAAAGGAAGACTGAAAAAGAAAGGGTGCTTTTGAACTGTGACGTTGTTGAAGCGTATTGACTACCGCGTACTAGCAACAGAACAAATGAGTCTGTTTTGGAAGGAATGTAGCCAGAGTGCTCCTTAAAAGTAGGGATGGTGAGACTGTCTCACATACGTGGGTATGTTATCGGTAGTGGCCAGTCTTGAGAAGGATGTCTTGCTTGGAGAAGTGGAGAGTTAGCAAAAGAGAGGAAGATTCTCGGTGAGATATATTAACAAAGTGATTACAGACAATGGGCTGAAGTGCAGCCGAGACTGTGAGGATGGCACCAGGGTTTTTTTTTCCTGTTTAAATAAGGTTGCTATGAACCAGAGCCAATTCAAATCAACCAGAGCCAAATTCAAAGGCATCTAGTGACAACAATAAAAATAAGTTATACCCCTCCCCCTTAGCAGGATGGGTGGGCAATGTTTACATTCAATGTCTTCACATTAGAGTTGATTCAATCTTCATTTCTTCTGAACCAAATGGTCAGCTTTTACCCTTCAAGAACTTCAACTACCATTAACTTGATCTGCCATCAACACACAAAACTTGGGTAGAAACTATAGAAATGTTGCTTTATTCAAACTGTATCAGGAGATAAAGAATTAATTTTAGGTTAAGAATTGATGTTTGTACTTTTAACAATTTGTACTTTAACAAACTCCTTGTAAATTTTTCCTCTTTCCCTTGCACTTCCCTTTGATGTGGAACTGTTTACACTTTTTTGTTTTGTCGATAAACATCTCAGTGCTTCTCCTGCAAGCCAGAACACACACCACTGTCTTTTGAAGAATGACGAGGTACATTCCCCATTTAATGAAATGGAGTTATTCCTTCAATACCATTTTGGTTTTAATTTACAGATAGAGTGTCTAGTGTTTTTCACTATTTAAAACTCAAACTCCATGTCATCAAGTCAGAACTAACTCATAGCTGATCTCCCAGCAGATTTTCAGAGCCTGCAGATGTCAAGGAAGGAGATTGCCCATTTTTCTCTCTCAGAGATACTGGTGGATTTGAGTTGGCAGAGGAATTCCCTACCCACTAAACCACCAGAGAAGGCCCCCCCACACACACACTGTTAAGCACATGTTGTTGTTGTTGATTGCTTTCAAGTCGAGCACCACTCATAGCGACCCTATGAACAAAAGGCTGGAAGCCTCTCTACCACTATCGACACTTATCAAAGTTCATAGAGTTTCCGGGAGGCATGTTATTTAGGAAGTGGATGCCACTCCTGCTTCCAAAAGTACATATTACTTAGAGTCAAAAGAGGTCAAAAGGAAAATGGCAACACAGAATCAAAGAAGAACTAGAAAAAATAAGAAAGTTTGTGATTTACAGCAAACTTTGCAGTAACCCAGTTAAAGTTTAAAACTTTAAAAAAAAATTTTCCTTTTCATTCCTTGAAAGGTTCATCCTTAATAAAAGATCAGAGAATCCTATTATTATGCTAGTTATGGGAATAACTACAGTGGGGGGAGAACAGAAAACTGCAACAGTTAAAGGATTTACACTTGATAAGGAAGCTTTCCTTAAAACTGTCCCCCTAGATTAAAAAGAAACTTCTTTATAAAATATTTTTAAATTTCTTGCTTGCCTGCTGCACTATGAACAACAATCTGAACCTGTACCATCCTGCTGGTCTCTGATACCCTGACCCTGTTAGAGTCACTATGTCGATCCATCTTGTTGAAGGTCTACCTCTCTTTATCTTACCTCCTACCTTTCTCAGCATAATGTCTTTTTCCAAGGACTGTCCCCTTCTGATAACATGCCTAGAGTATGTGTGACCAAATTTCACCATTCCTGCCTCTGAGGGAAACTCTGGTTGCACTTCCTACAAGATAGATTTGTTTGTTCTTTTCGCAGTCCATGAGATATTCAGTACTCTTTACCAGAATAATTCAAAGGCATTGATTCTTCTCCTGTTGTCCTTATTCATTGTCCAACTTTCAGATGCATATGAATCAATTGAATAAAAACCCAAAGTGTAGCTTGGATCAGGCACACCTTAATCTTCAAACTTTACTTCATGGGTTCAGCACTTGCCTGTCTGTTTGCTGTACTTGGGATATGCATGTTGTTTTGATGCTGGAATCTATGTCACCTGTCACCATGGTCATCCATGGTGGACAGGACTGAGAAGAGCTTCTAAATTAAGAATCAGGACTGACCATCCAATTCTGAAATAACAGGACTTTGGGAACCTTAGGACTAACAGAGGAATACATGTGATAGTGGTATGTGGACTCTGAAGTTCTAGTGTCCAGTAGAGAACTATCAGTAAGTCATAACCCTTACTGGAGTGGGTTCTTTGGAGGAACATGAATGATTAGGCAGATGTGAGAGGGTCTCAACATTGGAAAACTCCTTTGACTTAGTTTCTTCAGATGCAAAATGAGAAGGCTGGACTAGAGAATGCAAGACTTCTTGTTGGTTAGAGTCTGAATTTGAGGAACACATAGCAGACGTGGACACTTTTTTGGGGGAAGAGAAAAGCATGTGATAGGCAGTGTGGGTGCTCCTGTATGTAGTTGGTGTTACAATGCTTGGCTCAAGTGCAAGATCCATTTCTTATTAGCTGTGTGACTTTAGGCAAGTTTCTTAACGTCTATGGGTCTCAATTTCTTCATCTGTGAAATTAAGACAATTATTTTTATCTCCCTTGCTTTAGGGTTTGGAGTGGGGAATTAAATAAAAGTATTATATAAAGTGCTTTGCACAGTGGTTGCACTTGGGAAGTGGGGCTGGAGGCGGATAGGCACAGGGGACAGGAGAACTGGATTTTCAGGTTCTGATTTCACAAAGCTGACTCTCATTTTAACTCTTTCCCAGAGAGAAAGGCTTCTTCAAAGCAGAAGAAGAGGGGCCAAGAGAGCTCATTATAGGAGAGTAACAAGGACATCAAAAGACGGGAAATAGGAGAAGGGAACCCCAGGCAATGTCTAGTTTTACTCTTCATTTTTCAGTTGAAGGCGCTAAGGCCTAGTAAGGGCTCTCAGCAAGTTAGTGGGGATACCTGGATAACGACCCGAGACACCTGGAAGTCCATTAACCCAGAGTCTTTCAGAGTTTACAACTCAATCCAGGGAGATTCCATGCCTCCTGTACTGTTGATGCTATGCTGTTGGTGAGTTTCATCCCACCTCACCTAACTAGTTTTCATCCAGAAAAGGCCAGAAGCCCAGTGTCTTTCCCAAAGTCCACAGGCTCCCTCTGCTGGGAAGGATGTGGGCTTGCAACTTCTGCCTGGGCTCACAGCCCTCTTCTATTAGTGCTAAGCCCTGTGCTACTGGGTGTCCTAGACTAGGCACTGTGATGTGAACAGACAGCTCCTGGTTATCTTTTTAACTTTTGGTCTTTGACTGGATCAGATTAGATACATTCTGTTCCTTGGTGGCATAGTTCATAATCTATGGTCCGCTGACAGAAAGGTTAACAGTTCAAATCTGCCAGTTGCTCTGTGGGAGAAAGACGGGCATTCTCATCCTATTAAGAGTTATAGTCTCAAGAATCTGATGGAAGAGTACTATGCATTGGAATTGATCTGAAGGCAACAGATTTTAGTGTAGGGAAAGGCTTGAAGACTTTATATGTTATTTTGAAAAGTTGCACATGTGCAAGTGAAGGTGCTTGTGATGAAAAATTTGTTGTAAGTAGGGATCAAGGAAAGAAGGAGATGCATTGCTGGGAAAATCTGCAGTTAGGGACCTTTCCAAATTATTGAGAAGTAGTGATGTCAGTTTGAGGACTAAGGTACATCTAATTCAGGCCATGCCTTTCCGATTACTAGCTATGCATTTGAGACCTAGACAATGAATAAGGATGACAGAAAAAGAGTTGATGCCTTTAAGCTATGGTGTTGGAGAAGAACACTGAACATCCTATGTGCATCCAAGAGAACAAATAGATTTGTCTTGGAAAGGGTGCAACCTGAGTGCTCTTTGGAGGCAAGAATAATGAGTCCACATACTTTGCACATATTGCTAGGAGATGCTATTCCTTGGAGAAAGACATGATGTTGGAAAGGATGGAGTGTTGATGAAGGAGAGGAAGACCCTCAACCAGGCGGATTGACATGGTGACTGCTGCAATGGGTTTTTGTGTATCAGGAAGTGTGAGGATGGTGCAGGACAGGACTAGGTTCAGATCTTTTGTTCATAGGGTCACTATGAGTAGTACTTGACTTGATGGCACCTAACAACAACAACAACAACAACAACAAAAACAAACAACAAGGCAAATACTAGTTGTCCATATATTGAACATTCATGACCTGGGGACTGCTCATATTAAAATATAAAACATACCCTTTACTGCTGGAATTGCTCTGACACATGGCCACCCCCATATATTACAGAGTAGAACTACTCTGTAGCATTTGTTTAGCTGTAATCATACTAGAAGCAAATCCCCAGGCCTTTCTTTCATAGCCTGCCCAGTAGGGCGGATCCACTAATCTTCAGGTTAGCAGCTGAGAGCAAACCCCTCTCATATGCTTGGGATATATGCTTAGATGCTCAGTATTTCAGTTCACGGAAACATTTTAAAATTAAATACTAATACTACTACCAAAAGTATATTTATTTATATTATTATTTGTAATAATGATATTAAGTCTCACATATTTATTTTTTCTTTTATGTAGATCCAGATTTTCATTTGAAATTTCCATAGTTCAAGTGTTCTGGCAATGGACCCTTTCAGCATTGTTATTGTTGTTGTTGTTATGTACCATTGAGTTGACTACAACTCATAGAGACTCTATGCACTATAGCTCTGAACCCTACTCTATCCTGAGACAATCTCACGATCTCAGATCTACCCTCATTACCCCAGGTATTGTGTTTATCCATCTCATTCAGGGTCTTCCTCTCCTATACTGTCCCTCAACCCTTCCAAGCATGATGTCCTTTTCCAAAGACTTATCCATGCTGGCTACATGCCCAAAGTATGTGAGAGAGAGCCTCAAAACTTTGTCTCCAGAGAACAGCTTGGTTTCATCTCCAGGACAGACCTCTTAATTCTTGTCAGTCCATGTTATGTTTAATACTCTCTTCCAGCACCACAACTCCGAAGCATCAATTATTGGTCATTCTCTAGCTCTCTGATGCATAACAAGTAATTGCAAAAATCATGGCCTGGATTAGGCACGCCTTAGTCTCTAGACTGACATCCTTGCTCTTCAGCACTTTGGAGAGGTCCCTGACAATTTGTCTTTTGATTTCCTGACTGCTGGTGCCAAGAGTATTGAGTGTGGGACAGAGCAAGCTGAAATTGTTAACAATCTCAATCTTTTCTCTATCAATCATGGTGCTTCCAATTGGACCAGTCATGGGAATCTTAATTTTCTTGATGTTGAGTTGCAATCTATATTGCAGACTACAATCTTTGACCCTCTACAACAATTACTTCAGGCCCTCTTCAGTTTCTGCAAGTAAGGTTGTGTCATCTACATAATGCAGGTTGTTGATGAGTCTTCCTCTAACCCTGATTCCCCATTACTCTTCATAAAGTCAAGCCTCCCAAATAATCAGTTTTACGTACAGATTGAAAAGGTATGGAGACAGTATGCATCCCTGAAGCACTCCTTTCCTAATTTTAACCATGCAGTGTTTCCTTACTCTGTTCTGAGGACTGTTTCCTTGTCCAAGTATAGGTTTTACATAAGCACAATCAGGTGATCTGGGATTCCCATTCTTCTCAGCATTGGAATGTCTAAAAAAGATGTTTCTTCTTTAGTTTTGAGATTTTTCACTACGTACATAGGTTGATGGCTCTTGTTTCAGCACATTAAAAGTATTTTATTGCTGTCTTCTGGCTCAGATTGTTTCTGAGAGAAGCTTGATATTGATTTTATCTTTTTTCCTTAATGAATAATGTAGAACACCTTTGATTCCATCCCCATCCTAGCTGCTTTAAAGATGTAGGTATTTTAAAAGCATTGGCTTTAAGCTGTTTGATTTGAAGCACCCTGGTGCAGTTTCCTTTACGTTTCTTATGCTTAGAATTCATTGGCATCTTTAGATCTGTGGGTACACAAGGGAGCTTTGATGGCCTAGTTGGCAGGGAGCTGCACTGCTAACCCAAAGGCCTCTCTGGTGGTTCAAGTCTTCCAGTAGCTCTTCGGAAGACAAGTGAGCAATCCCCTCCAGTGTGGTGTGCTGCCTCAGGAACAGAAGGAACGTCAGCTAGGAGCTGGTTATGACTTGCCCAGACTGAGTTTAGAGCTGGGTCAAAAATGAAAATTTTGTGGTATTTTTCATTTTTAGTTCACCCCCCCCCCCAGTTTCCTTTTTCAGAAGACTTCAATTACATTACATGTACATTAAATCATCATACAAAGTTTAGAGTGAGTGATTATATCTTGGCTTGTTGTTTCTTTAAAAAAATTAAGTTTGTGAACATTTTTAAATTTTTGTCCTCCCCACCACTTCCCTCCTTTGAAAATTGTAATTACTTGCATATTAGACTATGGGAAGCCAAACTTTATACCAAATATTATACGGAAACCCTGGTTCAGGAATTGAAGGAATTACAGATTTATAAGTTAAGATTTCTCGTGGCAGATCCTAGAAAATGAGCTGTTTGTTCCCTGCAAGACAGGAGACAGCAAGGGGCCCCCTACAGAGGGAGTGTTACTTCCTGAGCTAGAGTTCATCCTGAGGCATCAAGGTTAATAGTTAAGGGTAAACCAAATTCTTGCATTTGTGAACCCCTCCTTCCTGAGTCAAGTAGATGGTTTTCAATAGAAAGGGCTTGGCTTCATTTGCATTGAATTATCTTAGTGATTTACTTCCTGATAATTTTCTATAAAGATACAGAGAAACTTGGCTTGGGGTCTTCAGTTGAGAACTGCTGACCCCTGTTTTATGCTCTCTGCTCTATCACATTCCCGGCTGTTTGTCTCTTTATTAATAATTATAAAATTATTCCATTCTTTGGGACCCTCGGTCTGCAACATTAGACCACATGGTTGTCCTACAAACTTCACATGAAATAGTTGTTCCCTTCTTTTTCAGTCTTTTTTGTGGTGTTGTTTGTTCATTTTGGATAAGTCATTATTATTGTTATTATTATTCTACGGTGTTTCATAGATAGTTAATCACACTCAGTTCTTTTCCTCCTCAGATATATTCACTTTTAGCTGGAGAAGTTTTATTTGGATCTGTTTGCAGCTTGACATGCTTAATTTTTCTGTCAGCATTTTGAACATATGGAATACAGTTACAGTAATCTTTTATGCCCGTATTCATTAATCCTATAGTGTATATTCTTTCTGAGTTCATTTCAATTGACTGATTTTTTTTTTCATTTTGTGTATTTTTTTTTCATCATTGATACTTTTTAAATTGGATATTTGCCTTGGTAATTCTCGTTGAGAATTCTTGCTTTATTTCTATATATATTCTGGAGCAGTTATGAGTGGAGATGACACCCTGAAAACAGATGGAAGTGATGTGTGGTGGAGGCCTCGAGAGGAGGTGAGAGGGCAGAAGGTTTCTGAGGTCATTTCCAACCACTCTTTCCCTGAAGCCTGACGGTATGGAAGGGCAGATACCAGGGCCCCAGGACAGACTGAGGGAATCTTAGAGACAGGATTCAGTACCAATGGGGCATCTTGTCTATAAAGGCATCAATTAGAATAGCTGGATCATGGGATCAGATAGCTGAGACAAAACTGGCCGGTGAAACCATTGAGTCAGAAGCAGCTCATAGCTGACCCTCCAGTTGGTTTTCAAAGTCTGCTAAATCACACAGGAGATTGTTCATGTCTCTCCTGATGGATTTAAACCTTTATCTTTGTGCTGGCGATGCAACTCCCTACCCACTAGGCCACTAGTGCACCCAATAAATACAGACTTTTAGAAAGGAGGAACCAGGATAACAGAGTTGATTGGGTATTTTGGTCAGGGATTCTGAGATGATCTGAGGGGCAGATGAGAAAGGCCGCTGAATTTAAAGAATGACAGGCATTAGGGTTTTTAGCCGTTACTTCTTTCTTTACTAGGCGTTGTATTCTGAAGATTATTAGACTCAAAAGGGTTAAAAATAGTTATTCCAAGGACCTTGAACGTGCTCCTCTCTGCTCAGGCTGAAAAGACAGTTTCCTGTGATGCTTTGGCGCCCTCTTCTGGAAGCATCCTGAAGTGTGCCATTATGTTTTAGGACCATGAACGTGGTTTTCCAGGCCTCAAGATAGAGAATCCTTGCTTTCCATGAGGGAGCTCTGGTGGCCTAATAGCAAGAAGCTGCACTACAATCCAAAGGCACGCTGTTCAAGGCTACCAGCTGCTTCATGGGAGAAGAATAGACAGTGTCCTCCGGTGTGATTTTTGCCTCTGAAAACCTGCCGAGGGTCAGGTATATGTCAGTTCCGACTCTACGTCACACAACAACAGCACACACTTCATGCACAGTCTGTCAGATTAAGAGGAAAGCCCTATTTATCTCCTTCTGAAAACCCTAGAATCACAAAGGTCTGATCTGGTGCGCTTGAGGCCACTACAAGTCAGGGACCAACTACTGATGACAGCTGACAACAACAACAACAAAGACTAGCGAGGAGAGAGAGTGTTTCTCACCTGAATTCTGTGTGTAAGCAGTGTTCTGGCCACAATACAGTATTTGACTCTTTTAAACAGTGAAGATTATCAGCCTGTTTTCTAAACAAAGGCTCAAAAGATTTGTGTGATTTGTCCAAGATCATACATAACTCAGTGACAGTGCAACTGTTAAAATACAGGCTTACCTGACTCTAAAAGGCAAAGATTCACCATATATATCTCTAGACAGGGAATAATGGCCATTGGTTTCTGAATTCCGAGAGTATTAAAAACAAAATAAAACATTGTGTTAAGTGTCTTCTACTTACAGAGACATACATGAAACTGTCTTCCATGTACAGAGCCTGCAAGACAGAATAGAAGTGCCCCATTTCGGTTTCCAAATCTGTTAATCTTTGCAGAAGCAGACTACCATGTCTTTCCGCTGCAGAGTACTACGGGGTTTGAATCGCTGATGTTTTGGTTAGCAGCCAAGCACTTATCCTACAGTTCCACCAGGGCTCCTCCTCAGAGAATGCTTGTTTTTAAGTGCCTTTGAATTTTTTTATGTTTTTTTTTAATTTATTATTAAATTTTATTAGTTTTAGTGATCATTTACAGAGATTTTGGGTTTTCATTCATTCATTGTTGCACTGTTTCCTCTACCCTCCTCCCCAGTTCGTTCTTCTTCCCCCCCCCCCGAGTGTCTGTTTTAATTGTCCAATTGCCACAGTGCTTGTCGAAGCCAGTTCTGATTAATCTCCTTTGTCAGTGTGTCCTTTGCCATTCCCTATCACCCCTCCTTGAGAGAGACTTCACCCTGATTCATAAGGAAAAGGGGATGGTGTATTCTCTTAGCTACTTCCTGCTGAAAAGGGATGCTGTGGGTTTCAGGGTGAAGGTCTTCTCTCACTACTCTAAAGGGCCCCTTTGGCAGTAGGAAACACATAGACTATTATGGAGATTGATTTTGGAATTTAGATGCACTGTTATCAATTGTGCTTAGCCATACGTGTTCATATCCTTGAAGATGTATCATAGAAGTGTTGCAACCTAGAAGATACAAATTTAACTAACAAGTTAAAAGTACATGAGTCAAAAATTAAAAAGCAATAATATTCCAAGTAGAGGTTCTAATAGTAGTGCCATTGAATTTTGACAACTCATATTGACTCTGAATGACAGATCAAACCTTGTCCTATCTTGTGCCTTTCTCATGATCACTGCCATGCTCAAACTCATCATTGACGTCACTGTGTCAACTCATCTTGTTGAAGGTCATTCTCTTTTCCCTTGACCCTCCACTTCCCCACCATGATGCCTTTTTCCAAGGACTAGTGCCCAAAATACATCAGGTGAAGTGTCATCCCCCTTGTCCACCCTGATTGCACGTCCTTGAAGACAAAGAAATCTCTTTGTTCTTTTGGCAGTCCATAGTCTAATAAATTCTCTTCACCAACACCATCTGTCTTCCTTATTTATTATCCAACTTCTGCATGCATATGAAACAATTGAAAATGCCATGGCTTGACTCAGAGGTACCTCAGTCTTTAAAAAGACCTTCTTTCTCTTTAGCACATTCAAGAAGTTCTTGACAACAGATTTCCCCAATGCAACATGTCTTTTTGGTTTTTGTTTGAATTTTTTTTTTTTGACTGTTGCTGCCATAGAGGTTGATTGTGGATCCAAGCAGAGTGAAATCCTTGACAACTTCAGTCTTTTCTCCATCTCTCACAATGTTACCTATTGATCCAGTGGTGAAGATTGTTTTTTTTTAAAAATTTAAAAAAATTTTATACTGGTTTACTTAAAAAAAAATCATAAAGTTCTTATACATTGTTTTTCACACCAGATCCTTCCCCTTTCCTTTACCCAACCCTCCCTCCACCCATCAAACTGTGACTCTAAGATTAAGGCCTTCCCCCCGGGATTTTTGGGTTTTTGATGTTAAGATGTATCCATATTGAGTTGAGTTAGATCTTTAAGAGTTCTTCACTTTGAGCAAGTAAGGTTATGCATTTGCTTAACAGTTTTTTGATGAGTTTTCCACCAATCCTGATTCCACATTATTCTTTACAAAGTCCAGCTTCTTAGATTATTTGCTCAGTACAGATTGAATAACGATGAAGAAAGGATGAGACCCTGACCTACACCTTTCTTAGTTTTAAAGTGCTCTGCCCAGGAAGAGAGATAATCATCTCATTTGTGATTGTTGTTGCTGGTAAGTGCTGTCAAGTCGGAACCACCCCAAAGCTGTGACCTTCCAGTGGATTTTCAGAGGCTGTACATCACCCAGGAAGAAACTGCCCATCTTTCTCCTGTGGAGTAGCTGGTGGTCTCAAACTGCATGTCTTTGGGTTGGCAGCACAACTTCTTGTCTCTAGGTCACCTGAGCACCCTCCTAGCTTTGAATCAAGTCCCACCCAATGCTATTGACTAAGTGTATATAAAGGATTGTTGCTATTGTATTTATTAGGTTCCATCAAACTGACTACAACTCCTAGCAACCCAATGAGTAACAGATCAGAATTTTGCCCCAACCTGCTTCATTCTCCCCATCTCTGACATACTTGAGCCCATTCCTACAGTCACAGCGTCAATAGATCTTGTTCAATGTCTTCCTCTCTTTCATTGACTCTCTACCCTTCCCAGCATGATGTCTTTTTCTAAAAACTGGCACCTCTTAATAACATGTTTGAAATAGATGAGGTGTAATTTTACCATTCTTGCCTCTGCGGAGCACTCTGGTTATATTTCCTTTGAGATAAATTTGTTTTCTTGGCAGTCCATGAAATATTCCGTAATCTTCACCAATGCCACATTTTAAAGGCACCAATTCTTTAGTTTTCCTTATTTATTATCCAACTTTTGATGCATGTGAAGCAATTAAAAGCACAATACCTTGGAACAGGTGTACCTTACTCTTTAAACTTATAGCCTTTCTCTTTAGCACTTTAAAGAAGTTCTTGACAGCAGATTTGCCCAATGTAACATGTATTTTATTTTATGAATGTTGCTATCATTAATTGTAGACCCAGGTAAGATGAAATAGTTGACAATTCAATCTGTTCTCCATCTATCATAATTTTGCCTCTTACACCAGAGCTGCAATCCATATTGAAGGCTGTAATCTTTGATGCAGTAAGTCCTTCAACTCTACATTTTGCAAGCAAGGTTGTGCTGTGCCATCATCTCCATAACGTAGGTTATTGATAAGTCTCCCTTCAATCCTGATGCCACACTCTTCTTCATAGAGTCCAACTTAATCAAATTATTTGCTCAGCATACAGATTGAATCCTTTTCATGAAAAAACATATGAGCAAGAGCCTGTGGTGATGAAGGAAGAAGTTCAAGCTCTTTTGAAATAATTGGCAAAAAACAAGGCTCCAGGAATTGATGAGATACCAGCTGAAATACTTCAACAAAAAAGACGCTGCCCTGGATACACTCACTAAGTTGTGCCAAAAAATCTGGAGGACAACTACCTGGCCAACTGACTGGAAAAGATCTGTATTTATTCCCATTCTAAAGAAAGGTGACCCAACAGAGTTCAGAAATTATTGAATATCATTAATGTCTCACTCAGGCAAGATTCAGATGAAAATTATCCCAAAACAAACATAACAAGGAGACATTGCATGGCTCGAAATCAGAAAGGGTGTACACCTGGTATGTATTCTGTCTCCTTACCTTTTCAATCTATATACAGAACAGATATCATCTGGGAGACTGGGCTGTTTGAAGAGAAATGTAGCATCAGGATTTGAGGAAGATTCATCAACAACCTGCATTGTGCAGATGACACACTCTGCTTGCTAGAAGAGAGAAAGACCTGAAGTGCTTGCTGCAGAAGATCGAGGATTGCAGCCTTCAATATGGATTGAAGATTAGCATCAAGAAAACAAAGATTCTCACCACTGGGCAGATTAGCAGCATTATGATAGATGGTGAAGAGATTGAGATTGTTAACAGTTTTAATTTGCTTGGCTCCACAATCGACACTCTTGGTACCAGCAACCAGGAAATCAAAAGGCAAATGTCATTGGGAAAGTCAGCTGTCAGGGACCTCTTCAGAGTACTGAAGAGCAACAGTGTCAGTCTGGAGACTAAGGTGCACCTGATACAGGCCATGGTCTTTGCCATTACTTGTTATGCATCAGATTGCTGGACAATGACTAGGGATGATAGAAACAGAATTGATGCCTTTAAGCTGTGGTGCTGGAGAAGAGTGTTAAATACACCATGGACTGCCAAGAGAACAAATAGGTTCATTCTAAAGAGGGTGAAGCCAGGCTGCTTCTTGGAGGCAAGGATTCTGAGGCTTCATCTCACATACTTTGGGCATGATACGAGGAGGGACTAGTCCTTAGAGAGGGACATCATGCTTAGACTGGTAAGGGATGGAGAAAAAGAGGATATGGATTGTTACAGTGACTGGGGTAATGAGGGTAAGTGTGTCAGAGACAATAAAGTTGGCACAGGATAGAGCAGGTTTCAAGGGTGTTGTACATAGGGTTGCTATGAGTCGCAAGAGACTCATTGGCATATAACGACAACCAAACACACAGATTGAGTAGGTATAGAGAAAGGATACAACCTTGATACATACATTTCCTGATTTTAACCATTCAGTATTCTCTTGTTCTGTTCAGACAACTGTTTCTTGGTATAGTACAGATTTCACATGAGCACAATTAAACATTCATAAATTTGTATTCTTCTCAATATTAGCCTAATTTGTTATGATTCATACAGTCAAATGTCTTTAATTAGTCAACAAAACACAAGTAAACATCTTTCTGGTATTCTCTGTTTTCAACCAAGATTCATCTGACATCAGCAATGATATTCTTTATTATTGCCTTCTGAATCCAGCTTGAATTTCTGACAGTTTCCTCTAGAGCACTTTTCCAGCTGTTATTGAATAATCTTCAGCATGTTATTACATATATACAATATTAATGATATCTATCACAGGATATTAAAATAGTTTCCTATTGCATTCTTGCCCATTGCAATAGGCTCTTTTGAGAAGCCCAACTTTGAAGACGAGAGCTCTTGTGATATAGTCTGATAGCAGTGAGCTTGAGATTTTGAACTCAGAGGGAATACTTATACAAAGCTAGAGAATGAGCCAAGCTTATTATCTTGGGAGGAACATTCTAAGCAGAGGAAACAGCTGGTGGAAATGCTCTGTGGTGAGAGTGTCTGGTCTATGGTAGAGATAGTGTAGAGTCAATGTGGCTAGAAGGGGGCTTGAAGGGAAGACTAATAGAAAAGGAACCACCAGTACTTTCTGAGGAGCTATTCTGTTCTGAGCATGTTTGTCAGGAGTGGCCCGTAGACCTCATGCTTGGTCAGTGAAGGTGAGAAAGACCTAAGGATAGATTGATAGTGACTGCAGCAATGGGCTTACACACATCAAGGACTGAGACGACTAGAGGATAGTGCAGGATAAAGCACACTTTGGATGTTGTACGTAGGGTCTTTCTGAGACAGAATTGATTCAATGGCACCTAATTACAACATTGCATTCTGGGCACACTTTCACATGCAGATTTTGTCAACTGCCTTGGGAAGTGTTATGAATCCATTTATAATTTGAGAACTAGAGGCTTAGTGACCGTGGATGACTTTGTTTCTCCTGTGCTGGCTTTCTCTATGTATGTTTCTTTTGTGGATGAGCTGTCCTGTGCTAGTGACAGCTCCACACTCGAGGTCCCAAGCTCTGTGGGCGTGGTGAGGTGGGGGCCACGGGGGAGCCTCGAGGAATCTCGGGCACTCCCTGCATGCTGAATCCCCCACTTTTTACACTGCTTCCTAAAGCCTGTAGTTATAAGCCCAGTTTTCTCACAATTCCAAGATCCATTACTGTTGTCACTTCTTTCATTACTTGCAATTATGTAAACGTTTTGATTTATTTTGGGAAAGAGAAAGTGAAGATGTTTACGTGTTTTTATAAAATGAAAGTAAATACAGAGTTTTGTGAGTACAGTAGCGCTCAGCCTGTAGTAGTTCTTGCCAACCTAGGAAAGAGCCTCCTGAAAGTTGGGAGGGATGTAGCCTGGAGGCCGGTTGTGAAGTACGGGCGCCTCCTGCTGGCGGTACATGCGGTTAGATTTTAAACCTCTTTTGTACCCAGTGAACTTCTAGATCTAGTTCTGTCACATGAAAATGTCCCAGATGTGCCTCTAGCAAATTAAGTTTTCCCTTTGCATTTTTCTCAAAGTACTCGGAGTACAATCACTGCTTTTGGATTCAGTTCTGACGTGTAGTGAATCTTCTATACGGTTCCAAAGGCTGTAAATATTGGGGCAGACACTGACATTTCTTCATTGTGGAGACACTGATGGGTTCAAACCGGCAATCTTTCAAACAGCCTGATGCGTTTGTTACAAATCACACCGTTGTGATGGCTCTTTGCTGTTGCTGTTATGTGCCGTCGGGTCAACTATGACTCCTGCTATTATTGTTATGTGCTGTCTAGTTGCCTGCGATTCATAGAGACTTTACTATGTACAACAGCTCTGAAATCTGCCCTGTGCTGAGCCAGTCTCACGACTCCAGCACAACTACCCCCATTGCCCAAGACACTGTATCAATCCAACTCATCTGGGGTCTTCTCCTCCTGCACTGTCCCTGCACCCTTCCAAGCATGATGTCCTTCTCCAAGGACTGGTCCCTCCTGGCTATGTGCCCAAAGTAAATGAGACAGAACTTCAAAATCCTAGCCTCCAAGGAGAAAACTGGTTGCATCCTCTCCAAGACAGACCTATTTTTTTTTCTTGTCAGGCCATAGTATGTTAAAGACTCTTCTCCAGCACCACAACTCAAAGTCTTCAATTCTTCTTCTGTCATCCTTAGTTATTGTCCGGCTCTCTGATGCATAGCAAGTAGTTTTGAAGAACATGGCCTGGATCAGGCACACCTTAGTCTCCAGACTGACATCTTTTCATCTCAGTACTCTGGAGAGGTCCCTGACAGTGGATTTACCCAATAGAATTTGTCTTTTGATCTCCTAACTGCTGGTGCCAAGAATGTTGATTGTGGAGCCAAGCAAGCTATAACTGTCAGCAATCTCAATCTCTTCTCCATCATCATGGTGCCGCCAATTGGCCGAGTGGTGAGACTCTTTGTCTTTTTGATGTTGAGCTTCATTCCATATTGAAGAATATGGTCCTTGACCTTCTGCAGCAAGTGCTTTAGTGACCCTTTAAACAATGGCTCTGAACCTTGTCCAATCCTGATCTCACCATCTCAGACATATCTGACCTCATTGCCACAGTCACTGTGTCAACCCACCTCACCCATGGTATTCCTCTTCTGCACTGACCCTCTACTCCTAAAAATATGATGTCCTTCTTCAAGGACTGATTTTGAAGAAGATTACTTAGCTTTGTCCACTTTTAGTTCTACTATAAACAGGTATTTTTTTAAAAACAGCAATCAAAGAGCTGGACAATGACTAAGAATGACAGAAGAATTGATGACTTGGAATTGTGGTGCTGGAAAAGAGTCTTGAACATACTATGGACTCCAAGAAAACAAATAAGTCTGTCTTGAAGAGAGTGAAACAAATTTTTTTCTGTAGGCTAGGATTTTGAAACTCTGTTTCACATACTTTGGGCATGTGGCCAGGAGGGACCAGTCCTTAGAGAAGGACATCATGCTTGGAAGGGTGGAGGGACAGCCCAGGAGAGGAACACCCAGGATGAGATGGATTGATACAGTAACTAGGGCAATGGGACGGGGGTTAGTTGTGTTGGAGTCAGTGAGACTGGCTCAGGATAGGGCAGGCTTCAGAGCTGTTGT
This sequence comes from Elephantulus edwardii, assembly GCF_000299155.1. Taxonomy (NCBI): domain Eukaryota; kingdom Metazoa; phylum Chordata; class Mammalia; order Macroscelidea; family Macroscelididae; genus Elephantulus; species Elephantulus edwardii. Next base: position 373,671 of record NW_006400023.1, on the reverse strand, counting down.
AAGTTGAGTTACTATGAGTTGCAGGTGACTTGATGGCACATAACAACAAAAACAACATAGGCTAATATGAATGTAGAAATACCATTTGTCAAACCTATATGTCAAACACACAACATCAAACCTCGATGGTCCTTTATATCTGTTGGTTTATTTTACCTGTCTGCTTATAAGCTAAACTTTATTATTATTGATATTGCAGGATTATATAGTAATAGTGTTTACCTTTATTGACTGTATCCTTTGTGTATGTATCTCTGTGTCTTCCTTTTAAAATATGTTATGTTGCTAATCATCCCTTATTATACACTACTTTTCCCTTCATCCGACTTAATATTTTTTTTATTAATTTAGTTTGTTTATTTTTCATTTCAATGAACATCTACAGAGATTTTGGAATTCCATTCATTCATTGTTGCACCCTTTTCCCCGCACAAACCCCTCCCCCCCCCCCCCCCCCCGTTTGCTCCTCTCCTTGAAAAGCAAAAGAAAAACTCCCTCATTGGTACACAATCCCCCCGCACCTCCCCAAACCCCACTCCCTACCCCCAAATATAATCCACTCTGCAACCCTCATTGCCACCTTAATATTTGTCTATTAGTCTATTAACTGATTTTTGTGTCCCTCTTCCTCCTTCCCTCTCTGGTAACCATCCAAGAATAATTCTTTCTGTGTATAAACTTCTCTTTAGTTTTTTAGAATATTAGACTCACACAATATTCATCTAAATTACAGGGTATCTACATAAATAGAAAAATGTCATATGTTCATATATTAGAAGACTTAATATTCTTTTTTATTTATACTGGTTTATTTACACAGTAATACATTGTTTTTCACAAAAGATCCTTCCCATTTCCTTCACCCCACCCATCCAACTGTGCAGCCCTATAAATTACCTCCCCCTCACATCTCACCCCTCTGCTTTCACCCCCCCCCCACTTGTATCTTTGTACTCATTCTACAATACTGATGCTATACAGTATTGTCCTTATGGGACTGAGTTAATTCACTCAGCATAAAGCTCTCCACTCCCTCCCAAGTTAGGTAGTAATTTACAAAATCATTGCTCCTGCGTGCTGAGTAGCATTCTATCATGTGACTGTACCACAATTTCTCAATCCATTCAGTTGTGGTTGGACAGTTGTGCTGTTTCCATGTTCTTATGACAGTGCCTAACACTGCTATGAGCATTGATGTACCAGTCTCTGTTTGTGCCTCAGTTCTCATTTTCTCAGGGTATATTCCAAATAGTGAAATAGCTGGATCATATGGAATTTCTGTGGTTAGCTGTTTAAGGAAGTGCCAAACTGCCTTCCACAGTGGTTGTGCCATTATACAATCCCACCAACAATGTATAAGAGTTCCTATCTCTCCATACCCTCTCCAGTATTCATTACTTGCTGTCCTGTTAACCTTTGCCACTGCTACTGAAGAGAGATGATATCTTATTGTGGGTTTGCATCTCTCCCATTGCCAGTAATTTGGAGCATTTCTTCATGTGTCTGTTGGCCATCAAATATCTTCCTCTGTGAAACTGCCAACTGGGAACAAACATTTGTCAATATCATCTCAGACAAGAGTCTCATAAGGAAAGTTTACAGAATACTCCTGGGCTTCTACAAGAAAAAGACTGGTAAACCAATTACAAAAAAGGGCAGAAGACATGTTTTCTACTTTTAAAAATTGCAGTTTGAGTGAAAATGACAAAGCAAATGAATTTTCCATTCTACCATTCATACACATATTATTCTAGAACATTAATTTCTGTATTCACAATGAAACTGCCCTTTTCTCACGTCTGTCCTGTAATTCTAATTTCCACTATACATTCTGTACCTTCCTTTTCTTTCATGATATTGTTGATCATCCCCTTATTGAATATTATTTTTCCTTTCACTCATCTTGCTATATGTCTGTTGTATATTTACTAATTTCTACAACAGTGTTCCTCTATTGTTCATGTGGGGTTTTGTTTTTGTTTTTCATTTATAGAGATATAATGATCTCTATATGTATAAAAACCTCAGGTAGGCCAGAAAGGTGACAAGAAAAATACAGATTTACATTTTACCAACACTTTCTCAGCCCTCCCTCAACATTACGATTAATTCAAGAAATATTTATAGTATTTTTTGTTTGTTTGCTTGCCAGTGTGTTAGGCACAGGGGACACAGTGAACAGAACAGTTTCTAACTTTTTTTGGAGTTTACATTCTGGCTGTTAATAGTTTGGAGTGTATATTCTTTCCTATGTACTTACACGGGAAGCCCTGGTAGCCTAGTGGTAAGAAGCTGCACTGCTAGCTCAGAGGCATGCAGTCTGAAGCGACCAGCTGCTCCACAGGAGAAGGATGGGCAGTCTCTTTTCATGTGATTTACTGCCTTTGAAAATTCGCTGGAGGGTCAGCTATGGGTCAGTTCTGACTCAGAAGCAAACAACAACAACAGGTACTTATACACATCTATACATATATAAATTATATAGCACTAAAAAACAATGAACTTGTGAAACAGTACACAATATGAATAAGTCTGGGAAGACATTATATTGAGTGAAATATCTCAGTCACAAAAGGACAAGTACTGTGTAAAATACTGTTATAAAAATAGGATGGAGAGGGGAGAGCAGGAAAAGGATGAATACATAACAAACACTACACTGGAATAGGAGAAGAAAATGACCACGTGAAAGGAATGAATGGATGAATCGACTCTATATGTATGACAATTAGCAATCTTGAACAAGACATGCATAATAAAGTGAATTGGGGGACAGGGGCAAAGGAAAATGTGTATCAGTGAATAAATGAAAACCATCCTTTCTGTAAACTTTTCATCCCAATTAAAAAGAGAATTAAAAAATCAAACTCCAGAAAAAAAAATGTTATAGCATGATCTTATTTTATAAAAAGATACATTGATGTATAGGGTTTCTGAGGGCTTGTTATTCAGAAGTGGATGGCCACGCCTGCTTCCTGTTATTGTTAGGGGTCATTGAGATGCGTGTGGCTCATAGTGACCAGGTCTGAGCCCTGTCCTATCTTGTGCTTTCCTTATAATTTCTGACTTGCTTGAATGCATTGCTGCAGTCACTACATTAATCATCTGGTTGAGGGTCTTCCTCTCTTTTTCCAACCCTCCACCTTTCAATGCATGATGCCCTTCTCCAAGGAATAGTCTCTTCTAGCAACATGCTCAAAATATGTGTGCCAAAGCTTTGTCATTTTTGCTTCCAAGGACCACTCTGGCTGTAGTTTCTTCAACACATATCTGTTTGTTCTTTTTTGTAGTCCATGCGGTATTAAGTGCTCTTCAACACCACAGCTTGAAGGCACCAATTCTTTTTCTGTCATCTTTAGTCATTGTCCAGCTATAGATGCATAGCAAATGATAACTGTGGCATGAATCCAGCACACTTTAGTCTTCAAACTGACATTATTGCTCCTCAGTAACATGGAGAGGTCTCTGACTGTAGACCTCCCCAATGCAATATGTCTGCTGGTCTCCTGAATGCTGGTACCAAGAATATTTAATATCCTGGGAATTTTCAAAAGAACAAAAAAAAAAAAAGAAAAAAGAAAGAAAAGGTGCAGCCAAGGTGCTCCTAGAAGGCAAAACTGACAAAACTTCATTTCACATACTTTGGGCATGTGGCTAGGAGAGGTTACTTTTTGGAGAGGGGCATTTTTTTGGTAGGTACCATTGAGCCAAGTATGACTCTTTGCTCCCCTATGAACAAAAGATCTGAACCCTATTAGAACATGGTTCATCCTTACACTTCCTGATACACCAGAGCTCATTGCAGCAGTTACTGTGTAAATCCACCTGGTTGATGGTCTTTCTCTTCTTTGTCAACCCTCCACCCTTCCCAACATCATGTCCCTCTCTAAAGAAAAGCCCCTCCTACCAAATTGCCCAGAGTATGTGAGGAGAAACTTTATCATTCTCGCCTCCAAAGAGCACTCTGGCTGCATCCTCTCCAAGATGTATTTATTTGTCTCTTGGCCGTCCATGGGTTGTTCAGTGCTCTTCTCCAACAGCACAGCTCAAAGGCATCTATTTTTCTCCCCTCTGTTATCCTTATTCACTGTCCAGCTTTCAGATGCATAGCAAGTAATTGGAAAGACTACGGCCTTACTCAGACATATCTTAGTCCTCAAACTGACATTATTCCTCAATAATTTGGGGAGGCCCCTACCTGCAGATTTTTCCCAGTGCAATATGTCTCCTTATTTCCTGACTGTTGGTACCAAGGGTGTTAATTGTGGATCCAAGCAAGATGAAGCTGTTGATAGTTTAAATCTCCTTTCTATCTGTCATGGTACTGCCTATTGGTCCAGTGGTAAGAATCTTTGTTTTCTTGACAGAGATGGAATCTATACCAAAGGCTGCATTCCTTGATCTTCTGCACCAAGTGCTTCAAGTCCTCCTCACTTTCAGCAAGCAAGGTTGTGCTATCTATATAACACAGGTTATTAATGAATATTATAATGGAATGTATAAAGAGCTGGAGTTGGAATTCTCTCAAGTTGACAAAACTGAGAAATAAATTCAAACCTCATTTCACAATATTGAAAAATGCTATGGGCAATATATTGAATGACCAAGAAAGCACCAAAAGAAGATGGAGGGAATACACAGAATCACTCACTGTTACCAGAAATAACTGATTGGCTCCAAAAAAATTTTATGAAGTACCATATGAACAGGAGCCAATGATAATGAAGGAGGAAGTGGAAGCTGCATTAAGGGGATTTGCACAAGATAAGATTTCAGAAATGGGTGGGATACCAATTGACTTGATTCAATGAACAGAAGCAGCCTTGGATGCACTCACCAGTCTATGCCAGGAAATTTGGAGGACAGCTGTCTGGCCAATGAATTGGAATAGGCCCATATTTGTTCCCATTCCCAAGAAAGGTGATTCAAAAGTGTGGAAACTATTGAACAATATCATTGATATCACATGCAAACAAAATACTACTGAAGATCATTTAAAAATGGAGAATGACATTACATTTGGTAAAGTGGAGGGACAGTGAAAGAGAGGAAGACCCTCAGCCAGATGGATTGGCACAGTGACTGGAGCAATGCTCTCAAGTACATCAGAAATTATAAAGATGGCACAGGATACGACAAGGCTCAGATCTACTGTTTGTAGGGTCGCTATGAGTCATACTCAGTGGCACCTAATACAACAGCAAAGCATACTACACACACTTTAAATGCAAAACTCAGTGCATACAACCAGATAATCACTAACTACCTACGTTGATTCTAGCACATGAGAGAACTCCCTCCTTCATGTCCGTTCTCATTTAATGCACAGTAACTGCTATTGGCCTAGTGGTAAGAACCTGCATGGAAACCCCAAATGCACACAATTCAAATCCACTGCCTGCTCCTGTGCAGTCAATTGCCTCTGAAAACTCAATGGATTATCCGCTACACATCAGTTCTGACTTCATAATACACACAACGACATGACTCAGCATAGGCTAGTTTTGGGTTTGGTTGTTTTGTTTTTAGGTGAAAAGTAAAGATAGATTTATTAGAAAGTTAGATTCCAAAGGATGGGATGGGCTGTTCTCCCTGGGAAAGAAGTAATTGAGGAGGCCTGGCATACATTAGTTTTGCTTGTACTTGAACTTTCTAGAGAACAGAATCATGAATATGTTGTTGATAGATGCCATCGAGTATGACCCATAGTGATCCTATGAATAACAGATCTGAACTCTGTCCTATCCGTGCCAAAACTAAATACGTATCTTATTTTTACTAAGCAATTTCTCTTTGAAATTCATCTACATTATTGAGCTTGCTGTTTTTATAGCTAGTCATATTCCACCTTATGAGTATACCACAATATGTTTTCCATTTGTATTCTTTTTGTATTGCTGCTGTTAATGAATTAGCACAAAGTTAGTGTCTTAAAACAATGTGTGAATCATGGTGAGCTCGCCTGCAGCACGGCTTTATGATGCTGTTGGAATGTTGCAACAATTTGCTCCTCCTGCTTTTTAAAGTAGAATTCAGACAGTAATTAGCAAAGAGCAGCTAGCTAATCTGGCAGAAAACTAATAGCACAAAGAGATATTTTTATAAGATTCCTTATCCAGCGAAGAATCAAGAGCTGCTCTACTAGCTTGTATAAACCAGAGAACAAAAATTATGAAGCTGTTACATGTCTGGGGAACATTGCTTAGTGAGGGAATATGTGTCTGAAAATATATGCAATATGCCTACTGATTTTGCACGATCACCGCTGAAGAGAAGAAGTGGTGCCCACAGCAGTCTCTATCAACAAGGACACCATATCAAATAAGGCTGAAGAAAACTATTTCAGTGCAGTCAACATTTTGATGTCAGATTTAGATGTAAGCCTTAACAGTTACAGAAATCTCAAGCACCATATGTTAGCATTTTATCTATTGTAATAGTCTTCTGTTTTCCCTTTTGATGAAAAAAGCTTGTCAAATTGTGATCAAATAATATACTTTCATTTTTATTAGCTGAATGAAGTTCCTGAGGCAGAAACTATATTTATTTTCCTAACACTATGAAACAGATCCATGGCTAAATACACACACACACACACACACACACACACACACACACACACTTAAAGGAGAAGAAAAATGGCAAAATGCAAAGAGACAGAAGTAGCAGTAGTCAGAGGTGGGTTAGGGGAGCATGGGAGGGTCTGGTGATGGGTTTATTTTTGCAATGATGTATGATCTGGAATTAGATAGTGGTGACAATTGCACAATGCTGAAAGGGGTCTTTCCTTGGCATATAAAGAATTGCACTTTATTACAGTTTTTTATTTCCTTGCCAGCCTTCCCCATTCATGTCTGAGAGCAGAAACTGCCTTGGTCACCATCTGCTTCCCAGCACCCAGCATACAGTATAGCACAAAGTAGATGTTTGAAACTATATCCTGACTAAATGTTGAATTACTATTATATATATTTATTATATTATATTATATTATATTATATTAATATGACAATTATTCTAGAGAACATAATTTCAAAGTAAAATGCAAAGGATTCCTGTTTCATCCTTTGAGTCCCTGGGTTAGCTCCTAACCATAAGTTTGGAGGTTCTAGTTCACCCAAAGATGCCTCTGAAGAAGAGTCCAATGGTTTACTTCTGAAAAACGAGTCATTAAATATCTATGGAACAGTTTAAATCAGACAAATATGGAGTTGCCATGAGTTGGAATCTATTTGACGGCCATCAACTTGTTTTATTTTATTTAAAGCTGAACTACTGCTACTTCTGTCTCTTTGCATTTTGCCATTTTTCTTCTCCTTTCAGTAGATCCGTATAATTTTTTGTGTCCAACTTATTTAGCTTAATATAATACTTTTAAGATTCACCAATATCACAGTACTTCATTCTTCTTACAGTTAATACTGTTCTGTTATACAGAATTACCACATTTTATTAATCCATTCATATACACTTGGGTTGTTTAGAATTTTTGGCTATTTTGAATAATGCTGCTATAAACTTTAATACATGTGTTTATTTTTTTAAAATTGTTTTATATTGGCACCACAACAAGATGAAGATAAATAACCCAATTAAAAATGGGCAGAGGATATGAACAGACATTTCACCAAAGAAGACATTCAGATAGCAAACAAGCACATGAAGTCATGTTCAAAATCCCTAGCTCTAAGAGAGATGCAAATCAAAACAACTATGAGATATCATCTCATCCCAGTCAGAACAGCAAACAACAAATGCTGGTGAGGTTGTGGAGAAACTGGAACCCTTATTCACTGTTGGTGGGAGTGTAAAATGGTGCAACCACTGTAGAAGGCTTTATGGTGCTTTCTCAAAAAGTTGCAAATAGAAATGCCATTTGACCCAGCAATTCCACTACCAGGAATTTACCCTAAAGAAACCATAACTACCACCCAAGCAGATATATGCACACCCATGTTTATTGTGGCTTTGTTCACAATAGCAAAGAGCTGGAAACAACCCAAGTGTCCATCAACAAAGAATGGATAGAGAAGCTGTGGTATAGTCACACAATGGAATACTATGCAGCATTGAAAAACAAGGAACTCATGCAATATTATGCAAAATAGATGACCCTGGAGGACATTATGCTCAGTGAAATATCTCAGTCACAAAAGGACAAATATTTTATAGAGCCACTGTTGTAAAACAGGACTGACACAAGGGTTGAGGGAAGACAGAAAAGGAGGGGAGGAATAATGTATATTGCATTGAAACAGATAAGGGAGAGAACTGTTTAAAAGAGATATATGAATGGGTATTCTTGTCATTAAAGAAGTCCAGAGTGAAGGCTGCACAGTGGAGTGGACTTGGGGGGAGGAACTGTATAACAATGAAAGAGTTTTTCTTTTCCTTTTCAAGGAGAAGAGTGAATTGGAGGGGAAAGGATTAGTAGGGAGAAAATTGCAACAATGAATGACTGGAAACCCTAAGTCTCTGTAAACTTTCGTTAAAATTAATTAAAAATATTTTATATTGGTTTGCATACAAAATTAATATACATTATGTTTCATACTTTTCTTCATTCACATTGTGTTTCATGCAATCATTCCCATACATTTTCTTTTTTTACCAAATGAAATGGATTTAAATCCCTTCTCAGTGCCACGTTACCCTACTCACAGTACAAACCAAGCACAAGGCCTGGGTTGAGGTATTTATGGGGTATTTCACTCTCCCTTCTCTTTCTATACAGTCAGTGCAAGAGCATAGGCTGTGGTAAGCATAAGGAGGCTCACATTGTGTTTTATTAATCACCATTGGACTATGCCCACCATTACCTCCTTTTTTTTCAGGTCCCTGCTGAGTTTTTCCCATTTCCCTTACCCTTTCTTTCCACTCACCCAATTGTGTTTTTATGTGACCGTGTGTCTTCAGTTCTCTTGAGGACTACCTAAGATGGAATTGTGAGTCATAGAGCCAATCTGCATTAAACTGAGGAACTGCCAAACCGGTTTCAAACCAGCTGTCCCATTTTACATTCCCACCAGCAATTTCTTTGCATTCTTCTCAACACTTGTTACTTTCCATCTTTTTTTATCACAGGCTTTCCAGTAGTTTGTAGTGGTATCTTACTGTTATCTTGATTTGCATTTCCCTAATTCCAACGATTGTCAATATTTCATTGCACAAGGTCTCTATGAGTCACAGCTGACCCAAAGGCACCTAGAGCAACAGTAATTCAATAATGACATATAGAATACTTTTATGTGCTTATTTTCTACTAAGGAACCTTGGAGGCACTGCGGGTTAAGTGTTGAGATGCTAATGGAAAGTTCTTCATTTCAAACCTACTAGGATACCTCTCTGTATTTCATTGACTGTGCAAAGGCACTTGGCTGTGTAGATTACAACAAATTGTGGTTAACCTTGAAGAACATGGGAATCCTGGAACACTTGATTGTGCTTATGCGAAACCTATACTTGGACCAGGAAGCAGTTCTCAGAACAGAGCAAGGAAACACTGTATGGTTCAAAATCAGGTAGGTAGTGCCTCAGGAATGTATCCTGTCTCCAGACCTTTTCAATGCAGAACAGATAATTAGGGAGGATGAGATTAATGAGAAGGAATATAGCATCAGGACTGATGACACAACCTTGCTTGCTAGAACTAAGGAGGACCTGAAGTGCTTGCTGCAAAAGGTCAAGGACTATAGTCTTCAGTGTAAATTGAAGCTCAACATCAAGAAGACAAAGATTACTACCAATGGGCCAATTGGCAGCACCATGATGGATGAAGAGATTGAGGTTGTTAATAGTTACAACTTGCTCAGCTCCACAATCAACACATAGCACCAGCAGTCAAGAAATCAAAAGAGAGATCATAAATCTGCTGTCAGGGGCCTTTCCAGAGTACTGGGAAGCAACGATGTTGGTCTAGAGACTAAGGTCCATGGTCTTTACAATTATTAGCTATGCATTAGAGAACTGGATAATGACTAAGGATGATAGAAGAAGAATTGATGCCTTTGAGTTGTGGTGCTGGAGAAGAATCCTGAACATACCATGGACTGCCAAGAAAACAAATAGGTGTGTCGTGTCAAAATTCTCCTCAGAAGCTAGGATTTTGAAGCTCTGACTCACATATTTTGGGCATGTGGCCGGGAGAGACCAAACCTTGGAGAAGGACATCATGCTTGAAAGGGTGGAGAGACAGTGTAGGAGAGGAAGACCCTGGATGAGATGGATTGATACAGTAGCTAGGACAATGGGTGTAGGTATATCAGAGTCAGTGAGCCTGGCTCAGGATAGGGTAGAGTTCAGAGCCATTGTACATAGGCTCACTACGAGTCACAGGTGACTTGAAGGCAAAAAGCAACAACAGCTCTTCTCTGGCAAAAAAGATGAAGCAGTCTACTCCAATAAAGGTTCATAATCTCAGAAGCCCCGTCCAAAAGTTCTCTGTCTTATAGGTTTTTGTGAATTGGAATCTATTTGATGGCAGTAATTTTTCTTTTATTTGGTTGACTGTCCATTTGAGTATTTATGTCGGTGAAAATTCTATTGAAATCCTTTGCCCATCTTTAATTGGACTCTATCTTTTTGTTGTTGATTTGTAAGACTTCTTCCTATAGACTGGTTACTAAGACCAAAATCAAACTTTATTTTAAGTAAAGAGGCAAACAGCAAGGGTTTGCAAGGCTGTAAATATTAGCAAGAGCAGACTGCCCCATTTTCCTCCTATACAGCCTCTGATGCATTTGCATGGCTTGCCTTCTGTGTGTGCTTTTTAAATTTATTATTAATTTCAATGAAAATTTATAGAGACTTTGGATTTCCATTCATTCATTGTTGCACTTTTCTCCCCTCCCAAACCTTCCCCTGTAGTACACTACCCTCTTGGAAAAGTAAAAGAAAAATTCTTTCATTGTTTTACAATCCCTCCACCCAGGTCCACTCCACTATGCAATGGTTGGCTTTTTGATTAGCAGTTTAATGCTTTAACCCACCACTAGGGATGCTATATTTTGGATGCTAGATCTTTATTAGATAAATAATTTGCAAATGTTTTTTGCCTTTCTATATGCTGACTTTTTACTTTTTTGATTGTGACCTTTGAAGTGCAAAAATGTTTTAAATTGCCTTTCTATGAAGATGGCGCTGAAAGCGAAGAAGGAAGCCCCTGCCCCTCCCAAAACTGAAGCCAAAGCAAAGGCATTGAAGGC
>NW_006400023.1:352247-361752 GCF_000299155.1 Elephantulus edwardii | reverse complement strand
TTTGTTTGTTTTTGTTTTTGTCTTTTACTCACAGTTGTGGACTTTGTTAGGGAAATAGGTTGGATTGTGGTGGAGACAAAGAAAATTTAATAATGCAAGTCCAGATTTAGTCCAGCAATCCCAAGCAGATTAACAAGGCACAATGCCTCATTTAGTCAAAGTCTAGGTTCAGTTCAATAGCACAAATGCAAGAAGCCTCTGGTTTCCTCATACATCCAGCAAGCTTTATCTCAGAGCAGTTATAAGTCAACTTTTCCTTAAATTGTCCAGCAAGCAGAACCTTTAAATGTGACCTTTATATCCAGAGTTCCTCTGGTTGCACTTTAACACAGTATCTTTATCCTCTCTTGTATTGGTCCCACAGCTGTTGATGACTTGCAAGACCTTGTGTCCGCAGTTAAGGTAGCTGGAATTCATGCCCTTCAATGAGGCTAACAGAATGGCTAGAAAAGCCACAAGGGTTCTGATTCCCCAATAACTTAGGTAGTATTTCACAAAGCAAAAATTCTTTGCTTCTGATCTTCTTCTACCAAGCTAAACTCTCTGGGAATGAGACATGAGAGTATCACTGACCAGTAGTGCCCTTTTATATTGCTCACACAATATAAGGAAAATCATCCTTCACAAAGATTAGATTTTTGTACAAAAGTGAAATAATTTTCAGGTACAAGTCACTTTTGTATATGTCTTTCACATTCTGTCAGACATTGGTCTAATAAAGGCTATTATAGAAGCTCAGAGAACATTTTCACATTTATAGTTCAGTTATATATTTTCATTGAGGGTTTTTTTTCCTAATTTTTTAAAAAAATTATACTGGTTTATTTATCAAGTTCAACTACATTGCTTTTCCCACCGTATCTTTCCTTTACCCTACCCCCCATCAAATTGTGCGACCCTATGATAAAGCACCCTGCCCCTATGCATCCTCACCTCTCTGCTCTCACCTTCCCCGGCCTTGGATCCACATATTCATCCTACAATAATGGTCCTATAAAGTATTTGTCATTATGGGACTGAGTCAGTTCACTCAGTATAATGCTTTCCAGACATTCCCAAGTTAGGGAGTAATTGACAAAAATCCTTGCTCCTGTGTGCTGCATAGTATTCCATAGTGTGAATGTACTATAATTTTTCAATCTATTCAATTGTGTTTGGGCATTTGGCCTATTTCCATAGTTTTGCTTTGGTGAATAATTTTCCTATGAACCACATCCTTGCATACCTGCTATGAATCCCACTTGGTCATGGTAAAATTTTTTTTTAAAGTGCTTCTGGATTTCTATTGGCTAGGACTTTGTTAAGGATTTTTGCATTTATATTCATGAGAGATATTGGTTTGTACTTTTGTTTCTTGGTAATATCTTTGCCTGGTTTTGGTATTAGGGTTATGCTTAGCATGTGGTATTAGAGATATCTCTCGTCTCATGCTAATGAGAAATCTATACTTGGACCAAGAGGCAGTCGTCAGAACAGAGCAAGGAAACATTGCATGGTTCAAAATTGGGAAGGGTGTACGCCACGAATGTGTCCTGTCTCCATACCTTTTCATCCTGTATGCAGAACAGATTATCTGGGAGGCTGAGCTCTATGAGAAGTATGGTGTCAGGATTGGTGGAAGATTCATCAACAACCTCCGTTATGTAGATGACACAACCCTGCTTGCTGAAACTGAAGAGGACCTGAAGTGCTTGCTGCAGAGGGTCAAGGACTGCAGCCTCCAATATGGATTGAGGCTCAATGTCAAGAAGACAAAGATTCTTACCACTGGACCAATTGGCAGCATCAGGATGAATGGTGAAGAGATTGAGATTGTTCACAGCTTTTGTTTGCTTGGCTCCACAGTTAACACTCTTTTTTTTTTTTTTTTTTTGAGATAGAGCAGAGAGCATAAAATAGGGGGTCAGCAGTTCTCGACTGAAGACCCCAAGCCAAGCTTCTCTGTATCTTTATTGAAAATTAGCAGGAAGTAAATCACAAAGAGAATTCAATGCAAATGAAGCCAAGCTCTTTCTATTGAAACCCTTCTGCTTGACTCAGGAGGGAGGGGTTCACAAATGCAAGAATTTGGTTTACCCTTAAGGATTACCTTGATGCCTCAGGGTGAACTCTAGCTCAGGAAGTAACACTCCCTCTGTAGGGGGCCCCTTGCTGTCTCCTGTCTTGCAGGGAACTAACAGCTCATTTTCTGGGATCTGCCACAAGAGAAATCTAACTTATAAATCTGTAATTCCTTCAATTCCTGAACAAGGATTTTCATATAATATTTGGTATAACGTTTGGCTTCACATACTAGAGGGTCAGCTATGAGTCGATTCTCAAGTTTTATAATAGTTTTTATATCTCATGGGAGTTGCTTTAATAGTATTTTGTTGATAATTTTTTGCTTTTGTATTTAATAACCACTAGGAATAATATTTGTTTTCTGCCTTAGGTGTAAGAATAATATTGGCCGTATAGAGAGAGTTGGTGAATCTTCTCTTGAGGCCTCAGCATGATCTCTATCCATTCTCTAAAGTTTGCTAAGTACTTCATAGGGTGGAGTTTAAAAATATGGAGTTTGTTTCCAATCCTTATACATCTTTATTTCCCTTTCCAAGAATATCTGGAAAAGTTCAGGGGTCAATTTTTGGTTCTAAGGGCAATTGTTTCTCTCTTCAATATTCCAATATTTTTCTATCTACCGTTTCCTCCGATGTTGATGCTTTCTCTTGTGTCTTCTTCCTCGAGTCAAAGACTTGCCACAGTCTCTTGAGTTAAACTTTCAGGGATTGGATCAGGGTCTCAAAGCTTAATTTATACTGGCAAAGAGATTTAGCTTTCAATTTGCATTACCTGCATGGGACAGCAGGGGGTGACAGAGACAAAGACATGGGTTCAGAATACACAGTACACTGGCTGGAGAGTGTGACTCATAGCCACTGTACAGGACAGGACAGAACTGCCTTATGGGATAGCCAAGGTTCAAATCCATCAGCAGCTTTATGAGAGAAAATGACCACATCACTTATCATCTCCAAAACGCCATTAATTGATTTCGAATTTTTGCGTGCCATCCTTGTATGAGGTCATGTTAATCTTCTCTGTATCTTTCCAATTTTTAGTATATGTGCTATCAAAGCGAGCATGGTCCTGAATTTTTGAGCAAGAATGTTTACAGAAACAGACTGTTAAATATCTGTCCTGAGAAGTGTCTGGTGGGTGGGTTCAAACCTCGGATCTTTTGGCTAGCAGCTAACTTCTTAATCACTGTGGCACCAGAACTTCCTAAAGTCCATTTATTTGCCTTTTAGCTGGATTCCAGAGAGGGATATAAAACCAGAAAGCTACTATTGTAGCTATCAGGCAAACCTCCTCCTCTAAGAGCACATGAAATGCCACCATCCCAAGAAATCAGAAAGATTGTCTTTTCCTCTATAAAGCATGAAACTGTGGTCTACCTTCTACATCATGTAACTAGTTATAAAGCAAACACATAGATGATACTTATTATGAGTCAGACACAATTTTAAGTCCTTTAATAAATTTCTGTATTGTGGATATATAAATTTATATATTGTACGTGATAATAGTTTATGCATGTGTATACGTGTATCATCTCATGGCAACCATAAGATCTTATTAGCATCTCCATTTTATAGAAACCAAGTTATTAAGAGGTAAAGTTTCTTGCCTATTGTCAAGCTGGCATTCAAATGCAGCACTCTGGCTCCCAGTACTTGAGCTCCCCATCTGCATTTATCCTCTATAACAGTTCTGTCAAACATAGAGTTGCTATGACTGGAACTGACTAGACAGCACCTAGCAACAACAACAACAACACAACAATAACTTCTTTCTATGTGTCTTGCCTCTAATATCAGATTTTATGTTCCGTGCATCACATACCTTGACCTACACATTTGTAATGTCCTCTCTAGTCTATCAGTCATCATTCAGTCTTCTGCTTGGTGCTATGATGTTATTAGATGTTTAGTACATATTTGCTGAGGAAGCTCTGGTGCTGTAGTCCATGAAGTGTTGTGCTTCTAACTCAAGGGCCTTGCCTCTCGGGCAGTTCTAATCTACCAGTGGCCCCGAGGGAGAAAGATAGGCCATTTTCTTTCATATGATCTATAGCCTCTAAAAAACCTGCTGGAGGGTCAGTTATGAGTTGGTTCTGACTCATTGACAATGTACAAGTCTTTTCATTTTATAGACAAGGAAGCTAAGACCCAGGGAGGGAAGGGGCCTCAGCTGTGGCTGCAATGCTGGTTAGAGGCACAGGGGAGGATCAGGGCCTATGCATCCCGATTCCCAGCTCATAATGAGGACTGCTTGGACAGAGCGCTGAGATTATCTTAGCTCAAACACACAGGAGTCTGTTCTAATAGAGAGACTCCCAGGATGCCCTGAAGATTGCATGCTCCAAACAGCCTTTAAGCTAACTTGCATAACACTAAATTATTTTTGTGGAAAGAAAGGAATTAAAGAGACCTTTCATATGCAAGAAGTCGTGGAAGTGAGTCCTCATTTGTTATTTATTTTCAGCCAAATGTACAAAAGCCATACAATATTGTTGTTGTTGTGTACTGTAAATTCGGAAGCATCCCATAGCTGACCCTCTGGTGGGTTTTCAGAGGCAGCTAATTATACGGGAGGAGATTGCCTATCCTACTCCTCTGAGAAGCTGATGGCCTCGAACTATGTGCCTTCTAGATTGCAATGCATTTTCTTGTCCCTAGGCCAACAAAGCTCCTACACAATATTGCTACCCTCTTTACAGACATAAAAACAGAACCTCAGAGTGAGGTTTCTAAAAGTGAGCTTCCTAAAAGAATGAATATGAGGATCCAAGGAAGGGGGGAAGCTGAGGGGTGAGGATGGGCTGGGGGGGATTAATCATAGGGTCGCAATATTTGATGGGTTTGAGGGCAGTGAAGAAAATGGGAAGGATACAGTGTGAAAAACAATGTATACAAACTTTGTAAATAAACAATAACCATAATAATAATACAACCCACAGGCCTGTGATTGAAACAAGTGTAGATCGTTAAAGTGGAATTTTCCTATTACACCACTAGGGGGCATCTCAACACAGGAGTGGCTCCGTCAGAGAGCTGGAGCTTGGCTTCTGGGATGCCAGGGTGTGTGTCTGCTCTCAGCCATTGAGCATGCAGTGCGTCTTAACTGGGAATCCCTCACTGGAAATTGAAATTCCTCTCTGATTCACTGGTTCTTGGGAAAGCAGATTGACATCATTCATCTCTCGCTTCCTCATGTCCCTAGTGACGGCAGGATTACCGTCCCACAGGAAGCTTCTAGCTAGAGAAGCATCTTGTTAGGCTGCGTTGAGGTCTGTGCTCCTGTAGCTTTCTTGTTAGTTGCTGTCTTATGGAGTTCAGTCTGTGCTCAGTAGAACTGCTTCATTGAGTTTTCATCGCTGTGACACTTTGGAAGCAGACTTCAAGATCTATTTTCTAAAAAAAAAAAAGATCTATTTTCTGAAGTTCCTCTAAGTGAGTTTGAACTGCCAGCATTTTGGCTAGTAGCCCAGTCTTTAAACCATGTATGCCATTCAGAGAATCATCTGGAGCTTTTTTTTTAGCAGAGTGGAAATCCCAAAAACGCAGTTTCTAGGTCTGCCTCTGCCACTCTCTAGCTGTGTGACTTAAGGCGAGCTCTGGGTCCCCAGTGACTCTTCATCTGGGGAGAAATCTGCCCTAGACCACACACTGTACTCTTTCTGGGGCTTAAACTTGAAGCCCCATGATTACAGAAGTGTTTATTTGGAGTGTCAGAACCTGCTGAAGCACACATTACCCTGGAAGGGACCACACTTAAGCAAGAGTAAATTTCAGGTGGGAGCAGTGGTTGCTCCCTCACCTACTAGAATTCTCCTTTCATGCTGCTTAGATTCCGGGACAGTATACTTTGTTGGCAGCCACCGCCCATGCGTAAAGGGAGGCTTTCAGGATGTTATCATGCTGAACAGGCTTCCGCAGAGCTCCCAGATTAAGGCAGATTAGGAACAAAGGTCTGGTGATCTGACCTTCTGAAAATTAGCCAATGAAAGCCCTTTGACTCACCCCGTTCTGGTCCACCACCAATCTTCGGGACTGCACAGCACCAGGCAGCGTTTTGTTCCTACATGCGTGGAGGTCACTGTGAGTCAAGAGCCAACGCTAAGGCAGTTAACAATAACCACATTTCAGATGCTTTATAGAACTGATTTTGAAGAGGAGAGAGCCTGAGAGAGAGAGGTGGGGGAGCTTGGTTATGAAAATGCCAACAGTCCAGCTTCTCTAAATGAGCCTTTATGCCACCATGAGACGAGCAGGCTGAGAAGTGACTTGCACACTCATCAGTCTGTTGTCATGGGCACCCACTTCTCTCTGAACCTCAGTTTCCTCATGATTTCACTCATTGCTCACCTAGACTAACCGGGCGGGGTTCAAGTTTGGATCTGGCTGTCTTCCACGTCAGGCAGTCTTTCAGATCAAATGTGGGTCCTATCAGAGAAGAAAGTGCTAAGCTCTCTTCAGGTGGCCATTTCTCACTCTGCTCACAGAAGGCGAGGAGGAGGGTTGGAGATGGAAGCCTCCAGGAAGGGAATGATTACCCTCTCTGCAGTGGTGTGGGAGTCCGATCCCCACGCTGCACCCCCTGGCCTACCCCAGCATGGTGGCTGGTCGCCCTCCTGGGGAGGAGTCCTCTCTGGAAACTGGTGCAATGATGGCTGTCTTGAGGAACTGTCTGCCATAGAAAAGATTTCAATTGTTACTCATTTACTGCTTCATCTTTTAAAGTTCTAACTTCTTACGCTTTAAATGGGAAAGGACAATACATATTTGAAAAGCATTGTCACAGTTTACATGGTGTTGTTGTGTGCCATTGAGTTGGAACAGACCCATAGCTGACCCTCTGGTGGGTCAAGTATGTCTCCCCCACCCCAAGAAGTTAATCACAAGGGAGGAGACTTGCCTGATTGTCTCACTATTCAACTGAATGTTCGCATTATATCTGAGAGAACTGTCATGGCCATCTGCCTAAAATTCAATGGGACCTTGTGTTTCTCTTTTTATATCATTCTACACCAATGATTATTCATGTCTTGTTTACCCTCTGTCCTCCTCGGCGAACTATAAACTGTGTGAGATCAGCGGCCACACCTGGGATCACTGCTGTGTTCCCACAGCCCAGCCATCTGAGGACTGTCCAGAAAATATTTGTAATTTGATGCAAAATGTGGAAACATCCAGAGAAATTTATGCTGAGTGAAAAGAATCAGTTACAAAAGGATAAATAGTCTATGAGTCTGCTATTTTAAAAAGCTAAAGGAACATTTAAACATAGAAAGAAACATTCTTAGACGGTTACCAGAGAAGGGGTGGTGGTGGAAATCACTAATAGAAAGATAGGCACATATTAAAATTTGTGCAGGGAAAGGCAATATAAAAGAAGAGAATGAGCAGCACAATGCCACTGAAGAAAGAAGACTTGGAGAGGTCCATAAACAGGAATTGCGGTTACATTGTGAGTATTATAATTAATGTCATAAAACAAAATATGTATGTATGGAAAACCAATTTGCCCCATAAACTTTCACAAAACCACAATAAAAATATCTGTGGTTTAACTGAGTGAATAGATGAAGTTCTTCAATGTTCCCAGTTTATAGATGAGGAAATTGAGGCCTCAAGAAGTGAAATGATTGTCCCAAGGTCAAATAGCCAACTGACAGAACTGGGCTTCTGTGTGGTGCCTCGCTTATATGTTGAAGGGAAGTGTAAGGATGTTGGTGGGAAGTCATTTGCTTCCTGTCAGGCATACAAGAGTAGCAATGTAGCTCTGAAAAGAGAAGAGAGAATGATACTTCTCCTGTCCTTCCTGGTTGCCCTGGTGCAACCACTGTGGAAGGCAGTGTGGCACTTTCTCAAAAAATTGCAAATAGAGATTCCATTTGACCCAGCAATTCCACTACTGGAAATATACCCAAAAGAGACCATAACTGCAAGCAAATATATACACACACATGTTTATTGCGGCTTTGTTCACAATAGCAAGGAGTTGGAAACAACCTAAGTGTCCATCAACAAACGAATGGATAGAGAAGCTGTGGTATATTCACACAATGAAATACTACGCTGCATTGAAAAACAAGTAACTCATGAAATATTATTCAAAAGGGATATCCCAGGAGGACATTATGCTGAGTGAAATATCTTAGTCACAGAAGGACAAATACTGCATGGTGCCACTGTTGTAAAACAGGACCGACATCGGGTTTGCGGAGAGACTGAGAAACATGGGTTCAATAATGTATACTGCATTGAAACAGATGAGGGAGAAAACTATTTAAAAGAGATATGTGATTAGGTATTATTGTCATGACAGGAGTCCAGAATGAAGGCTGCATAGTGCTGTGGACATGGATGGGGGAGGGATTGTATAACAAAGAAAGAATTTTTCTTTTACATTTCCAAGAGAAGAATGTACTGGGGGGGAGGGGTGGGCAGGGAGAAAAGTACAACAATGAATGAATGGAAATCCAAAATCTCTGTAAATTTTCATTAAAATAAATAATAACAAATAAAGGGGGGAGAGAGAGGAAAAAAAAGAGGTTGTCCATCATGTTGAAGGTGCTCAGTACCACAGTTAAGCATCAAGGTCATTTTGTATAGTATAGTCCTCAATGACATTATTTAATCCTCCTTTGGTGAGTAGCAATTCGGGTAATTTATTTTTTTTAACAGCTAGCTTTATAAAAGTTTGAAAGTCACCATCTAATGTTCATCTGTTCTTGTCCAGAACAAAGAAGAGTGAAGAAAAAAGCAAAGACTATTACAGGATTTGTGGACCATGTGACCTTTAATCTGTGTGACTTTAGGGCCAAAGAACTAGATGAAGCCAGACTACCACGGTGGACTACACTGACTGCAGCAGAAAGGGCATGAGAGAGCAGGAGGGAAATGTGAAACAGAGCTCAGAATCATGACAAAGATCATACTCACTGGCCTTCTAGACCATGAGTCCTTTAGTTGCCTTCAAGACTGGAACAGATAGGCTTGTAAGTGAATAGTTATACTACTGACCTAAGAACTCCTTAGAACATTTAACTTTCAAAATGAGAAGGGCAGAATTTGCCCTGAGACAAAGCCCAGAAATCCAGAAGGACTAGGAATGAAGGATGGATGGAAACAGGGAACGATGAGCAAGTGGGAAGAGCACTGTTATGAAAGGGACTGAAATCAATGTCATGAAACAAAATATGGGTGAATTATTGAGTGGGAAACCAATTTGCTCTGTAATTTACAGATACAAACAAATTACAATAAAACTTTTTCATCAACATTTATTATATTATTCTGTCAGTATATGTTCACCTATCTCTTTATCCATCTCTTTCTTATCCTAGACAGGACAACAATGAGATAACATCTCACTCCGGCAATAACAGCAAAGTCCAACAGGACAGCAAAGAGATGCTGGTGAGGATGTGCAGAGATTATAATTCTTTTTTTTT
>NW_006400023.1:304960-351432 GCF_000299155.1 Elephantulus edwardii | reverse complement strand
TTTGAACATTTCTTCATGTGCTTGTTGGCCATCTGAATGTCTTCCTTGGTGAAGTGTCTGTTCATATCCTGTGCCCATTTTTCAATTGGATTATTCTCCTTGATCTTGTTGTGGTGCTCGAGTATTTTATAAATTCTAGATATAAGTCCCTGGTCTGACGAGATTATAATTCTTATACACTGCTGATGGAAATGTAAATGGTACAACCAGAATGGAGGACAACCTGGCACTTCCTCATAAAGCTGGAAATAGAAATACCATTTGACCCAGCTGTCCTACTACTGGGGATATACACCGAAGAAATCAGAGCTGCAAGACAAACAGATGTATAGACTTCCATGTTTCTTAACAACAAAACAATGGAAACAGCCCACATGCCCATCAACTCTGAATGGATAGAGAAACTACTGTGCATTCATACAATGTAATATGACACAGCATTGAAAAACAATAAACTTGTAAAACATCACACAACTTGAGTCTGAAAGACATTATGTTGAGTGAATTATCTCAGTTACAAAGGAGCAAACACTACATAAATCCACTATTGTAATAATAAGGTCAAGACGGAAGGGTGGGAAGAGTGGGAAAAGAATGGATGGTCAGTCAACCCTGCACTGGAATGAGTGGAAGCAAGGAGAATCTGAAAGGAGTGGACGATTAGACAGTATATATGGCAGTTAATAGCCCAAAACAGCACAGGCATTACAAAAAGAACTAGAGGAGGGGAGCGGGGAAGCGTGCATGCATGAATGAAAACCAATCTCTTGTAAACTTTCATGATGTTAATAATAAAAAGATAAGAAAGAAAAGATGAAAATGCATGTCAGAAGAGACTCTGAAACTTGTTCTTCAATGTAGAGATGCCAAATCAAAAGGAAGAAATGAGGAAGTAAGAAAGCTGAATAGAAGATTTCAACGAATAGCTCAAGAAGATATAGGAAGATATTCTAATGAAATATGCAAAGACCTGAGGTTAGAAAGCTAAAAGGAAATGACACACTCAGCATTTCTCGAGTTGAGAGAACTAAAGAACAAATTCAAGCCTTAGATTTGTTGTGCTGGAGGATTCTGTGGGTAAAATACCAAATGATGCAGGAAACACCCAAAGAAGATGGAAGGAATACACAGAGCCACTGTACTGAAAAGAATGTGTTGCCACGAAACCATTTCAAGAAGTAACCTATGATCAAGAACCAGTGGTATTGATAGAGAAGTTAAGAGGCAAAACAATAAGAATAAAGCTCTAAGAATTGATAGAATATTGATTGAAGTGTTTAAGTAAACAAGTCCCCTCATTTATACCAAGAAATCTGGAAGACGGCTACCTAGCTAACTGACTAGGAAAACAAAATCCACGTTTTTATGCGTTTTATAGGAGGTTATCCAACAGAATGTGAGAATCATCAAACAACACTATTATTATTACCAGTAAAATCTTGCTGAAGATAAAGACAAAATGGCTAGAGCATTCATAAAGAACTCTCAGAAAGTAAAGCTGGATTCAGAAGAGTCCATGAAACAAGAGGTATCATTGCTGAAGTCAGGTAAATAGTGGCTGGAAGCAGGACATACCAGAGATATATTCATTTGCCTTTTATGGACTGTGCAAAAGTGTTTGGATGTGTGTATCATGACAAATTATGGTTAGCATTGAGGAGATGGAAATTCTAGAAGTTGTGCTGCTCTGAAACTCACTTGTTCATGAACCCAGAAACAGTCATTAGAACAGAGCAAAGAGTTGCTGTGTGGATTAAAATCAGTATAAGTGTGCATCTGGGTGGTATCCATTTGACATACATACTATATAATCAAGAACTAATTGTGCTGAAGTAGAAGTCCAAGCTTCAATGAAGGCATTGATAAAAATAAGGACTCGGGAATTGATAGAATACTAATTGAAGTGTTTTGGGAAACAGATGCAACCCTGAATATGCTCACCAGTCTCTGGCAAGAAGTAAGCAGGACTACTGAACAACTGACTGGAGGAGGTTGTTCCTATTCCCAATGAAAGGTGATTAACCAGAATGTGGAAATTATCATGTACAAGTAAAATCTTATTGAAGTTTATTAAAAAAAAACAACTGGAACAGTACCTCTGCAAGGAACTGCCAGAGATTCAAGCTGGATTCAAAGGAGGCCATGACACAAGGGATATCATTGCTGATGTTAGGTGAGTCTGGGTTGAAAGCAAAGATAATAGAAAGATGTTTGTATGTGATTTATTGATTATTCAAAGGCTTTTGACTGTAGCATCAGAATAAATGATGGCCAATATTGAGAACATGAATTCCAGAACATTTACTTCTGCTTATGCCAACCCTATACATAGACCAAGAAGGAGATGAGTGAACAAAACAAGGGAACACTGCATAGTTTAAATCAGAAAGGTGTACAATAAGTTTGCATCCCTTCTTCATAGCTATTTAATCTGTATGTTGATCTAATCACTGGAGAAGCTGGACTATATGACGTGGAATGTGGCATCATGTTTGAAGGAAGAATTGTCAATAACCTACAATGAGCAAATGACACAGCCTTGATTTCTGAAAGTGAAGAATCCTTGCAACCCTTGCCACTGAAGATTCAAGACTACACAAGAAAAAAAACTTATCATCGGAGCAACATCGTGATAGATGGAGGAAAAACTGTCAAAAATTTCATTTTACTTGGATCCACAATCAACACCCATTGTTGCCGTCAAGGAAACCAAAGGCATCTTGTATTGGGGTAATCTGCTGTCAGAGACCTCTCCAAAATTCTAAAAAGCAACAATGTTGGTTTAAAGACTAAAGTGTGCCTGATCCAAGCCATAGTTTCAATTTCTTATATATCCTAAAGTTGCACAATGAATGAAGATGACAGAAGGAGAGTCAATGTCTTTGAATTGTGTTAGTGAAGCATATTGATTATTTCCTGGGTTGTCAAAAAAACCCCAAATAAGTCTGTCTTGAAGGGGGTGCACCCAGAGTGCTCCTGAGTGGCAAGGATAGAGAAACTTCATTCTCACTTTGAGCACATTTTCAGGAGGAACCAGTTGATGGAGAGAGACGTTATCCTGGGAAAGATACAGAAACAGTGAAAGAGAGGGAACTCCTCAGTGTATGGAGGTGATGGATCTGAGCATGACAGAGATCATGAGAATGGTGCAAGAGAGAACAAGATTCAGAGCTCTTGTTCATATGGTTGCTTTGAGTCCCTGTCAATCTGATAGCATCTAACAACAACAACAAAAATTAATATATATCCTGAGTAAATAATCTAAGAAGCTTGGTTATATGAACAATAAGGTGGCGTAAGGTTTGGAAGAAAACTTATCAACAGCCAGTGTTACACAGATGAGGACACAACTTTGTGTTTGTAAATGAAGAGAACTTGAAACACTTACTGAAGAAGATCAAACACTACATCCTTCAGTATGGTTTACACTTCAAGAAAACAAGAAACCTCATAACTGCACCAAGAGAATATGTCTTGATAAATGGGGAAAAGGTTAAAGTTGTCAAGGATTTAATTTACTTGGATTCATAATCAATCTCCACAGAAGCAAATAGTGAAAAGATATATTACATTGAGAAAAAAAATAGGAGAACAAGGACATATTTAAAGTACAAAAGAGCAATCTTTTAAGTTTAAAGACTAAGGTGTGCCTGATTCAAACCATGGTCTTTTCAATTGTTTCCTATGCATGTTAAAGTTGGACAGTTGCATCTTAAAGTTGGACAATGAATAAGGAAGACAAAAGAAGATTTTATGTCTTTCAATAGTGGTGTTGGATAAAAGTATTGAATATATCATGGACTAACAAAAGAAGAAACAAATCTGCCTTGCAAGAAGTACAGCCAAAGATCTCTTTGGAGACAAGGATTCTGACACTGCACCTTACAACTTTGTGCATGGTATCAGTAAGGGCCAGTCCTTGGAGGAAAGGACCTCATGCCTGGAAATGGGAGGGATTGAAGAACCTTCATGGACTGGCACAGTGTCCACAACAAGGGGCTTAAGAACAGTGGAGATTGTGAGGATGACGTGGCATCAGGTACGTTTTCAATCTCTATTGTACCTAGCATCATCATAAGTTGGAGTGACCTTGGCAGCACCTAACAACAACCATGCTTGGTGCTTTATATGGACTTGATATGTTTTGAGAATGGAATGATTGACCCACTGGATGACCTTTCTGACAGCAGTTCCAGGAAATCATCTGAATGGAACATTTTTGATGGAGAGAGAAGCCACTTCAATCAGTCTTGCCACTGAGTGGACCACTTCCAAGGCCTTGTTGCTGTATGCTGGATGGTGGTCACTGTTCTATTGACTGTGGACCTTGGAGGACAGGAGCTTATGGAGCCTTTGGGATAATTTCACCAGGTCTACCTGGGCAGGATGAGGCTAGAGAGTGTAGTTACCCTCTTTGACAGGAGAGCATCGTGCTCCAGAGGTAGAGTGAATGCCCCAAGTCACGGTACTGCCCTACCCTGCTATTCTGGTTCTTGAGGGCCTGCAGAACCAGCTGCAAGAATAGAGCCTTCACTCCCAAAAGAGTCTCATAGGGTTCAGAGCTGGGTCACACAAATTAACCATTGAGCTCATTGTTATTGTCTCATGCCCTCTGGATCAGAGCAGCATTTGCCCGTGGAACAGTTTCCCAGGGAGGCACCAGCAGTGGCCTTGAAGTGTCACTGGACACTTAGCTCTTCTCTAGGGTTTTCCTGATTGGGGCCTTGCCCAGCTCCACCCTGTACTCACTGACAACACGTAAAGCTCCAGTGTTATGTGAGACATAGTGTCATTCATAATTTGGCCTTGATCATTCTCAGCATCATTATTAGATGATGTTTATATTATTGTTATAGTTAGCTTCTATTTTGTAGTACTTTATGGTTCATTAAGAACATTACTATATGTGTTTTAATATCATTGGGTAGTGTTATTAATAACCTCCATTTAATAGATGATAAAATTGACATTTAGCAAAGCAATGTGACATTTCCAACTCTTCTACACAGTTAATGTGGCAGAATTGAGACTCAAGAGCAGATGGGGCCTGTTTCACGTTCTGTCTAATTTCACCACATCCTCTCTACTAGATTAATTATTTTTTCAACTTTAAAAATATCTATGACTAATTCCTTGTATCTCAAATTTAATTTTTTATTATTTAACATGTCTAATCAAACATTTTTTTCATTGCCTTTCTCTTCTCCCAGCTTATCTATCAAGTTTTCCTTCCTTCTTCCCCCTTCACATCTCTGCTAACCCTCCTGGATGGGTTCTCCCTGTGTGTCAACCTTTCCTTAGTTTTCCACAGTAGAGGTTTAGTACCATAATTGTATTTGTAATGGAAGGTGCTCTTATAACTCGTCTCCCAGATACCAGTGAGAAATACAGTCTATCACTGATGGAGACCCACAGTGCTCTGGACCTATTACTTCTAAACACAAGTCTTTCAGTGGTGCTAAGGTTGGCTGAAAGGAGAGATGCTCTGAGAGTCCCAGAAAGAGACAGAGCTAAAATAATTTAATAATAAATAATAAAAGGCTATATTGCATCTGCTATTGTCCCACAGGGATGCTTTCTAGGGTGCAAAGTTTTCTGAATGAAGAAGGCTTTCTAGTCAGGTGGATAAGTCTTGGAGTTGGTGAGAGGTGGTCTCTGCTATGGGAAGCTGGCTTGAGCCTCTCCCAGGAGCTGCCTAGATGTCCATAGAGACTCACATTGTTCTCTTGGCCAGTTCAAGGGTAACTGGTTCAAGCAGAGACATGTGACTCAGCTTCTTCCTTGCCTTCCTTCCTGCTTTTCTACCTTTCTTTTTCCTTGTTTCTCTCTGCAAGTGTTTACTGAGGAGCTCAAATTTCTCCTTGGAGGCTAGGATTTTGAAGCTCCGTCTCACATACTTTGGGCACATGGCCAGGAGAGATCGGTCCTTGGAGAAGGAAATAATGCTCGGAAGGGTGGCATGACAGCGCAGGAGAGGAAAATCCCAAATGAGATGGATTGACACAGTAACTGGGACATTAGAGGTTGGTGTGTCAGCATTAGTGAGACTGGCTCAGGACAGGGCAGAGTTCAGAACTGCTATACATAGGGTCGCTGTGGGTTACAGGCACATAATGACAACAACAATAATATTTCAGGTGTCTTCTGTGCCTAAGGGATTTAGAAATGAACTTAGAACCTAAAAAAAGTAGCTCTTTCTGGTCTGTGAAGAGTTTGGTCTAGGACCAGAGCTCAGGACCCCTATGAATTCTAGAAATACTACAGTATTGGTCAAGAACATATACAGATTTAGAAAGTAGTCTCACTCCAATAGCTTCTGCATAGTAATCTCCAGTCACTCAGTTCATTTAACAAGGGATCTAAACTTTCTAAAATATGTTTACTCAGCATCCAGGAAGACCAAGGCAAAATGATGAAAACTAGTGACTTCTGTCAATGTTTCCAACTGAATCAGGGCCAAGTCAGGGACAGAACCAGTTCCAGAATGACCACGTGGGCCTCCTCCGTCCCTATGAGTGACAATAAGCTCTTGTTCTTTCATTCCTTTGTTCTTCATTCAACAAATATTTGCTGAATGCTATGAGCTCTGCACTGGACCTTGAGAATGCTGAGATGAGTAACACGTGGCATCTGCCCTTGGAGTGATCTCCATGGAGAGGCAGGGGGATGGCTCTATAGTAAGTCTTCACTGAGTATCTGTATGCGCCAGCCTCTGCAGTTGCCCTGAGATCGCAGTGGGGACTCCTTAGACACTTTGAATAAAACAGAGAAGGCAGTGAGGAATACTGGGCAATGCCTGGTGCTCTGTATGAGGAGCCAGTGGTGAGAAACTTGTCTGGGCAGGTGTCTCAGAGGACCCAGTGCTTGCTGTCAGACTGCAAGGTGTGTTGGCATAGAGGAGGAAAGGTATTTTTAAATAGAGAATGTATCCAAATACATTCAGATACGGTGATGATTTGGTGTGGACTTTTGTGTCCAGAGTCTCAGGTGGTATAAATGGTTAATTTATATTAATGGCTTATTTATACTCCACTAATCAAAAGGTTGGAAGTTTGTGTCCACCCAGAGATGCCTCTGCAGGACTATCTTGAGATCTAATTCTGAAAAACCATCCAGTGAAATATGGAGAACAGTTCTGTTCTGTCACCATGAGTTGAAACTGATTTGATGACAAGTGGTTAGAGTGTCCATATGGCACATGGGGAGAGTGGAAGGAAGCTTGAGGAGGTAGAAGGGACCAGAAGAACCTAAGCCATGTGGAAGAATCTGATTTCTTTTTTCTTGGAGGTTAAAGAGAGACATTTCAAAGTTGCATTTTAACCCTGTGAACTCTGGATTGTGGCTCATGTCCTTAGAGGAGTAGGACCAACCAACAGGGAGTTGGAAAGAGGATGGGAGGCCTTCATGTGGTGGCAATGAGGAGTCCTTATGATGGGATTTTGTGATGGTGTGTGAGGGTCTATGGACGTTGAGGCAGGCTTAAGGGGAGCAAAGGATGAGCAGAGGGAAACAGTGAAAAGTTCTGGACATTGAATTCCCCGAATGAGACAGTCTGCAATGCATATAGGCGTGTCCTCAGAACTTCTTTTGAATTTTGGTGGGAAAAGCTGACACAGAGATAACAGGAAGCTCTAGGTCATTTCATCATTAACCTGGAGACGCCAGTCATCTGTTACATTGCTCAGACTCCTGTGGCATGACTCAGGCATACTCTACTCGTCCACCAGGGCAGAGAGAATGACTGGCAGATGTGGAGGTATCTTGGCCCCACAGGGCAGGGAGCGCCCAGAGCTGGGGCGGTCTGGGGTGGATGAGCTCAGGAGCTGATGAGAAAGGAGAAGGAAGGAAGGTTTCCAATATACCTTCAAATCCTTTTTTTCTGGGATTTAGTGGTACAAGTCTTTGTTGCAAGTAAGATTCACTTTGCCTCTATTAATAGTTTATTGTTGTTGTTTTTGTGTACCATAAAGTCAGAACTGACCCATAACTGACCTTTCAGCAGGTTTTCAGAGGCAGTAAACCACATAGGAGGAGATTGCTCCCACAACATCTTGTGGATACAAGTAATACACCTTCTTTGCTTTGGAGTGCAGTAGCACAGGAGAGCATGGGGTTCAGTTCTATTGTTCACAGGGTCGCTATGAGTCATACTCAACCCGACAGCACCTGCCAACAAGGCACCAGAGCTCCCTTTATCAAGAGTAGCATTTCAATTTGTCAACAGAATCTCCGCTACGTGAAGTGGAATGATAGGCAGAGAGGTGCGTTAATTTTCCAGGACCCCTGAAATAAGGTGCCATAAAGTGTATAAGAACAGTGGGTAAGCTCTCGGGGCAGGCATTATCTCACAGTCCTGGAGGCTGATCACTGCTATAGAGTCAATTCTGATGTTAACACTCCATTACATTTCTGAGGCTGCAAATCTTTTTTTTTTTTGTTTGCTTATTTGTGGGTTTAAAAAATTCTTTTTTTGTTGTGTTTCACTCATGTACATTTTTCCCCCCCGCCCACCAAAATCTTCTGTCCTGCAATTTCCCACCTCCCACTCTCAGCTCTCTGGCCCCCTTCCCTTCCCTCTGTCTCCCTGGATTTTTTCTTAAAGTAAAATTTTATTTTAATTGTGATTTTAACAAAAGTTTACAGAAGAGTTGGATTTTCATTCATGCACTTTTGCACATTTTACCCCCTTTCCCTTCCTGGATCTTGATGGGATGAAACAACTCCCCTTCTTCCTGCAGAACAGTTGGTGGATTTGAACCACAAACCTTTCATTTAGTAGTAGTTCTGGAGGTTAGGAGTGCAAATTCAAGGCGTGGCAGGAGCATATTCCCTCTGAAGACTCTAGGAGAGGGTCTTGTCTTTTTCCTACAGGTTTCTCGTAACCTCAGGTGTTCGTTTGCTTGTAGATGTGTCCCCATGTGGCCATGCCCCCACTGTGTGTGTCTCTCTGGTCCATTTTCCTCTTTCACATGACAGAAAAAACTGGATAAATTATGTATATTGTATTGAAACAGATGAGGGAAATAACAGATTAGAAGTGATATATGATTGAGTATTATGGTTAGCACAGGAATCCAGAATTAAGGTTGCATAGAGAAGTGTACTCGGGCTGGGGGTGGGGGGAAGGGACGTGGGAATTGTATACTAATGAAGGAATTTTTTTTCTTTTTTTTTTCTCTCTTCGGAGGGAGAAGCGAGCTGGTGGGGAGGGGTGGGCAGGGAGAAAATTGCAGCAATGAATGAATGGAAATCCAAAACCTCTGTAAAAAAAAATAAAAAATAAACAAAACAAAACAAAACAAACCCACCAGAACTAAACCTCACCCATTCTACACAACCCTCACAATCTCTGTCAGGCTCAAGCTCATTGTGGAGGTTACTGCATCCATCCAGCTCATTGAGAGTCTTCCTTTCTTGGCTTACCGTCTACCTTTCCCAGGGAGCTCTGCTGGCCTAGTGTTAAGGAGTTGTGCTGCCAACCCAAAGGCATGTGCTTTGAATCCTGCAACTGCTCCAAGGGAGAAAGAAGGACAATCTCCTCCTGTGTGATTTATTGCCTCTGAAAACCTGCTAGCAGGTTATAGAAATACTTTCCCAGGGAGCTCTGGTGGCCTAGTGGCAAGAAACTGCACTGCAATCCCTGAGGCGATGGTTCAAATCCACCAGATGCTCTGCTGGAGAAGGAGGGACAATCTCCTGCACCAGTCAGATTTGATTTGATGGTACACACACACAAAAATAATAATAATAAAAAAAGAACAACACTCAGCACCCCCACCCCAGTATTATCTCATATTCATTTACCTGATATTATATTCCAAAACCATGTTTCCAAACAAGTTCACAGGTATTAGGGATTGGTGGTAGTGGTGTTTTGTGCTGCTGAGTCGCTTGCAACTTATAGTGACCCTATGTATAACAGCTCTTAACCCTGCTCCATCCTGTACCAACCTTGTTGTCTCTGACACACTACCCCCCATTACCCCAGTCACTGAGTCAATCCATCTCATTAAGGGTCTTCCCCTCCTGCGCTGTCTCCTTCCACCCACTCAAGCATAATGTCCCTCTCCAAGGACTGGTGCCTTCTTGCAACAGGTCCAAAGTATGTCAGACAAAGCTTCAGAATCCTTGCCTCCAAAGAGCAACCTGATTTTACCCTCTCCAGGATGAACCTGTTTGTTCTCCTGGCAGTCCATGGTATATTCAACACTCTTCTCCAGCATCACAGCTCAAAGACATCAATTTTCCTTCTATCATCCCTCGTCATTGTCCAGCTTTCTGATCCGTACAGGCACACTTTAGTCTCCAGACTGACATTGTTGCTCAGGGCTTAGGACTTCAATATAAATTGTTGGAGACACAATTTGACCCATAATCATGGCAAAGAGAATTGTGTTTATTGCTCATTTCCCATCCATGTTAAGTTCTTTCTTCCTATCTTTTCCTACTTTCTTCTCTTTTTCCTTTTCCTGTTCCTTCTCCATTTTCCATGTTTACCATTTGCCCAGTGTGGAGCTAGGCCAAGGCTTACAAAAAATTCATTTCTTAAAGTCCTAGTGTCATTGTTGTTTGCTGTTAGGTGAGAACTGACTCATAGCTGACCCTCTGGCGGGGTTTCAGAGCGCTCTCCATCATATGGGAGGAGAGTGTCCATCCTTCTTCTGCAGGGTAGCTGGTGGATTCAAACCACGTGCCTTTGAGATTGCAACACAACATTTTACTAGCAGGCCACCAGAGCTCCTATACATAATCATTTGAACTTTGAGATCTTGAAAGGGAAGGCTGTGTTTTGGGGTGGAAGTAGTTGTTTTTCTCAGAGGTAGGTACAAGGCAATAATTACTAGGTCATGTCTGTGTTCAAGCCATAGTGAAAGACAGCCCACTGAAGTGAGTGGACACCATCCTCAGGCCCCAGCTGGAGTCAAGCTGTGGAACGTAGGCTTCTCAGGCTTCTGGCATCAAGGCTGACTTCGGAGTGAGGCAAAGTCCTGCCTTCCCTCAACTCAAATCCATTCAGCAGTTGTTCATAGGCCTCAAGTGTTATCCCAGCTATGACTCTGAGCACTCAATACAAGGATAGTTCTTCTAAGATTTAGAATTTCATAGGGACAAGACATCCACATACAGTGCATAATGTATTAAGTATCTGGGTGAATCTGACAGTGAGTGGTGCAGGAGATTAAGGGAGCCCAAGGAGTGAGGGAGTGGTGTTGGTTTGTAGCACCGAGTGGCACGCTGAGACAGAGAAGAAAGGAAGGGACATTCTGAGCCTCAGGAGAAGGGACCCAGCTCTTTGTAGTTCCAGTTCCAAACACAGTTCCTGGTGCTTCGTAGAAACTCAAAACATCTGCAAAACTGAACAAAAACATCAAATGCCATTTCTTCAAAAATCTTCTAATTGAGTATTTTTACTGTCCAAATAATGCATGTTCATTGTAGGAAAATGAAAACATGTAGATGTCTCAACTCAAAAGTAAATGCTGCTAACATTTTACTGTGGATCTTTCCAGACTTTTTTCCTAGGTCTTCTTAGATACATGTAAATACAATGATATATATAGAGAGACTTTGAATCCACCAGCTGCTCCAGGAGAGAAAGATGGGCAATCTCCTCCCATGTGATCAACTGCCTTTGAAAACCCACTAGAGGGTCTGCTATGGGTTGATTCTGACTGCGTTATACACTACAGCAACAACCACATAACTAAAGGAGCTCCAGTGGCCTAGTGGTAAAAAAGATGCACTGTAATTCCTGAGGCAAGCGGTTCAAATCTACCAGCTGCTATATGAGAGAAGGATGGGATAATATCCTCCAGTGTGATTTATTGCCTCTGAAAACCTGCTGGGAGCTCAGCGATGGGTCGGTTCTGACTCAGCAAATGGCACCTAAATAAAAACTAGCCATGGAATTGTTCAATTTGATGGAGTGAGGATGTGTGTCAAGGAAATTGGAAGAATATGTTCTGGAAAACACTGTATTTGAATTTTGTAAATAAACTAGTATAATAAAAACAAACAAACAAACAAAATAAAAGAAAGAAAAAGAAAAGGAACTCTAGTGGAGTTGTCTGTAGGAAAATACACTATTAACCTAAAACCCAGTCTAGTGGTTCTCATCAACCTGTAGTTCCAAGGGAGAATAAGAAGTGATCATCTTCTGAGAGATTTACAGTGTAGAAAATCCAACAGAGGGCCAGCTATTAGTGGGTTCCCACTCCATGGCAATGAGATGTGATGACCTAAGTGGAATGACCACATGGTTTATACCATTGTAGCTTGCTGGCCATGATTCCTCTTCATATCCACTTCACTTAAGCTTTGGTCCATACTGTCAGAGTTGGCCAGAGCTCTGGTGTCAGTCCGTAGGGAATTGCTATCCAAGTGCCCTCTCTGGAAGTTCGAATCCACCAGTGGATCCACAGAAGAAGGATGAACAATCTCCTTCCTCGTGACTTACAGCCTCAGAGACTCAATGGAGGGTCAGCTATGAGTCAGTTCTGACTCGACACTAATGAGAGAGTTTTTAGTCAGGGCTGGGGAAGACCTGTCTGCAGCACCGGACTGGCATTCACAGTGATTTCATCATCTTGGACTCCCCTGACCTGGCACTGGCTTAGATCTCCTGTATAAGTGTGAACTGAAGAGAACCCCTGTTGATCTATTCTACCAGAGGTGAATTTCCCAGTGAGCAGGTTTACTTGTGTTTCCTTAGTAATCCACTATAGGTTAGTAAATAAACTCTAGTAAACCAGTGTTTACTTTGTGTTCTTTGGTAGTTTCTCACTGCATTCCATGAATGACAGCAAGTAAATAGAGATAAAAGTCGCCATGAAGTCCAGCCCAGATTGAGTCACATGCCCCAGCCCAGCCCTGACTGTGTGTGAGGAGCTGCTCACCTCTCTGCTGCTGGTCCCTCCGCCCCCTTGTCCACTGTCACCTGTGCATTCCTCCAGCCTTTCCAGCTGGGAAAACAAAGTGCTTTGGTACATGTGATTCCAGTGGCCTCTTTGGCTATTTTTAGTCCTCCTGAGTCTCCCACCCCGGATACTGACTTGCTCTCCCAGTGAAGGAATCCTTTCTCTGGTTACTCACTCTCCAAACTCCCTGGGCATCCAGTCTCCAGGCTCCACTATGTAAGTGCTCCCCTTCAAGGAGAGAAGACTGCAGCCTGGCTACAGCCCCAAAGGGTGTGGGCTTCCCAAGGCACAGGGACTGGGCCAGGCTGAGCCGGGCTGGCTCAGGGCCTGGGAGACACTTTTCCAGGAAGTCCACACACGCACCTGGGAGCCCTGGGGAACTCATGATTCAGTCTCTGATGCCCTTGCCTTGACCCATGTCTCTGGCATTCATATCTTAAAGGTGGTGGAGCCCAGGCGGGATGAAGAAAGCATTGCAGACAAGAACTGTGAAAGACCTCCTCTGCCCAGACCCCATCACATGGGCCAAGAAGAAAGCCTCATTTTAAATCTCATACTGAGTTACCTTTTCTGAAGCAGTATTTAAGGGATCCCTGGTAGTGTAGTAGTAACTGAAAGGCCCACAGTTCAAAAAGGCAGCCTCTGACACTCAGGGAGGTTTCTAGGCATTGAGCTTCACTTGATGGCACTGGGTTGCTCGGTAGGTATTTGGTTTCCGTGCATTGCATTCTGATCCTCTGGTCCTGTCGGTCAGCTCACTCACTCCATTAACAGGCGGCACAGGGTCTAGTTCAAGAACACTGAGACTGGATTCAAGGAGCAAGCAGTAGACCAAGAACATAGAAAAGCTGAACTTGAAATCTGGGACCCGCTCTTATTGTCTGGGCAGCCTTAAGCAAGTTACTTGGCCTCTCTGAGCTTTGATTTCTTTGCCAGTGACAGGGGAAGTAAATCTCTATTTTACTCACTGTGGGTTTTGTGATGAATAAAGGGATCTGGGGAAACTTTCCTTGTAACTAATGAAACTAATTAAAGAGGAAAGAATAAGAAGCCCTTGGTTTTCTTATTCATGTGTAAACGGTGCTTTGGTAACCCACATAGACCTAGCTCACTGACATTGAATTGAGTCAGGCTTGAAGTCTTAAATGACAGTGTAGAACTACTCATAGAATTTTTGAGGCTATAAATCTTTAGGGAAGCAGTCTGCCTCAACTTTTTTTCCCTGCACAGTGGCTACTGGGTTTGATCCGCTAACTTTTTAGTTAGCAGCTAGTTTCTCTAACCTCTGCTCCACCAGGCCTGCTAATACACTCAGAGTGGCTGCTATTTACATTCTACTTGATAGAATTTATCAAACACCTGGGAACTTGAGAGCTTCCTGACTGGAAATGCCCTAACAACAATCCTGACAACTCTGGCTTTTCACTGACGATGATGAAGACACTAATAAAAATGGCAAGACTATAAGAAGCCAACAGTTACTCAGTTCTCCTCATGTGCCGAGTTCAGTTATCAACATTTAGTTCATGGAATCCTCATATAACATGTGAAATGGTACCATATGTATTTTTCATCGAGTTTCCTCTAGGCCAAAAATATCCAGTCAAGTTCTGAGGCACCAGACAGTCCTTTGTCTTTCAGAAGATGCACTTCTTCAATTCCAGGCATCAATGACAGATACTTTTGCTCTCGTTTTCTATAAGTAAGCCAAATTCTGAAACATGAAGCCAATTTAAAAAAACAACAACTAAGTGTACAAATTGATTTTCAATTGCTGCTGTGATGAATGTAGTGATGTAGACAATACAAATCAGTTATTTTATAGTTTTGTAGGTCAGAAATCCTACATAGTTCTCACAGATCTGAAACCAAAGTGTTTGTGGAACACTGCTACTTCTGCGGACTCTGGACGAGAATCCATTTCCTTGGCCTTTCCAGTTTTTCGAGGCTGCCTGCCAAGGAAAGCTCATGGTCCATCATCCATCTATCATCAGAGTGTATCACTCCCACCTCTGTTGCCACTGTCACATCTCCTCTCTACCTTTGACCATCTTGTTTCTGTTTTATAAGGATCCTTTTAATTTTATTAGTCCTAATCAGGATAACCCAGAATCATCTGTCCGTTTCAACCGAGGTGGAAATCTTTGACTTATTCTATAGAGAATCCTTTCCGTTTTGTATGGTGACACATTCAGTTTCTGAAGATTGTTGTTGTTATGTACCATTGAGTAGACTCCGACTCATAGCGATTCTATGTACAATAACTCTAAACCCTGCTCTATCCTGCACCAGTCTCACTGCCTCTGACACACCTACCTCCGTTATCCCAGTTACTGTGTCAATCCATTTCGTCTGGGGTTTTCCTCTTCTGCACTGTCCCTCCACTTTTCCAAGCATGATGTCCTTCTCCAAAGACTGGTCCTTCCTGGCCACATGCCCAGAGTATGTGAGATGGAGCTTCAAAATCCTTGCCTCCAAGTAGCAGCCTGGTTTCACCCTCTCTCTGGAGATTGTTGTTGTTGTTACGTGCTGTCAAGTCGCCTGTGAGTTATAGCGACACTATGTACAACAGCTCTGAACTCTGCTCTATCCTGAGTCAAACTTATTGTATCTGACACACCTACCCCATTACTCCAGTCACTGAGTCAATTAATCTCATCGAGGGTCTTCCTCTCTTGCACTG
This sequence comes from Elephantulus edwardii, assembly GCF_000299155.1. Classification (NCBI taxonomy): domain Eukaryota; kingdom Metazoa; phylum Chordata; class Mammalia; order Macroscelidea; family Macroscelididae; genus Elephantulus; species Elephantulus edwardii. Next base: position 335,832 of record NW_006400023.1, on the reverse strand, counting down.
TCCACCCTCCCAAGCATGATGTCCCTCTCCAAGGACTGGCCCCTCTTTGCAACATGTCCAAAGTAGGTAGATGAAGCTTCAAAATCTTCACCTGCAAGGAGCAGCCTGATTTCACCCTCTCCAGGTTGAACCTGTTTGTTCCCCTAGTGGTCCATGGTATATTCAATATTCTTCTCCAGCACCACAGCTCAAAGGCATTAATTCTCCTTCTAGCACCCCCAGTCATTGTCCAACTTTCTGATGCATAGCACGTAATTGTGAAGACCATAGCCTGGATCAGATGCACCTTGGTCTCCAGACTGACATCATTGCTCTTTGGTACTCTGGAGAGGTCCCTGACAGCAGACCTTCCCAGTGCAATTCATCTGGAGATTAGACACAGATATATATGCTTGAGGAGCTACTGTTCAGTCTTCCTTTGCTTGCATCAAAGGCAATGGGGAGTAGTGGAAATAAGCCCAATGGTGGTGTTATCTTCCCAGTATTAATGCTGGAAGTTTAACTTTAAACTCCAGGTTCAGTGCATTGAATGGTCACCACTCTGTAAAGCCCCCTACAGAAGTGATTCCAGGCCAGGGCTTAACAGAGGGAAGGCAAAGACACACAAAGGAAGGAAACCAGAGGGCAGATGTCTCCAGGACCACCTTTCTAAAGTTGGAGGTGTTCAGGCAACTCTATTTTTTTTTTATGTGAGTGTACCATCAAATCAGATCTGACTGGTACAGGAGGAGATTGTCCCTCCTTTTCCCGGCAGAGCATCTGGTGGATTCGAACCATGAGCAACTGGGATTGTAGTTGCAGCTCCTTGCCACTAGGCCACCAGAGCTCCCCCAGGCAACTCTATTTTTGTCTAATTTTCTGATGTTCCCCATCAGAATGTGAGGTTATTACGCCATCTCACACCATCAAGCACCTTCAGGAAGATGAGGAGGCACCAGTTAGATCAACATTTGATCCTTAGTTTCTCTTCATAAACTGATGACATCAGCTTCTTGTGAGTTACTGCCAATGAATCAGCATCCCAGGATTGATAAACTCAGAAGTATAGACAATGTTGAGTTTATGAGCCAAAGAATAGTCATCAAAGTCATCAAGGTCACCACCCCAGGGAGGGTTCTTGGGTCCAGCCAGCTGGCCCATCCTTGGTGTCACCAGAAACTATGTTTCAGACCTAGACACTGAGTCCCTGGTCATTTAGGGAAATTGAGATAAAGATTGCTTCCAATGTTTCAAATCAACAAGTGACTCAGATAATAGTTTATAATTTTTATTACTATTTTCACTCCAAACTTGAATGGTCATGTTCAACAAGCATTTTATATAAAATAAACATTTCTAGAAAAGATCAGATGAAGAAATAAAATATCATTAATGAGATTGGGTGCTGTGGTAGAAAGGGTGAAGAACAGAATTTAAATCCTAGTTCTGACACCCTGTGTAATTCAAAGAAAACTTTTTTTCACCTCTGAGTCTCAATTGCTTTCATCTGTAAACTAAGGGCATGTGGTCAACACCAGAGATTCTCAAGCCTCACTATGCTCTAGCCCTACACAGGAGACTTATTTTTTAATTAAATACTGATTTATTTACAAAGTTCTAATACATTGTTTTTCACACTGGATCCTTTCCATTTCCTTCTCCCGCCCCCCGCCCCCCCCAAATTGTACGACTCTATAATTAACATCCCCCCCACTGCCCATCACCCCTCCCCTTCCAGTCTCCCCCCTTGGATCTTCATACTCATTCTACAATAATGGTTTTATACAGTATTTGTCCTTATGGGACTGAGTTAATTCACTCAGCATAACACTCTCCAGTCCCTCCCAAGTTAGGTAGAAATTTAAAAAATTTAAAATTTAAAAAAATCATTGTTTCTGTGTGCTGCATAATATTCCATCATGTGACTGTACCATAATTTTTAGTCCATTCTATTGTGGTTGGACATCTGGGCTGTTTCCGTGTTGTTGTGATGATGAATAAAGCTGTTATGAAAATTGGTGTTCAAGTCTCCGTTTGTACTTCAGTCCTCATTTTCTCATATTCCAAGCATGGAACAGCTGGGTCACATGGAATTTCTATGTTAAGCTTTTGGAAGAAACATGAAACTGACTTCCAGAGCAGTTGTACCATTTTACCATCCTGGGAAAGTCAATGTCCGGGCCTCACTAGGACTCGGAACTGCTGGCTCTTATCTGATTGCTAACATCCTTTCCACATCTTCCCTTCTGTCTTTCCATGAGATATTGGAATTTGTCCATGAAAATTCAATTTTAGACTTGTTGAAGCATTTGTCTTCTTTGGTCCATCTCACTGACTAGCAAATTCATTTGAATGAAAAAATAAAATTTTGACTAAGCGTTCATATGGGACCTAGAGGTGAGAGCACCAGGTGGTCAGACAGGTGGCCAGGTACCCAAGTAATTAGAGTAATTATAAGCAAAAGGGATGAACATTATCCCCTTTTAAACTCCTCATGCCTATGTATTCCATGGAGAAGAAATTTAACTCCTATTGGGTCTCTTTTCCCAGAAATGTTGGGCCAGTTCTGCATCTTTCCTTAGATTTCACGGGAAGGGGGGAGGAGATGGGACCTCTAACACCTGGTGGTCTAGAAGTCAGAGCAGGTTTCCTGTCTCTCCTCCAACCCCAGCCTCACAGTTTTAATCTAAGTCAATTTTGCACCCTGTGTAGCACAAGGAGAAGCAGCACAGCAATGTGTCATTTTCAGCATTCCTTGAGCGCTTAGTATGCACCAAGTGTGGTTTAAGAGTTTTACAGATGCTAACTCACTTAATCTACAAATGACCCAATAAGAGAAGCTGTATTATTTCCTCTAAATCACAGATGAGGGCAATAAGGCAAAAAGCTCAGGTCGCATGAGCAGTATGTGGGGAGCTAGGATTCAAACTCAGAGCCTGACTCTGGCGTATGTATGTCCCTAATCACTATTTAGTAAATGTGCTCCATGCTTTCTCTTATATACATATTGAATGGAAGACTTAAGACCACTAGTTAATAAATGGACTCTGGGTCCTCTTTCATCTACCAAAAACAATGCTTATGAAGAGTGAGTATAATATAGGCAATGTTTATGTTAAAATGAAAAGTCTGAGCTACTCTCACGTAAGTACCAGGAAAACTGGGAGCTCTGGTGGCTTAGTGGTAAGAAATTGTGCTGCCAATGCAAAGATGCAAGGTTCAAATCCGTGATAAAGATGATATAAAATCACTGAAAAAGTACACACAATATATAGAGTATTAAAAGGTTGAAGGGGGAATGGAAAGCTATTAGGAGTGCTTGGGGATGGAATTATAGAATTGTTTTGTTTTTTCCTAGTTAATTTATTTTTATCATAATGAACATTTTGTTAGAATCTCTTCCACATCCCAGGGGTAAGAAAGATTCTTAATGTTTTGTTATAAGAAGACATTAGGGTTAAAAATTGGCATTATAAAAAAAAGTTGTTTTCAAAAGGTAGCATATCAATATGTATATATGTAACAAAACACTTGATTTTTCAACATTTTTTACATGTGGATTGCAGTGACATTTATTACATTCACCGTATTGCATAAACATGGTCACAAAGTCTGAATTTTCTCATCAATTTTAACATCTTCTTTTCCCCTGTCTTCCATCCCTGTTGTTGTTGTTAAGTGCCATCGAGTTAAGTGTGACCCACAGTGACTCTATGAACAACAGATCTGAACCCTGTCCTATCCTGCACCATCCTTAACAGTCTCAACATATTTGAGCCTGTTGCCACAGATACTTTATCAATTCATCTTACATAAGGTCTTTTTCTCCTTCATTAGCCCTTCACCTTTCTAAGCATTATGATCCTTTCGAAGGAACTGCATCTTTTAACAACATGTCTAACGTATGTGAGACAAAACTTTGGCTTCCTTGACTCCAAGGAGCAACCTGCCTATACTTTCTCCCAGCCACGTCTGTTTGTTCAGCAGTCCATGGGATATTCAGCACCTTCTCCCACACCACAATTCAGAGAATCGATTCTTCTCCTTCCATCTTTTATAACGATTAATAAACTTTATATACATTTGCCTCATCTAGATATTTCATGTGAATGAGATCATACAACAATTGTCCTTTGTCATATGTTCTTTGACATATTTAACTCAGGATAACATTTTTAAGATTCATCTAAGTTGTAGTATGTATCAGAACTTCACTCCTCTTTATGGCATTTTGGTTATTTTACATATATAACCCCATTGTGTGTGTGTGTGTGTGTATGTATGTATGTATATAATCATGGATGGACTGCTAGGAGAACAAACAGGTTTGTCCTGGAGAAGGTGAAGCCAGAATGCTCCTTGGAGTCAAGGATTCTGAAGCTTCGTCTGACATACTTTGGGCATGTTGCAAGGAGAGACTGGTCCTTAGAGAGGGACATCATGTTTGGGAGAGTGGAGGGATGGCGCAGGAGAGGAAGACCCTCGGAGTGGTGGGAATGAATGTGTTTGAGACAGCGAGGCTGGCACAGGACAGAATGGCATTTAGGGCTCTTGTACATAGGGTCGCTATGAGTTGCAAGTGACTCGATGGAACATAACAACAACAACATGTATATATAACCAAGCAAAAACCTATTGCCACCAGGCGAATTCTGACTCACAACAACTCTGTAAGACATGGTAGAAATGCCTTCCAGAGTTTCCAAAGCTGTAATCTTTATGGAAACCAACTATTTGCATTTTTCTTCATCTGATTGGCTGGTAAGTTGAACCACTGGCCTTTAAGTTAGCCACTGAGTGCTTAACTATTGCACCACCAAGACTCTTTGTATCCAACTCTTTATTCATTCATCTGTTGATAAGCAGATTTATTTGGGTTCATATCCATGTTTTGAATATTGCAGGTGTTTCTACAATGAACATTGTGGTTATTATATGCCAGCAAACTGGAACCAACTCGTAGCTGACCCTCTAGTAGGTTTTCAGAGGCTGTAAAATGCATGGGAGGAGACTGTTCATACAGCTTCTGCAGAGCAGGAGGTGAATTTAAGCTGCCTGCCTTTGAGTTGGAAGTGCAACTTCTTAACACCAAGCCATCAGAGTTCCCTTTGGTTCCTCTTTTCAATTCTTTTGGGTTTATATGTAGTAGAATTGCGAGAGCACGTGTAGTGGCTCAGTGACTGTAACAGTGAGCTGTAGTGTGTTGGAGACCGTCAGGATGGTGCAGGACAGAGCAAGCGTCTGATCTGTTGTTTACAGGTTTGCCTGAGTCAGAGTTGACTCCATGGCATGTAACACCCTCACAGCAATAACATGGTGTTTCTATATTTAACTTTTGGATGAACCATTAGAAGATTTTCCACAATAGCTGTATCATCTTAATGCTACCAGTAATGCATAAGGATTCTCATCTCTCCATGTCTTCACAGCACCTGTTATTTCCTTTTTCAATCATAGCCATGCTTGTGGGAGTGAATTGATATCTCACTGTGGTTTGGATTTGCATTTCCTGAATGACTATTTCTTTAAAGGAATCAGGCTTTACTTTTGTGTGCTTGCTAGCCATTTGTACCCTTTTTTTGGTAGAAGTCTCTTCAAGTGCTTTGCCATTGTTAAGTTGGGTTGTTTGCCTTTTTCAGCCACTGAGTTGTGGGTGTCATTTTATATTTGGAATAGTTAACTCTTACAAGGTATCTGGCTCCCAAGTAATTTTTCTCCTTTTGTAGGTATTTCTTCATTTTGTTAATAAAGTCTTACTATGAATATTTTTTTTTAAATTATGAAGTTCCATTTATCTATCTTTTGTTGCCTCATCTAAGAATCTATTAAATCTCAAAGCATTTAATCTTATTGGAAGCACGAGTGGCATCCACTTCCTAAACATCATGCCTCTAGAAACTCTATGAACTTTGAGAAACAATAGTTATAGAAAGGTGTCAAGTCTTTTGTTCATAGGGTCGCTATGAGTTGTGCTTGACTTGATGGCAATCAACAATAACAACATTTAATCTTATGTTTTCTTCTAAAATTTTTATGTTTATACTATTTTATGACTTAAACATATTTATTTAAAAATTACACAGTCTTTTAATTATTTTGTTTATACTTCTTACATTTAGGATCTTGATCTGTTTGAATTACTTTTCTTATACCATATGAACAATGTATCTAGCTTTATTTTTAGTTTGCACATGAAAATTTACTGTTTCAGCTCCATTTATTAGGGAGACTATTCCCCCTCCCCTCCACTAAACAGACTTTAGCACTCTTGTAAAAGTTAGTAGATTATAAACGGGCTGGTATATTTCTGAACTCTCAATTCTAGATTAGTTAGCATGTCTATTCCTATTTCTTCTTCAGAGTGACTACTGTAGCTACAGCATATTTTGATAGGAAGGCTTAGTAGCAAGGAATTTTGCTGCCAACTCAAAAGGCGGGAGGTTTGAATCCACCAGCTAGGGGGCCCATGGGAGAAAGATGGGCAATGTCCTTCCACGTGATTGATTTACTGCCTCAGAAAACCTGAAAAGGGTCATCTATGAGTTGTTTGTGGCTTGAGGGACCATAACAACCACAGTAGGTTTTGAGATTGGGAAGTGTGAGCCCTCTTTGCTCTTCTTTTTCAATTTTGCATGTGCTCTTCACAACCTCTTGTGATTCCATATAAATGAGATATTTGGCACAATCTCTCCCCGTATGATTAACAGCCATGGATTGGTTACAAATCGATGGTACTCAACAACAACTGTATGTCTTCAAAGAAGGCTCTTGTAATTTGGATGGAACTTACCTTGAATTGATACAATTTTTGAGTAATACTGAGGTTGGTGCAGGATAGAGCAGGGTTTAGGGCTCTTGTACATAGGGTCACTATGAGTTGCAAGCGACTTGATGGCACATAACAACAATAACATTGATATCTTTAGTTACCATTTAGTTCATTTGTTTAATTAGTAACCCAATGAGTTTAAATCAAGTAGACTTAGATTCATGGTGACTCCAGAAGTATCAGAGTAGAACTCAGCTCCACAGAATTTTCATTTCCAGATATATTGGAAGCAGATCATTAATCTTTTTCAAAGGCCTTTCTGAGTAGATCAAAACTGCTGACCTATAAAACCTATCAAATGGGAAAATGACAACCTCGTCAACAAATGGTGCTGGCAAAATTGGACTGCTTCCTGTAGAAAGCTGAAACAGGATCCACATCTCACACTGCAAAAATCAACTCAAGGTGGATAAGAGACATGGGGTAAAGCCCCAAACTGTAAAGTTCATAAGAGACAAACAGGGATCAAGCTTAGAAGCTCTAGTCCAGGGTATAAAGAGATTACCAAATACAGTCAGAAATGCACAATCTAGAGAGGATAAAATTGATGAATGGGACCTTCTAAAGATTAGATTCCTATGCATATCAAAACCTTTTTCCAGCAGAAAAGAAAACCTACTGACTGGGGGAAAAACATTTGGCGATACCATTTCAGACAAGCGTCTCATATCAACAGTTTATGGAATCCTATAGGGCCTCCACAAGAAAAAGACTGGTAACACAACTACAAAATGGGCAAAAGACATGGAAAGAATTTTCACAGAAGAAGATGTTCAAATGGCCAACAGACACATGAAGAAATGCTCAAAATCACTGACAATAAGAGAGATGCAAATCAAAACCACAATGAGATACCATCTTACTCTAGTAGCAGTGGCTGAGTTTAACAGGACAACAAGTAATAAATGTTGGAGATGATGTGGTGAGATAGGAACTCTTCTATATTGTTGGTGGAATTGTAAAATGGTACAACCACTCTGAAAGGCAGTTTGGCATTTCCTCAAAAAGCTGAATGTAAAAATTCTGTATGACCCAGCTATTCCAATGCTTGGACTATACCCTGAGAGAATGAGAACTGTGGCAAAAACAGAGACTTGTACACCAATGTTTATAGCAGTGTTACTCACCATTCTAAGAACATGGAATTAGCCCAAATGTCCAACCACAATAGAATGAATTGAGAAACTATGGTACATTCACACTATGGGGTACTACACAGCACTCAGGAGGGATGATTTTGTAAATCGCTGCCTAACTTGGGAGAGACTGGAGAGCATTATGGGGAGCGAACTAACTCAGTCCCATAAAGACAAACACTGTATAAAACTATTACTGTAGAATGAGTATGATGATCCAAGGGGAGGGGGAAGCAAGGGGTGAGGATGCGTAGGGGTGGAGGGTGGTTGATTAATCATTGCATCTCACAATTTGATGAATGAGGGAGGGTGAAGGAAATGGGAAAGATGTGATGTGAAAAACAATGTATCTAGACTTTGTAAATAAACCAGTATTTAAAAAAATAAATGAAACTAAACAAACCTGCTGAACTTTTGGTTAGTAACAGCCCACATATTAACTTTTTAAACCATCATTATTTAGATTTTATTTAATCATTCAGATTATTTTTAGCTAAAAATTAAACAGACCAGATACAATGCTATTGTTGTTGTTGAGTTCTAGAGAGTCAGAACTAACCCATAGCTGAACCGCCAGTGGTTTTTCAGAGATAGTTAATTGCAGGAGAGGAGATTGCCCATCCTTCTCCATTGGAGCATCTGGTGGCCTCGAAATGCTTGCTTTCAGGATTGCAGTGTAGCTTCTTGTCACCAGGGCTCCATGAGTGCACCAGTTGTTATTCCTTTTTTACAACAGTGATTGAGTAGCTCTCCTGGGATTATGCAGGTAAAGAATAGAAGAGCAAAGATCGGAATTAATTCTAGAACTCGTATTATAATTCAGGATAATAATGTCCTTCACAGCAGCCTACTTAGCCAATGAAGGAGCTGAAGTAGTATGTGTTTCTCCCAGTCTTATTGTCTCTTAGTGTAATTTTCATTGTGAATATGCAATGTTTTTGTTAAATTCCTATAGATCTAACTTGCCCTATTCTATTGCCTTTCCTGTTGGAAAATAAGGTTTAGATTCTGTCTTGGGCTTCTCCTCAGCATCCCACCAAGAGTCTCTCTTGAGGCTGTATTGATTGATAGGGTGCGTCTGCCCAGAAAGGAAGCCGTTCTGTTGGAGATGACCAAAATTGATGCCTCACATCTGACAACCACTGGAGGAGTCTCATTCTCTTGCTCCACCCTCAACCAACACCCAGGCCCTGATATCTCACCTGGGGTCATAGGTGCCTCCTTTGGGGTCATTCCAGCCCATTCCTAGCCTTCTTTTGTCTTCTCAAAGGGATTGTTAGTGCTGAATCAGTGCTGTTTGCTCTTTTGGTGGGTCAGGTTCAAGATAGGAGAGAGGTTCAACCACCCACACGGTCCACATTATCCTGCCTAAGGCAGCATCACTGGGATATCAAGCATTCTTGGTCCAGATTATGGCTTTGTTGTTTTTCTTGTTATGTGCTGCCAAGTCGCCTGCAACCCATAGTGACCCTGTATGCAACAGCTCTGAAGCCTGCCCTGTCCTCTGCCAGTCTCACCCACAGTCTCTAGCACACCTACCCCTATTTCTCCAGGTACTGTGTTAATCCATCTCATCTAGGGTCTTCCTCTCCTGCTCTGTCCCTCCATCCTTCTGAACATGAAGATGGCATTATTGATGACTGGGAAAACTCCAGATGATTTTTTTTTTTACTTAGACCTAGCATTTTATTTTAATGTCTGTCCTTTTCCTAAAATAAATAAATAAAAAGCCGTTTCATTTCCAGATATTTAAAAGACTCAAGATAAAGAAGGCCACCTCTTCACCCCAGAGGTCTAGAACCTTTTGGCCCAGCTTAGGAAGCAGGGAACATAGCAGAGCTGCCTGTGAGATTGGTAGTTGCAGTGTGTAACCGGCAGAGCCCCGTCAGTGTCCTAGAGACCTGCAATCTCAGAGGCTCTTCCTGTGGCTCAATATTTGAGATGCTTATGAAGGGAGGGTTTGGGCCCCTCAAAGGTGAGTGAAGGCTAGTCACCCACGCCCCATGTTACCAGCTCTTCACGTCTGGCCCGCACCTACTGATGCCAGGTCAGACTTGAATCTGTATAAAAGGCAGAAGCTTCTGACAGCACCTCAGTTCACTTGCCTCCTGGGTGATCTGCTCCTGTGCCTGAACCAGGTAAAATACCTCAGGGACCCGGGTGAACTCTTGGTACTCGGGGATTTGTCAGGGAGAGGCCCTGGATAGAAACGTAAGATCTGAGGGAGGAAAAAAATCAGGCTGAAAGAGTGAATTTCTGCTGGAGAAGAAGAGATGCTGAGGGAAAGAAAAGAGACACTGTTGTCTTCTTGAAGTTGCAGAGAATTCATCTGAAAACATGCAGTTCATGAGTTAAACCATTTGTGGGTTTCTTGTAACTGATTTTGGGTGATTCGGGTTTTTAAAGTCTGATCCTGACAGAAGGCAAAGTTGTGAATTTGTCTCACAAGTTTCCAAGCAAAGAAGTTGCCTCTGGTGAGCTGAAATTACAAATCTGTCGTGTCTTTCAGCTTTCTTCAGCTGCTAAGATGTCCTACCAGCAGAGCCAGAAGCAGTGCCAGCCTCCTTCCAAGGGCCCAGCACCAAGTCCATCTCCAATCTCCTCCTGCTGCAGTGTCAGCTCTGGGGGCTGCTGTGGCTCCAGCTCCGGGGGCTGCTGCAGCTCTGGGGGTGGAGGCTGCTGCCTGAGCCACCACAGGCACCGCAGGTCCCTCCGGCGCAGGCACCAGAGCTCTGAGCACTGTAGCAGTGGTCATAAGTCAGGAGGCTCCAGCAGCAGTTCTGGGTGTGGAGGCTGCTGCTCTGGGGGCTCAGGTGGCAGCTCTGGATCTGGAGGCTGCTGCTCTGGGGGCTCCAGCGGCGGTTCCGGGTCTGGAGGTTGCTGCCTTTTGAGCTCTGGCTGCAGTTCTGGGTCTGGAGGCTGCTGCTCTGGGGGCTCAGGCAGCAGCTCCGGTGGTTCTGGAAGTCATTCCAAGTCGAAAAGCTGCTGCTGAGCTGGACCCTGAGAACTGGAAGGGAGCAGTTTTGGAAGAACCAAAGTGCAAACGACCTGCCCCGGCCTGATGCTTCCCTTCTCTCCTTTGCCCTTTGGGTGCCTTCCTCCTTCCTGCCCTTGCTCATTCCGCTGTGATGCCTCCGGGTTTAACCTCCGAGCTTCACGGGCCTGCCTTCCCCTGTCAGATGCAATTCTATAGGGACTTGTTGGAATTCAGTTACAATACTATTTTCTCTTAAACAATAAAGCTGTTTATTCCCAAAGTCACTGCTGATTATGACTTTCCGAGTGCGTTCTATTTCTTACACTCCTCAACCCCTCTGTCAAGTCATTGTCCTGTCTCTGCTCTGAAGTGCATGTGCACACTTCAGAAATCAGGTTGGGAAGCACGTTTTAAAATGAAGCTACTTATGGCTTTGGAGAAAAGTCTTCTCTTTTAGGCTTTAGGGGCTCTTGTGGTGCAAGTGGCCCAATAGTTAAGCGCTGGTATTTGTGGCCTGGAAGTAAGACTGCGCTGCCATCTCAAAATCAGGCAGTTCAAATCCACCAGCTGCCAGCTGCCCTGAGGGAGAAGGAGAGGCAATCTTCTCTCCAGTGATTTGTTGTTGTTGTTGTTGTTGTTGTTATGTGCCGTTGAGTCGTTTGCGACTCATAGCGACCCTATGTACCACAGCCCTAAACCCTGCTCTATCCTGTGCCAATTGTATTGCCTCTGACACACCCATCCCAATTACCCTAGTCACTGAATCAATCTACCTCATAGAGGGTCTTCCCCGCCTGCGCTGTCCCTCTACTCTACCCAGCATGATGTCCCTCTCTAAAGACCTGTCTTTCCTTGTAACATGTCCAAAGTATGTCAGACGAAGCCCCAGAATCTTTGCCTCCAAGGAGTAGCCTGGTTTAACCCTCTCTAGGATGAATCTGTTTGTTTTCTTGGCAGTCCATGGTACATTCAATACTCTTCTCCAGCACCACAGCTCAAAGGCGTCAATTCTCCTTCTATCCTCCCTAGTCATTGTCCAGCTCTCTGATGCATAACAAGTGATTGCAAAGACCATAGCCTGTATCAGGCACACCTTCATCTCCAAAGAGACACCGTTGCTCTTGAGTACTTTAGAGAGGTCCCTAACAGCAGATTTTCCCATCGCAATATGGGTTGTTTTTTTTTTTTATTTTCTGGCTGCTGGTGCCAAGAGTGTTGACTGTAGAGTCGAGCAAACTGAAACTGTGAACAATCTCAATCTCTTCGCCATCCATCCTGATGCTACCAATTGGTCCAGTGGTGAGAATTTTTGTCTTCTTGACATTGAGCCTCAGTCCATACTGAAGGCTGCAGTCCTTGACCCTCTGCAGTAAGTGCATGAGGTCCTCCTCAGTTTCAGCGAGCAAGGTTGTGTCATCTGCATAATGCAGATTGTTAATAGATCTTCCACCAACCTGATGCCACACTTCTCCTCATAGAGCCCAGTCTCTCGGATAATCTGCTCTGCATACAGGTTGAAAAAGTATGGAGATAGGACACATCCGTGGCGCACACCCTTCCCAATTTTTTGAACCATTCAGTGTTGCCCTGCTCTGTTCTGACGACTGCCCTTGGTCCAAGTATAGGTTTCGCATTAGCACTATCAAGTGTTCTGGGATTCCCATTCTTCTCAGAGTCATCCATAGTTTGTTATGATCCACACAGTCAAATGCCTTTGCATAGTCAATGAAACACAGATAGACATTCTTCTGGTATTCTCTGCTTTCAGCCAAGATCCATCTAACATCAGCTACATCCCTAGTACCACGACCCCTTCTAAACCCAGCCTGGACTTCTGGCAGTTCTCTTCTGATGTGCTGTTCCAGTCGTTTTTGGATGATCTTCAGTAGAATCTTGCTTGCATGTGAAATCAATGCTATTGTTCTATAGTTTCCACACTCAGTTGCGTCACCCTTCTTTGGAATGGGAACAAATATAGATCTCTTCCAGTCAGTTGGCCAAGTGGTTGTTCTCCAGATTTCTTGGCACAGCTTTGTGAGCACATCCAGGGCAGCATCTGTTAGCTGAAATATGTCAATGATTTACTACCTCTGAAAACCTGCTGGAGGGTCAGCTATGGGTCAGTTCTAAGTCAACGGCACATAACAAGCAATATTAACTAAAAGGTTGTTGGTTCAAACCTACCCAAGGTCTCTATGGGAGAAAGACAATGATCTGCTTTCACAAGGGCTATAACTCATTGCTGTGAAGTTGGAACCAATTCATAGCTAAGCCTCCTGTGGGTTTTCAGAGTCCGTAAATTGCATGGGAGGAGATTGTCCATCTTTCTCCTAAAGAACAGCTGGTATATTTGAATTTCCTGCCTTTGGGTTGGCAGCACAATTACTCACCTACTGGGTCACCAGATCTTCTAAGATGGCTGTAGCCAAGAAAGTCCTATGGGGCAGTTCTATGTTGTAACACAAGGGGTGGCGACGAGTTGGCACAAACCCAGTGACACACAGCAACAACAAGAGGCTTGAAGAAAGAATTTCATTTGGGACTATTAGGCCTGACATACGCTTTATATGAACAGAGTCATGAGTTTGAAATGAAGTGGATGGTAGCCACAGGATGAGAAGAAGTACTTGGGGAGAGGTTCCTGTAGTGTGGGCCACAATGTTAAAAATTCTTTTGTCTCTTGTTCATGGGGAATGTGATCACTCAAAGCACTCAGCCTGGATTGATGAATGCATAGGTGCCCTTTGCTTTTTTTGCCTATTGTAGTCTTGGGGCTGTTGTCAGCTGGCTGGAGAGGGAATTTGGCTTGGCGTTTCTGAGGGAGTAATTTAGGAAAGTTAGGTAACTGCCCTTGAGTCCATTCTGACTTAGAGTGACCCTCATCAGGTTTCTGAGGTTGTGAGCTGTGATAAGGAGCAGCATCATGGACTCAACCACTGGAGACATGTGGCCATTGGGTTAGCAGACCACCTCATTGTGGGGTACACCACCAGAGCTCCCTACATGGAGGAGATAGGTGTGAAATATCAGTGTTTGCTCTTCTTGAGGCCTACGATTGTGGTTTGGGATTAAGCAGAGAATCCCACTTCTCTGTCAAACTGCTTCCACGTGGTCAGTCTATGGATTGCAAGCTTGTTAGTATGAGGGTGGGATAGGGAGCTGGGCTGGAGGACTTTGGTTGTTCCCATGGGGTTTTCAGATAACATTCTTTTAGGACTAGAGCTTGTTTTGTCAGAAGATATTTAGGAGGTTTGTACTAGAAGAGCTAATTTCAAATTCACCTCTTATATATAAAACAAACTCTCAGCCACTCTTGTGGTTATGCTAATCTAAAACAGAGACTGAGAGTTCATTTTGTTTATAAAACTAATTTGGAATTTGGCAAGGGCACCATATTCATTGGAACCCAGGCTGAGTACTTTGAGTGATTTTATTCTCCAAGAATAAGAGACAAAGAATTCAGCCTCTTTTTTAGTAAACAACACGAATGAGTAAAAAGAGATATTACATGAGACCAATACAAGCCCATATAAGTAGCTTATAATGGACCATCTCTTCATATTGGGTTCTAAGCAAACTTTCATGTACTTCATTCCTTTTTTTGTTTTAATAACTTTGCCATTACTCGAGGGAGATCCTGCCTCCATCTTATCACTTCATTACTTCCTTCTTTCTTTGAATATTGACTTCACCTCTTGGAATGTCTCACTTAGACTCACCAACAGGTGCCCTGTGGTGCACATAACCTGCTGATCGGGCTTGACAGCCACATTAAAGCAAAAATGGTATCTTTTGTGGCTTACCTTTCCTTGTCTAATCCCTTATGCTCTTCCTTGCTTGTTTACCCCACACCTCTCTCTCACTATTAATTCTTGTGTTAATCTTATATTATTTCTGTGTGTACCATCAAATCAGATTTGACTGGTACAGAAGGAGATTGTCCCTCCTTTTTCAGCAGAGCATCTGGTGGATTTTAATAACTCTTGTGTTACTCTTAGTCTCAGACATTCCATTCAATATTTGTGGGTAGTTCATTGATCAAGAAGAAGTGTGAATCCAGCTAACCTCAAAATCTCATCCCTTTATTAAATGTTAACGGGTGATTACTTACTCCATAGAGTTTTCAATCACTTGTGGTGTTTTTGGGTGGTTTTTTTTTTTTTTTTATCTAAACTAGATTGCCAGTCCTTTCTTTCAAGGTACTTCTGAGTGAACTCAACCACCAACCTTGTGATTGGTAATTGAATGTATGAGCACTTTTTCCATCTAGGGATTCGCAAATGTTCATCCTGGATTCTAGCCCATGGTCTTCACAATTACTTGCTATGCATCAGAGAACTGGACAATAACTAAGGATGACAGAAGAATTGATGCCTTTGAGTTGTGGTTTTCGAAAAGAGTCTTGAACATACCATAGACCACTAAGAAAACAAATAGGTCTTTCTTGGAAAGAGTAAAACCAGGTTTCTCTAGGATTTTAAAGCTCCATCTCACATACTTTGATTGCCAGAAAGGACTGGTCCTTGGAGAAGGACATCATACTTGAAAGGGCAGAGGAACAGCGCAGGAGAGGAAAACCCTGGATGAGATGGACTGATACAGTAACTGGGGCAATGTGAGTTGATGTGTCAGAATTAGTGAGACTGGCTCAGGACAGGGCAGGCTTCAGAGCTGCTATTGTTGCTAACAGTGGCAGGTGACTTAACAGTGCATAACAACAACATCTTGGATTCTTGAGTCTTTAAGAAGGGCTTCATTTTTCTTTCTCATCTTGTCCTTCATTTTCTTCTCCTCTTTTTAAATGGCTGCTTCATGCTGGGAAAGGCAGAGAGTGAAAGAAAAAGAGGAAGACCCTCAACAAAATGGACCAATACTATGTGACAATGGACGCAGACGTGTGTGCCAGACATCATGAGGATGGTGCAGGATAGGACAAGGTTCAACTCTGTTGTTCATGAGATGAAACTTAACCAATGCCACCTAACAACAAGAGCTTTATGTATAAAACAAGAGATTTATGTATAAAAAGGAATCCTAAAAAAAGGGGGGGATCCTAGGGGTGTAGTCCATAGGGAGCTGCGCTGGAAACTTAAATATGACACCTCCCTGGCAATTCAAATCCACTGGCGGCTCTGTGGGAGAAAGATGGACAGTCTCCTCCCATGCAATTTGAAGCCTTTGAAAACCCACTGGAAGATTCCCCTATGAATTGAATCTGACCCCATGGCAGCAAGTTTGAATATTCAAACTTTGTGGCATAATAGGATAGGTATTGGGTTGCTAAATGAAAGGTGAATAGTTTGAACCCAACAGCTGCTCCAAGGGAGTAAGATGAGTCCATTTCCTCCCATTGGGATTGATTGTCTCCAATCAGCCCCAGTGGGTTTGGTTTCTGGCTGATAAGCTAAAAAAAAAAAAAAATGACACCACTGCAGTCATTGCTGTTTGAGCCCATTGCTGCAACCCGGGTGTCAATCTATGTCTCAATCCATGTCCTTGAAGACCTTCTTCTTTTGCAAAGATCCTCTACTTTATCAAGCATCATATCCTTCCCCAGAGACTGGTCCCTACAGATAACATCACCGAAGTCTGTGGGACAAAGATCCAACATCCTTAAGGAGCATTCTGGCTATATACTCCACCCTCCCTCCAACCTTCCCTCCTCCCCTCCCCATACTCCTGCATAGATGTGATCATTTTTTTCTCTGGCTGTGGCTATAGGTAAACAAAGTCCAAGGGAATATGGAGCTGGGATTATCAGAAAGGAGTGAAGGCTTTACAGGTTGGTTGGCATTTTGCAGCTGAGTTAGCACCCCCATACTTCTTCTCCCTCCATCAAACCTGTTGTTGCTGTTGAGTCAAGCACGAGTCATAACGACCCTATGAACAAAAGACCTGAAGCCTTTCTACAACTATCATCGTTCAAAGTTCATAGAGTTTCCAGAGACATGTTGTTTAGGAAGTGAATGCCACTCCTATTATCAAACCTAGCAGTGCTCAAACATCTGGGCATGGCAGCATCACTCCTGTCACAACTTTTTCTGTTCTTGGTTTTGTAATCGTGCCTAGATTGTTCTTCCCACCTCTGGTGACAGATGGACATGCTCACTAGGATTCCCACAGGGTTATTGCCATCACCATTTGGAAACATGTTGTCCCACAGGCTTGTCACACAGACCGTACTCTGCCCCAGAGGAACTAAGGACTAAGAGTCAGAGAGACAGGAACCAAGCAGCTGTGTATCTATGGAATACAGAGCCCTTGGCAATTAATTTTAATTTGTTGAATAATCTCTGACAGCTGGCAGCGGAAACAGCAATGAGTAACAGAAACTGCTCAGTGGCGCCCCCCTGCTCCAGTGGCTCCCAGAGCACAGCACATAGCATACCTGCCATACCTTGGATCCACCTCTGGAACAAAGATGAACGTGGTGAACTGCCAAGGACAAGTGTTACACACTAGGATGGGAACACACACACTAGGGGAAAGAGCAGGGAGAACAGGCCCAAGAAAGGGATGCCCAGACCTTTCCTCTCTTAAGCCCCTTTACCATCTCTTCGCATCAGCCCTTATCTGTAAATGGTGTCTTGTTTGGAAAATAAACACACAGGAGCACTCCTGGCACCTCTGTGACTTGCATGCCCACGTGCACCACCTACGGGTGCTACCTGAGTGATGAATGTCTCTGGGATGTGTCAGCTGAGTATGTGTTTTGAGAATTGGGCCCCTCCCAGAACCTGTAACCTTATAAGAAGGTTTTCTGGCTGGTCATTGCTCAGTGCACTGCCTCACAGGGTGTCCTGTTCCAGTGAGAGAACTGAGTGAGTCTTCCAGTAGAACCAGGGTTTGGTAAGTATCCAAGGAGGGCCTGGAGGAGGAGGTTGGGAAGAGTTGAAGGCAGAGAGGGATGTGGGGTGGGACACAACTGGGCAAGGGGAGTCCTGGAAAACGCCTTACGCTTCAAGCAGGACAGCTTCTCATGGTTCCAATTGGGGAGATAGAGACCCAACAAGAAGGATCAATTCTGCAAAGGTTATACAAGTTCTTAGCAAAGCCAAGACTAGACTTGAGAATGAGTATTTCCATTCTCTGTATCACTCTGCTTTTCCTTAAGATGATGAGGATGAGAGGAATAAGCAAGGCGAATGACCACAGCGTATTTCCGATTATGTGGGTTCTTTAGATCCAGGCCGTTGGCATAAAGATGGGATTTGGGTATTTTCTAATTGATGGAGATCTACATAATGCTGATAACTAGGAGGCTGTTACTTTAATATCTGTGGCTAAAGTGAAATAGGAGAGAAGGAAAAAACCATAAGATTCTAGATTCTATTACACTGAGAAACTGCCACGGTATCTCTTCTAATTTCTATTGGGTCTACAGGCAGAGAAAGGGGAAGCCACTGAATTTTTTTTTAATTAATTAACTCATTTATTGTTTTGCTGATGTATGCATGCTTAACAACCTGGAAAGATCTGGCTTGGGTTTGTTGGTTTGTTTCTTCTCTTTGTTGGGGTTTCTTGATTTGTTTTTCTTGCATCGAACCAGTCAGACAGTTGTTCGCTCAGCTTTGACTTCCACTATGGGAAAGAAATCATCCTTTTGACATGCTGCTTTTCTTGCAGGTTCAGCTCGACTAGCTCCATCATGTCCTCCCAGAGCGCCAAAGGCTTTTCCAAGGGGTCTTCGCAGGGCTCTGCCCCGTGCCCAGCGCCAGCACCCACCCCAGCTCCCTCTCCTTCCTCTTCCTGCTGCGGAGGCTGCTGTGGCTCCAGCGGCGGCGGCTGCTGCGGATCTAGCAGCGGCTGCTGCAGCTCTGGCGGCGGCTGCTGCGGAAGCTCCAGATCCACTGGCTGCTGCTGCTTCCCACGGAGGCGACGTCGCCAGCGAAGTGGCTGCGGCGGCTGTTGCGGGGGCGGAAGCCAGAGGTCCCAGTGTTCGGGTAACAACCAGAGCTCAGGCTGCTGCTCTGGCGGCTGCTGAGGTGGCCCGTGGCCCAGAAGAGCTGCCCTGGAGGGATCCCTGAGCCCTGGAGAGCAGCCCTCTCTGTTCTGCTGCTCCCCACCCCTCACCTCTGCCTAGATAGTGCTAGTATTTAACTTTAGTTCCCACGCTGGCCAGGCCTCAGAGTTTACCAGCAAGTCAAGTTAACGGCACTTTTGGTGTTGAGAAGCCCACACTCTGCCCTCAGTCTCAGAAAACCTCCTGAAGCTCTGGGAGCCAAGGCTGAGCTAGTGGATTCTACCAACGTCTGCAGGAGTCACACACAGCAGATGGTCCATAACTGTCTGCTTTGATTGTACTTCGAAGACACATCGAAATAAAGCTTCTACCTCCTGAGAACACCCTCCTTTTCTCCATCTGTTTATTCGTGTATAACGGGTTTGCTGGAAATGTTGTGCTTCGAAGCCTGAGGTCTCGCCTGTCTGGTAGTTCAAATCCACCAGCAGCTCCTCGGGAGAAAGATGGGCAATCGCCCCCTGAGCACCGCACAGCCTGGGAAACCCAGGGTGGGGTGGGTCCGCTCTCAGCTTGTTCTGACTCCACGGCCGTGAAGTTGAGTGATACCATTTTTATCTTGTTCTGTTACTATAATCCAGTACCTCTCCACCGGTCTTGATAAGAAAGCATGATATTTTTTTTTTTTATGAAAGGCAGAAAACAGTATTTATGCCTGAACAAGAACGGGGCTTTCTGGTAGTTAATTATGACAGCAGCAACTGCCTTTGAGACACAGTGTTCCTATGTACTACGTGCCTCGTCTTCTTTTGTTCTCATAATGATGAGGCAGGTGCTCTCATCCCATTTTACAGAAGAGCAATTGAGGCAGAGTAACTCGCTCAAAGTCACCCAGCTGGTGCATGATGGAGGTGACTGGCTGCCTGATTCCCAGCAGCTGGGCTTTAAAAACTAATCTGCCCACCGGCTCACACAGTAGCTGCGTGTGAGGCAGCTTTCTGTTGGGAAAGATCACCGACTCTTTTTTCCGGCAGACTTTTCCCACGCTGCACCTTCTGGGAGGCTGGGTTGCTCCCTCTGCAGGTCCTTCCTTGGTGCTGCACCGAGCCTAGGAACGCACCATGGCTTTTCAGGACTCTCAGGTGAGATGTGGGGACTCTGAAACATGCATGGGCTTTCATGCTCTAGAGGTGATGACAGGTTCATCCTGAAAAGTGCAGAAACACAGCCTTGTGGGCATATTTTTCACTCATTCATTTAAATAGAGAGGAAACAGGGAGAGCAACCTCCCTCACAGTGCTGGTAGCAAGTCCAGAGGGAGGCGCTAACAATAACAGTGGTTACACTAGAGACAACGGCAAAACCAAACCTTAACCATTGAGTTGCTTTGGATTCATGACAATCTTGTGTATTAGGAAGTTGGTAAATCTATAGGATTTCAGGTCTTTTGTTCACAGGGTCACTGTGAGTTGTGCTTGACTCGACGGTGATCAACAATTTTTATGGAAGCAGATTGCCAGACTTTTCTTCCATAGCACCACTGGGTGGGTTTGAACTGCCAATCTATAGATTAGTAGCCAAGCCCAAATCATTTGCCTCAACCAGGACCCTCATAGTAGTGACAAAACAAACAAACAAACATACACTCACTGTCTTGGAGCTGATTCCAACTCTTGGAGACCCTTCTTTGTATAACTCTTAATGAGAAGAGACTGTTTCATTTTTCTTCCAAGTAGCAGCTGATGAGTTTGAATAACCAGTTTCCCCCTTTATTAGGAAAGTGCTTTATACCAAGTGCAGGGCTTGACACTTGCATATATCTTACTTAATTCCCATAAATTACCTCCATTTAAAGATCTTTATGTCTCTATTTTATTTGCAAGAAAACTTGGCTAAAGATACACACTAGTGAGTAATTAAGATCTCCAGAAGGTGAGTGAGGGAGATAATCTGGTCCATGTTCTCAGCCACTCTGCTTCACTGCCTTATAAATCGTTCTAGCCAGAGAAGGCTTGTGTGGACATATCAATGGACTAAAAAAAATAGAGTTAGGCTTCTCAGCTGTTGTGCTGTCAACAACCGAATGGCTCTGCCAGGGTATCCACCTAACAACCAGTTGTTGAAGGTGTTGCTCAGGGATGAGGTCAGAAATTCCCCACTGACTCATCCAGGATACACAAAGTTGAAGCCAAGTGACCACCTGCCAGAGAAGCTGTGGAGGGCAGTCTGCTGTGTGTGGGAGGGCCTTTTATTACCATCATAAAGATTCTGAACTTCTCAGTGGGAGGTGATTTGTAAAAACTATTTACAAACAGATGATATCACTTGCTGACCTGCACCCACACACCTTGATGTTATTGCAGCAATAAGCCCCAGGCCTTGATGGAAGGGTGAGGCGGGAAGGAAGAACCTCCTGACTCACAACAGACAGGCTGGAAAACCAATCTGGGAGTGAGGAGTGACCCCAAACAGGAAACTGTGGCTTAGTTTTGGGAAAGAATTGTAATGACTCATAGAAAGACTTGTGATCCAAATGGGAGTCCACACCTTGGTTCATGAGGCACCTCAAAAAGTTTGCCATGATAGTATCACTAGGCCACATTTTACTTAACTCTAGAAGATCATTGTACAACTTTGTTAAGAAAGATTCAAATGTTTTACCCAGAAACGACTGGAACAGTACATTGACAGAGAACTACCAGAAATACAAGCTCGGTTTAGAAGAGGTCATGGCTCTAGAGACATTATCGCCAATGTCAGATGGATCTTGGAAGAAAGCAAAGAGTATGAGAGGGATATCTATCTGTGTTTCATTGACTATGCAAAGGCATTTGACTGTATAGACCACAACAAATTGTGGTTAACCTTGAAGAGAATGGGAACCCCAGAATACTTGATTGTGCTTATGCGAAATCTATACTTGGACCAGGAAGCAGTCATCAGAACAGAGCAGGGAAACACTGCATGGTTCAAAATCAGGGAAGGAGTGTGTGAGAGATGTGTCCTGTCTCCATACCTTTCCAATGTATATGCAGAACAGATCATTAGGGAGCCTGGGCTTTATGAGGAGGAATGTGGCATCAGGATTGAAGGAAGACTCATCAACAATTTACATTATACAGATGATACAACCTTGCTTGCTGAAACTGAGGAGGACCTGAAGTGCTTTCTGTAGAAGGTAAAGAAGACTGTAGTCTTCAATATGTATTGAAGTTCAACAGCAAGAAGATAGAGATTCTTACCACTGGGCCAATTGGTAGCACCATGATGGATAGAGAAGAGATTGAGGTTGATATCAGTTATAGCTTGCTCTGCTCCACAATCAACACTTTTGGCACCAGAAGTCAAGAATTCAAAAGGCAAATTGCCTTAGATAAATCTGCTGTCAGAGACCTTTCCAGAGTACTGAGAAGCAACAATGCCAGTCTAGAGACTAAAGTGTGCCTGATCCAGTCCATGTTCTTTATAATTATTTTTTATGCATCAGAGAGCTGGATAATGACTAAAGATGATAGAAGAAGAATTTATGCCTTTAAGTTGTGGTTCTTGGAACATACCATGGACCTCCAAGGAAACAAATAGCTCTGTCTTGGAGAGGATGCAACCAAATTTCTCCTTGGAGGCTAGGATTTTGAAGCTCCTTCTCACATACTTTGGGCATGTGCCCAGGAATGACTGATCCTTGGAAAAGAACATCATGTTGGAAGGGTGGAGGGACAGAGCAGGAGAGGAAACCTGGATGAGATGGAATAACATTGTAACTGGGACAATGGGTGTTGAAATTGGAATCGGTGAGATTGGCTCACGACAGGGCAAGCTTTAAGAGCTATTTTATATAGGGTTGTTATGAGTCACAGGATTATAAATCCTGTGACCTCTCCAAAGTACTGAAGAGCAATGGTGTCTCTCTGGAGACTAAGGTGCATCTGATACATGCTATGGTCTTTGCAATCACTTGTTATGCATCAGAGAGTTGGACAATGACTAGGGAGGATAGAAGGAGAATTGATCCCTTTGAGCTGTGGTGCTGGAGAAGAGTATTGAGAATACCATGGACTGCTAGGAAAACAAACAGATTCGTCCTGGAAAGGGTCAAACCAGGTGGTTCCCTGGAGGCAAGGATTCTGAGGCTTCATCTAACATACTTTGGACATGTTGTAAGGAGGGACTGGTCCTTGGAGAGGGTCATCACGCTTGGAGGGGTGGAGGGACAACGCAGGAGAGGAAGACCCTCTATAAGGTGTTTGATTCAGTGACTGGGGTTATCAGGATGGGTGTATCGGAGACAGTGTGATTGGCACAGGACAGAGCAGGGCTGTTGTAGATAGGGTTGCTATGAGTCCCAAGTGACTCTATGGCACAGAACAGCAATAACATTTATTGTTAGGGACATTCTGATGGCATAGTCTGTAGGGAGTTTTGCTACTAACTTAAAGTTTCCCTGTTGGTTGAATCCACCAGCAGCTCACTAGGAGGATGGACAATCTCTTCCCATTCAATTTACAGCCTTGAAAGCCCCCTGGACAGTCTATTATAAGTTAGTTCTGACTTGGGAGAAGCGAAAGATAAGATTTATTAGTGGACTTAGGATGTATGTAAAATAAATTCTTTCATAGATATTGACACTTTTATAATTCTGTAAGATTTGTTTAACAGATCAGGAAAAGCTTTGAGAGTTTAATCATTTCACCCGAAGGTTTCTAGCCCTCTTTTCTGTATCTGTACCAGGCTTTCTAATGAATTCTCGTAGAGCCAAGAGCCACTTCTTCTTTAAACTATTCGTTGAAACAATTAAATTCTGTCATTCAAATAACTATTTAAAACAAACTAGTATGCATCACTGTAACCCTACTACCCAACACTGTTGACTCTGATTCATGGCAACCAGTCATGTGCCGACTAGGACTTTTCCATGGAGTTTTCAAGGCTATGGCGTTTCTGAAGCAGATTGCCAGATCTTTCTTCCAAGGCACCTCTGGGTAGGATTGAACTGTTGTTCTTTCAGTTAATGTTTAAAGTGTTTAATTGATTATGCCATCCAGGGATCCCAAGTGCATGGTAAACCCACAGTTGTCAAGTCATTTCTGACTTACAGTGTCATTCCATCTTGTTTCTGAGGCTACAAATCTGGGTGAGACTGCTCCAGTTTCCTTTGATAAGTTCAAACTGCCAACCTTTTTGTTGGAAGTTCAATACTGAACCTACTCGCCAACAGAGCTTCTAGCCAATATGGAGCAAACAAATGAGGTCCCTAACAAACTAAAACCAAATAAAGCAGCAGGGATGAAGTTGAGTCTGACTCATAGTGACCTTCCACTGGGTTTCTAAGTCTATAACTCTTCATAAAAGGAGATGGCCCACTTTCCCCGCGGAAGAACAGCTAATAGATTTGAACCTTCAACCATTCCATAAGAAGCACTCCATGTTGTACTCTCTGCCAGGAGGGCACTTTTGGGTGCACATTGGTGGTGTTAGGTGCCACTGAATTGAATACAACTCCTAGCTACCCTGTAAACAACAGATCTGAACTCTGTCCTATCCCACACCATTCTCACAATCTCTGACACACTCAAGCCCATTGCTACACTCTCTGTCGGTCCACCTACTAGAAGCTCTTCTTCTTCTTCCCTTTCTCCCTCTCCTCCTCCTCCTCCGCCTTCTTCTCTGCTCCTCTGTCTTTCCAAGCATCATGTCCCTCTCCGAGGAATAGCTATCCTAGCAACATGCTAAGGATCAATAAAGAAATGTTTCTTAGTGCATTGATGTGCTAAACAATTCTGGGGAGATATGCAAAGTATTACTTAATCTTAAGGGGGTTTTAATCTGATTTGAGAATCTGATCACAGTAGGTAATCAAATAAAGTATGAATAATAAGTCACATCCAAGTTGTAAGAAATGTCACCCACAGAACATGGCACAGAAAATTGCTATAGGAATTCAGCTGAATTGTCACAGAACTTCATAGGAGAGTAAAGTTAGTATGGTCTGGGCCACTGCCAAGACTTCCTGAGAAGGAGTTCTGTGGTAGTTCTGAGAGACAGAGATGCTGAGAAAAAATGACTCTCTTTTCATACAACTGCATGTGGAAAAGAGGGACAGGACAAGGAATGAGACAAAGACCTTTCCCACATGGAACTCACCGTTTGGAGAAAGATAGACAAGAAAGTAAGCAAGACTGACCATTTCTGATAATAAAAAGTGCTATAATGTATATTAAGAAGTTAAGGTCTACAGATTCTCTAGGGTTTTTCTGAGGACTTTAGATGGGGACTGGGGATGGCCTCTTGGAAGAAGCGCTGTTTGAACTGAAAAATTCAAAACTCCTCACTGTCGAGTGGAGCCAACACGTAGCAGATTCTCAAGAGGGTTTTCTGAGACTATTAACCAAATGGGAGGATATTGCCCCTTTTTTTCCCCTTGGAGCAACTGGATGATAAGAGTCACCTTTGGTGAGTGAGAGAAGAGTGGAATTGACTAGGACATGAAAGTTTGACAGAAAAGGTGAGAACAAAACCATGAAAGCAGGTAAGTCCACCGTTGTGATGTTCTTCTTGTAGACAGCCTGAGGCTCCAGTGTTGCCTCTCATAGCAGGGCTGTTCCGTCGAGGCTTTCTCTGGTAGAAGATGCTGCCAACTGCTTGGAGTTCCAATGTAATAATGATATTGGTCACTACTCTGAGCTTCTTCAGTATAGTCAATCCTCACAATCCTCTTACCAGGTAGGTTTTTATCCCCTATATTTTTGTTAATAAAAAAATCTGAGGCCCAGAGCTGTTAGAGAGCTGTCCTCAAAATACACAACTTGTGTCTGACAGGGCAAGGGCTTTAAATCTGGATATTAGAAACACTGAATACCAAGCTAGATTCTTAATTTCTGGGAAAATGGGGCATATTCTTAACATTAGCAAGAAGAGAGGTCCAAGTTATTGGTGGTGATATAGAAAGGGCCCCAAGGATACAACTTTGGAGAAGGCAAGAGGTGGCCAGATAATGGGTGACTCTGAATGCCATTTGCATCATATCTATTAAGTGTGGGGATAGGAAAATGTACTGAAATAAGTTATTTAGAAAGATATAAGTTTACCTTCATGCCTTCTGTAGTACTCCCTGTCGTATTCCCTATGACCTTAAGACTAAATAGGAAGCCATAGTCAGGATGCTCAGAAGATGATGAGAACAGAATGCATCTCTGTAAAGAGCTGTAATGGCCCAGCCTAAGCTTAGCCCAGGTTCGGAACTTTGCATGTGGTTGTGGGGAAGGGAAAGAAATGACAGGCATGAGGAGATTTTTTTTTCTAGAAGGAAGAAAGATACAAAATCTGGGTAATACATTTGAATTAAGAAAGAGGAAATAAACAAGCTTGCCTCTGAGGTTTTGGGTCTGATGACAGAAATGTTGATGTTATTGATGGAATTGGAGAAGTCAGGAGAAAGAACTGATTTGGGGTTGATGTTAAGTACAGCCTGAAAAGTATTGGTTTTGCAGCACAGGCAGAATGTGACTGGGAGGCTGAGATGTGAAGCTGGAATTCCAGATAAAGGTCCTGAGCCCTGAGATGAACACACAGGGATGAGGATGGGATCAAATCCTTGGAGACAGACTGTTTTACTGTTGCAGTGTACATTCACAAGAACACAAACTTGGACTGTCTTGTTCCTTAAAACAATCTCTGGATAAAAAACCTGGCATGTTCTTTACACTAAAGTCACTCAGTAAATATACGTTGAATGAATGAACAAATGTGTAAAGCAGAGTAAATGAAATAGGAGAAAATTATAATCCATATGAAGAGGGTAACAAAGAAGTCAGGGAAATCACTCCGGAATCTGGCCCAGACAACTGGTAACATTCTTTGTCATTAACCAAAAGGTTGGCCATTTGAGTCTATCCAGTGGCACCTTGGAAGAAAGGCCTGGAAATCTACTCTTGAAAACAGCTGTTGAAAACCCCATGCAGCACAGTTCTACTTTGATACACACACACGGTCATAGTTAATTGGAATCCACTCAAAAGCAACTGGTTTAGTCTGTCTCTTTATTTTTCAGGTTGCTTTAGAGTTTCAGGTTCTACAAATCCACGTGAAAAGAGTCTGACAAAGGCCAGGTTGCAGAAACTAAAGGGTGTCGTCCAATCTGGTTAGTCACACAGGCTCTCCTTTCCCATCGCATGATCCATCTAAATGTTGAACAGTTATAGTAAGAAATTCCATCTGGGGTGATAGCAGTTTCATCTTAATTATGTGAAACAGGTTGAACAGGAAAACTGGCATTCTTGGAGCATAAGGAACACAACCTCTCTTCTTTGGATGACGCTGCTGCAGAGTGGAATGATTTGGCTCTGATAAATCTGAAGTATGCCAGCATGCCTTGGGATGAGTGACAGCCCAGCCAAGAAAAGCAGGTGTCTCCTCTTCTCTTATAAACATTGCATCAAGTCAAACACAATGGCTGCTAATCTGTCTCATTATTAACTATATCTCACTCTTAAGATTTCGTTAAGTCTATGCCTGTAATGTAACTACATCAGCTCTGTAAAATTCAAAGCATAATTTTCAGGGTTAGTGTCATTTTTCTGCCCATACAAGAGGCGAATGCATCTATCAGCAAGTCATGAAGAAGCCTCTTCCCTCTGGTCTCTTTTGCCAAGTCTCTTTCTGTTTCTTTGTATCTATCATTCATTAAATTGTTACTGAATACTTACTATAGGTCAGATACTGTGTAATACAAACAAGTAACTCTTCTCTAAGTTTAGCAGGGAGAGTAAAACTTCATAATACAGTTGCAATAAGCTAAATGTTTGGAATCAACACACTATGCTATTGAAGTGCAAAGAATGGGACAGCTTATCCAGTGGAGGTTTAAGTAAAAACTTATAAGAAGTGTAGTCTGGCCTTGTGTCTGAAGGAAGTAAGGATAGATGTTGGTCAGGTTGAGAGGATATGATGAAACCCTTGATCTGTGGTAAACAATAGCAATTGCTAGAAAACAGGCATGTGTGGTGGCTCAAGGAAGTCAGAGCCAGTGAAGTTCTACATAGCTGGTCAGAGCTCATAAAAGAGAAGGCCATGTAAGGTTCCATAAAGCTCCTGGAAGTCTAGTCTAAAGGTATGGGGGCCAAGGCATTTTGAGGACCTTAAACGTCTCTCTCCTCTGACTTACCTCGTACTAAAGGTGCTGTGAGAATCTCTGGCAGCATATCTGACTGCTGAACACAAAGGTCAGCAGTTTGAATCTACTAGGTTCTCTATGGGGAAAAGATGAGAAGTCTCTTCTCATAAAGGTTTACCTTGAAAACCTGATGGACGGTCACTATGAATCAGAACCTACTCACAAGCTGTGGGGTTAGTTTTGTTTAAAGCCACCGTGGAGTCCCTGAGTAGTTAGTGGATTGAGCTGCTAACTGAAGTTTAAAGAGTTCAGTCCAGAGGAAGGCAGCTTGGGAGAAAGCTCTGACAGTGAGTGAATAAAGGAATGTGTGAAATACAGTGTATATCAAAGGAAAAAAAATACATCAATGGATGTTGTTGTTGTTATGTGCTGTCGAGTCACTTGCGACTCATCGTGCCCCTATGTACAACAGCCCTAAACCTTGCACTGTCCTGTGCCAGCTTCACTGTCTCCACCGCACCCAACCCTGATTACCCCAGTCTCTGAATCAATCCAACTCATAGAGGGTCTTCCTCTCCTTTGCTGTCCATCCACCCTCCCAAGCATGCATGTCAGACAAAGCTTCAGAATCCTTGCCTCCAAGGATTAGCCTTGTTTAACCCTGTCCAAGATGAACCTGTTTGTTTTCTTAGCAGTCCATGGTACCCTCAATACTCTTCTCCAGCACCACAGCTCAAAGGCATCAATTCTCCTTCTATCCTCTCTACTCATTGTTCAGCTCTCTGATGCATAACAACTGATTGCAAAGACCATGACCTGTTTCAGACACACCTAAGTCTCCAGAGTGACACCATTGTTCTTCAATACCCTGGAGAGGTAAAATAAAATCTATTTTTGTGTACCATTGAGTCAGATCCAAACCATAGCTGACCGTCCAGCGGGTCCTTGGAGGCAGTCAGTCACTAGAGAGGAGATTGCCCATCCCTCTCCCATGGAGCAGCCAGTGGCTTCAAACTGTGTGCCTTTGGGATTGCAGCACAGCTTCCTGCCACTAGGCCACCAGAGCTCCCACAATCTGTGTTTGATAATGCCATGTAGTACAGTTCTACTCTAACACAAAAGGATTATGATGAGTAAGAATCAACTTAAAGATAAGGAAAAATATTTTTTTTAGGGAAAATATTTTAAAAATCTTGTGGCTTAAAAAAAAGTGGTCATATTTAGCTTCATATCCAGCTGCCTTGTTTACTCCATGTCCCTTCTAAGTTTATCCCTCACAGTTCCTCTTTCAGAGCATCACTCATAGTTTGATATTGGCGGTTTGAATCCACCCAGAGGTTGATCCCCTGGAAAAATAGTTTGGAGTTATGTTTCTGAAAGGTCAGAGTTATTGAAAAGCCTCTCTGCTACTCTACCTGAAACATGTGAGGTTGTCTTGTGGTAGAAATGATTTGATGATGGCAACTGGTTTTTGGTTTTGATTTTTTTTTTCAATTCTATTGGATAAAGCTTGCACCTCCAGCCATCCTTTTAGATTATCTCACTCCAGAATCACCAAAACATCTCTTAAACTCTCCATTTCATGGTGTTCCTCAGTACCCAGGGAACACTGGCCCAGTGGCCAGTAAATTCTTGGCCCTTCCACCATGGCATGATGTGTTCTTTGATGTTTTCTAATTCTCCCCCCCCCCTTTTTTCTGCTAATCTCTTTTAGCTTCACTTATAAATCTGTGTATTATACCTAACGCATAGTTCATAGTTGTCTGATGTTCTCTTCCTACAGACTCTTGGAAATATCATTCATTCACTATACACACTTTTAACTATTAGCTGGAAGGTTGGAGATTTGAACTCATTCAGAGGCATCTTGTGAGATAGGCCTGATGATTTTCTTTCAGAGGGTCACAATCTTGAAAAGTCTATGAACCAACTCAACTCTGCACACAAGGGTTTCCATGAGTTAGTGTCAACAGTAACAATATGTGTGAGGCTCTTGGCCACGATTCCAGATGGGAACATATTGATTGATTCATATATATATATAATCTCCAAAAGAGTTATCTCTAGCCATGCTATTTCCCACTAATTACAAAATTAATTACGCTAAAAACCTCTAGATTATCATGAGTAGTTCTGTTCAAATGCATCAGAGCTGTCTTATATAAAACATAACCACCTTGAAATGATGGGTTTTTTCCACCTGTCAAATAACTCTACTGTAGGGAATGAGACCATTGCCGAAAGCTATACTGAAAACTGCCATGTTTACTGAAAGTGTCATCTTTAAATTTTCACCTCTTGTTTTTACATTTATTATATAACTGAGTTATTTTTTTACTTAATCAGGTGTTTTACTTTTTTAAAAAAATTATTTTTGTTTGTGCGAAAGTTTATAAATCCTAATGGGTTTTATCCCATAAAATCACTGAGAGATAATCTATTTTATAAAATTAATTTCTGTTGGAAGGAATACACAGAGTCACTGTGTCAGAAGGAATTGGCTGACACAGAGGAATTCCATGAAATAACATATGAGCAAGAGCTTATGGTGATGAAGGAGGAAGTTCAAGTTGCTATGAAGTATTTGGCAAAAAAACAAGGCTCCAGGAGTTGACAGCATACCAATTGATTTATTTCAACAAACAGACACTGTCCTGGATGTGCTCACTAAATTGTGCCAGGAAATCTGGAGGACAGGCAGCTGTCCAACTGACTGGAAGAGATCGATATTTGTTCCCATTCCAAAGAAAGGTGACCCAACAGAGTGTGGAAATTATCGAACAATATCATTGATATCACATGCAAGTAAGATTCTGCTGAAAATTATCCAAAAATGTTTGGAACAATATGTCAACAGAGAACTGCCAGGTGTGCAGGCTGGA
>NW_006400023.1:286068-304408 GCF_000299155.1 Elephantulus edwardii | reverse complement strand
TTTACTTGGTTCCACAGTCAACACTCTTGGTAACAGCAGCCAGGAAATCAGGAGACAAATTGCATTGGGAAAGTCAGCTGTGAGGGACCTCTCAAGAGTACTGAAGTGCAACGACTTCAGGCTAGAGACTAAGGTGCACTTGATCCAGGCTATCGTCTTTGCAATTATGTGCTATGCATCAGAGAGTTAGACAATGAATAGGGATGATTGAAAGAGAATTGATGCCTTTGAGTTGTGGTGCTGGAGAAGAAATGTTGAATATACTATGGACTGCTAGGAGAACAAACAGGTTTGTCCTGGAGAGAATGAAGCCAGAATGCTCCCTGGAGTCAAGGAATCTGAAGCTTCATCTGACATATTTTGGGCATGTTGCAAGGAGGGACTGGTCCTTGGAGAAGACATCATGTTTGGGAGAGTGGAAGGGCGGCTCGGGAAAGGAAGACCCTCAATGAGATGGATCGATTTCGTGAGTGGAGTGGTGGGAATGAACGTGTTGGAGACAGCGAGATTGGCACAGGATAGAATGGCATTTAGGGCTCTTGTTCATAGGGTCGCTATGAGTCGCAAATAACTCGATGGCACATAACAACAACAATATAATGATTTAGTTACAATATCTAATTAATAATTAGAATAAATTAGATAATGTAATGAATAGTTAATAATTGAATTTATTTCAATAATGTAATGAATGTTGTTGTTATGTGATGTTGAATTGCTTATGACTCATAGCGACCTTATGGACAAGAGCCCTAAATGCTGCTCTATCCTGTGTCAACCTCGCCATCTCCAACACACTCATTCCCACCACCCCAATCACAGAATCGATCCATCTCATTGAGGGTCTTCCTCTCCTTCACCACCCCTTCACTCTCTCAAACATGATGTCTCTCTCCAAGGACCAGTCCCTCCTTGTAACATGCCCAAAGTATGTCAGATGAAGCTTCAGAATCCTTGACTCCATGGAGCATTCTGGCTTCACCTTCTCCAGGACAAACCTGTTTGTTCTCTTGGCAGTCCATGGTATATCCAACACACTCTTTTCCAGCACTTGAAGTGATTTGAAGTGTTTTAAATCTTCTTCATGTTCTGCAAAGTTGTGTCATCTGCATAATACAGGTTGTGGATCAATCGTCTTTCAATTCTGAAGCCACATTCACCGAAATGAATGTGGCAGAGTGGAGTACACTTGGGGTGGGGATGCGGGGGGAGTTAGGGGGGATTGTATACCAATGAAGGAATTTTTCTTTTACTTTTCAAAGAGAAGAGCAAACTGGGGATGGGGGGCGGGGAGAAAAGTGCAACAATGAAGGGCTGGAAATCCAAAATCTCTGTATATGTTCATTGAAATGAATTAAAAAAGTTAACTTTATGACAAGCAACAATAATAATCATAAAATAGGTCAAGAATATGGAAGAACAGACATGTGTATGATTTGTGTGTAGGATACATCTAATTAAATATATTAACCTAACCTAGATTAAAAAAAAATAGAGTGGCGGAAAGAAAACCACACCACTTACTGAAGAAGATCGAGGACAACAACCTTTTTAGATTGGATTACATCACATAATAAAAAAAGTGGGGGAAAAAATCTCACAAAAAATCCTCACAAGTGGGCCTATAGGCAACATCATGATTGATGGAGAACAGATTCAATTTGTTAATTATTTCATTCTACTTGGATCCAAAATCAGCACTGATGGTTGCAACAATCAAGAAATCAAAAAAATGTGTCAAAATGGGCAAATCTGCTATCAAGGACCTCTTTAAGTACTAGAGAGCAAAGATGTTACTTTAAAGACTAAGACACAAGATCCAGCCTATGCTACTTTCAAAATGCAGGCCCTGGTGGCTGCTCTGTAGGGAGCTGTGTTACTGACCCAGTGGTGGTGCCTCTGTGGAGGTTCTAATCCATCAGTGACTTTGCATGTGATAGTTGGACAATCTCTTTTCTTGTGAATTACAGCCTCCAAAACTTACTGGAGGGAAAGCTACGAACTGATTCCTACTCTAAGCCAGAATTTGAGTTTTTAACATATATTCAAAGTTGGATGATGAATAAAGAACACCAAAGGATTGGTACCTCTGAATAGCAGTGTTGGTGAAGGGTACTGAGCATTCCATGTTGTTGTTGTGTGCTGTGGAGTTGAAATTGACTCATAGCTGACCCTCCAGCAGGTTTTAGAGGCTTCAAGACTCTTGGGAAGAGATTGCTCATCTTTCTCTTGCAGAGCTGGTGGATCAGAACTGTCTTCATTTGGGAATGAAGGTGGCCTGGTGGTAAAGGGGTGTGCTGCCAACCCAAAGGCATGTGATTTGAATCTATCAGCAGCTCTCAGGGGGAAAGATGGGCAATTTCCTCTGTATGACTTACTTCCTCTGAAAACCTGATGGAGGGTCAACTATGGGTTGGTTCCAGCTCAGTGGTACTCAACAACAGCTCTTTGGGTTGGCAGTGCAACTCTTTACTACTGAGCCACTAGAACTTGAGCGTACCAACTTGTTGTTAAGTGCTGTTGGGGCAAGTGAGTCCTAGCTACCCTATGATCAACAGACCTGAATCTCATTCTATCCTATGTCATCTCTAATATCTCTGATACACTTGAGTCCACTGCTGCAGTCACTGTGTCAATCCATCTTGATAGAGTTCTTCCTTCCTTTCACTGACCCTCCACCCTTCCAAGCATGATATTCCAAGGAATAGCCTCTCCTGGAAACATGTTCAAAGTGTGATCATAGATTACAAAACAAAACAAAACAAAACACCCACCCACAAAATACAAATGTATCTTGGAGTAAGTACAATCAGGGTGCTCCTTTGAGGCAAGGATGGGAAACTTTAATTTCACTTACTTTAGGAATGTTATCAAGAGGTACCAGTACTTGGAAAAAGACCTCATGCTGGAAATGGCCAGCAAATAGAGGAAGACTCTCAATGAGATGAATTTATACAACAATGACTCCAACCATTAACACAAGTATTGTGAAGATTGTGAGGAGGTTCAAGATATGGTTTGGTTTCTATCTGCTGTCTATAGGATCACTATAAATCACAACTGACTTGATGGCACCTAACAATAACAAAGATTTGACAGCATCATAATAGATGGAGAAGAGATTGAGATTGTTAAAAATTCCATCTTGTTCAGATCCACAATCAACTTTCTTGGCACCAGTAGTCAGGAAATCAAAAGATGAGTTTCACTAGGAAACCCTTATGTCAGGGACCTCTCCAGAGTGGTAAAGAGCAATGTTGTCAGTCTGGAGACTAAGGTGTGCCTGATCCAGGCCCTGGTCTTTGTAGATACTTCCTATGCTTCAGAGAGTTGGACAAATACTAAGGATGACAGAAGAAGCATCGATGCCTTTAAGTAATGGTGCTGTAGAAGAATATTGGACATACCATAGACTTCCAAGAGGACAAATAAGTTAAATCTTGGAGAAGGTGAAGCGGGGTTGCTCCTTGGAGGCAAGGATTTTGAAGTTTTGTCTGATATACTTTGGGCATGTTGCTAGGAAGGACAAGTCCTTGGAGGAGACATTACACTTGGAAGTGTGAAGTGTCAGCACAGGAGAGGAAGACTCTAGATGAGATGAACTGACATATGGCTGGGGTAATGGGGGCAGGTTTGTGAGAGACAGTGAGATTGGCTCAGGATAAATCAGGGTTCAGAGCTACTATTTATAAGGTTGCAATGAGTCTCAGTCAACTCAACGGCACATAACAGCAACAATAACAACAATAATTACTTAATTGTAATTAATTACAATGTCTACAAAACTACAATGTAGCATTTCACTTTGTCCTTTTTAATTTATAGCAATACTCTTCAGTCATACATAGAAAATGGACAAAATTTGGAAGTAAAGGATACAAAGAAGGCACTTCTTATGTGGTGCTAAAGATGACCAAATTGAAAATATAAATATATGGCTATATGAAAAGGGCAGTTGTAACAGGGTTAGAATTCCATACCATGTCTGTTAAACAGCTTACACATACTTGTGTATCACTGGAACAATGTAAGACCTTAGATTACTTGTGTGTCTCTGAACATGTAATTAAACTCTAATCACTACCTCATGACATTTTATAGTGCTAGTCAATATTATAGTTTGACCCATCATCACATTAACCAACAATTACTTTCAGGATTTTATATTGCTAATGCTTATTTGTTCATATACATAATCCAATTTTCCCCTTGACTCTGAGACCCAGCCCATATACCATTTTGCTGCTAATCTAACACAGTGGCTCATCGGCAGTTTAAATCTACCAGCAGCTCTGAGAAAATGGGCAAATCTGCTGGCAAATCTGCTGTTAACTGCTTCCCACCCTGTGGCAATGAGTTTGAGAGAGTTCTTTGATTGCTTACTCCAGATCATGATTTCATTTTGGATTCAATTTTCTTCTTTCTGAAATAGTCCTTTGTTTCTTCTTTCAGCCAGTCTCTGCTGTTGTTGGGTAATGATGATGAGCTGACTACCCCTCATAGTGATCCTGTGAATAACAGATGGAAACCTTGCCCTATCCCACTGCATCCATGACCAGCCTCCAGCCCACGTCCCTCGTAGCAGTCACTAACTCATCTTGTTGAGGATCTTCCTCTTTTTCACTGATCCTCTAATTTTCCCAGCATGATATCTTTTTCTAAGGGCTGGTCCCTTCTGACAACATACTCAATGTATGTAAGATGAAGTTACACCATGTTTGCTTCTTAGGAGCACCCTGGCTACTATATCTCCAAGAGGGATTTGTTTATTCTTTTGGCAATTCACTATATAGTTAATATTCTTCAACCACACCACAATGCGAAGACATCGATTTTTCTTTGGCCTTTCTTATTCATTGTCCAAATGTTGAAAATGTTGAAGCAGTTGAAAATATCATGGCTTGGGCCAGGCATACCTTTAATAAGTCTTTAAACTTTCATAACTTTAGTCTTTAATATTTGCTAATAGTAAGATAAATCTTCATTTGAAAGCATCCTTATTGTTATTAAAATATCCTCTCTCTGAATGATATTTTAACTGATACAGAAATTCAAGTTGGCAAATGTTCTGTCTGATAACTTCAAAAATATGATTCCACTGGCTTCTGGCACTGGTTGTTGGGAAGTTTGTTGTCAGTCTAATTTTCATTCTATTGGAGGAAATCTGTTTCCTTTCTCTGGTAGTAGTGGTTGTTATGTGCCATTAAATCAAAACTGCCTCATACCTGACCCTCCAGTGAGTTTTCAGAGGCAGCAAATTGCTCAAAAGTTGATTGCTTATTTTTCTGATGGAGGAGCCAGTGGATTTGAACCATGTGCCTCTGGGTTAGCAGCACAGCTCCTTACCTTTACATCACCAGAGCTTCATATTTCTCTGGAACTTTCTACAATTACCCCTTAAGATTTGTGTATATGATAATCCATTAAATCTCAAAATTTAAAATCAGTATCTCTTCAAATATTTCTTTCAGTAATTCTATTTTTCATCTTCTTCTGGAACTCTAATAGATCCATGTTGTTGTTGTTGTGTGGCATCGAGTCTTTTGCGACTAATAGTGACCCTATGTACAACAGTCCTAAACCCTGCACTGTTCTGTGCCAATCGCACTGCCTCTGACAGACCCATCCTGATTACTCGTTACTGGATCAGTCCACCTCATAGAGGGTCTTCCCCTCCTGCGCTGTCCCTCCACCCTCCCAAGCATGATGTCCCTCTCCAAGGACCTGTCTTTCCTTACAACATGTCCAAAGTATGTCAGACAAAGCCCCAGAATCCTTGCTTCCAAAGAGTAGCCTGGTTTAACCCTCTCCAGGTTGAATCTGTTTTCTTAGCAGTACACAGTACACTCAATACTCTTCTCCATCCACATAGGGTTTTTATATTCCATCAACTAGAAATCTCTGCATTTTAAATAATTTCCACAAATCTTTAACTATTTTTCTTTTCAGAACATTTTATGTTTGCAAGTTGCTTCTTGTTGTTGTTACGTGCTGTTGAGTTGCTTACCACTCATAGCGACCCTATGTACAATAGTCCTGAAACCTCCTCTATCCTATGCCAACCTTACTGTCTCTGACACATCTACCTTCAATACCCTAGTCACTGAATCAATCCATCTCAGCAAAGGTCTTCCTTTCTAGCACCATCCTTCCATCCTTCCAAGCATGACGTGCCTCTCTAAGGACTAGTCCCTCCTTGTAACATACCCAAACTATGTCAGATGAAGCTTCAGAATCCTTGTCTTTAAGGAGCAGCCTTGTTTCACCCTCTCTAGGATGAATCTGTACTCTTAGCAGTCCATGGTATAGTCAATACTCTTCTCCAGCACACAGCTCAAAGGCATCAATTCTCTTTCTACCATTCCTAGTTGTTGTCCAGCTTTCTGACACATAGCAAGTAATTGTGAAGACTATGGCCTGATCAGGTGCTCCTTAGTCTCCATGCTGACATCATTGCTCTTCAGTACTCTGAAGTGGTCCCTGATAGCAGACTTTCCCAATGCAATTAGTCTTTTGATTTTCTGGTTACTGGTACTAAGAGTGTTGATTGTGGAGCCAAGCAAACTGAAGCTATTAACAATCTTATTCTCCTTACTGTCTATCATGATGCTACCAATTTGTCTGGTAGTGAGAATCTTTGTTTTCTTGATGATGAGCTTCAATCCATACAGAAGTCCTTGACCTTCTACAGCAAGTGCTTCAGGTCCTCCTCAGTTTTAGCAAGCAGGGTTGTGTCCTCTGCACAATGCAAGATTTTTTATGAGTCGTCCTGCAATACTGATGCCATACTCCTCTTCACAGAGCCCAGACTCCTGGAAGATCTGTCCTGCATATAGACTGAAAGAGTATGGAGATATAATTCATCCCCAGCATACACCCTTCCCAATTTTGAATCAAGTGGAGTTTCCTTGCTCTGTCCTGATGACTGCATCCTGGTCCAAGTATCGGTTTTGCAAAAGCACAATCAAGTGTTCTGGGGTTAGCCACAGTTTCTTGTGATTCACACAGTCAGATGCCTTTGCATAGTCAATGAAACACAAACATTCCTCTGGTACTTTCTGCTTTCAAGATCCATTTAACATTAGCTATAATATCCTTAGTACCATGGCCTCTTCTAAACTCAGCCTGTACATCTGGCAGTCCTCTGTTCCAGTCTTTTTTGGCTAATTTACAGCAGAATCTTGCTTGAATGTGATAATAATGATATTGTTCGATAATTTCTGGACTCTGTTGAGTCACCTTTCTTTGGAATGAGAATATAAATCTCTTCCAGTCAGTTGGCCAAGTAGTTGTCCTACATTCTTGGCACAACTTCATCAGTGCATTCAGGGCAACATCTGTTTGTTGCAATATGTCAACTGGTATATTGTCAATTCCAGAAGACTTGTTTTTTACCAGTTCTTTCAGAGCAGCTTGAACATCTTCCTTCATCACCACAGGCTCTTGCACATACATTATTTCATGAAATTTTTCTGTGTCATCCAATTCCTTTTTGCATAGTGACTCTGTATACTCCTTCCATTTTTGTTGTTGTTATTGTGTGTGGTAAAATCAGATCCAACTCGCAGGGGAAATTGTCCCTCCTTCTCCAACAGAGCATCTGGTGGATTAGAACTGCACGCTTTGGAATTGCAGTGCAGCTTCTTGCCACTAGGCCACCAGAGCTCCCTCTTTCATCTTCTCTTAATCCTGCCTGGATTATTTAATATTCTGCCCAAATCATCCTTAAGTATTGCAACTCGAGGCTTGAATTTGTTTTTTTTTTCCAGTTCTTTCAGCTTAAGGAATGCTGAGTGAGTTTGGCCCTTTTGATTTTCTGACTCCAGTTCCTTGCATATTTCATTATAATACTTTACTTTGTCTTCATGTGCTGCCTTTTGAAATCTTCTTTCCAACTCCTTAAATCCCCCCCCCTTGCTTTGGTTTCTTGGCAGTCTAGTGCAATATTCAGAGTCTTGTCTGCTACCCATCTTTTTCTTCCTCCTCTGCCTTCGTAATGACCTTTTGCATTCTTCATTATTCTTGATATCCTCCCACAGCTCATTTGATCTTCACTCATTGGTGTTTAAGGGCTCAAACCTGTTTCTAAGATGGTTTTGAATTTTGAGGTGGATAGATGTAAAATTTTGTTTGGTTTCTGTGGATTTGACTTAATTTTCTTTAACTTCAGCTTGAACTTGCATCTGAGTAGTTGGTGGTCTGTTCCACAATCAGCACTTGGCCAGGTTTTCACAGCTTATATTGAGCTTCTCCAGTGATTCTTTTCACAGATGTAATAGATCTGATTCCTATATATGCCATCAAGTGAAATTCATGTGTATAGCCTGTGGTTATGTTTCTCATAAAATGTATTTGCAATGAGTAAATCATTGATTGTACTGAATTATATCATTCCATCTCCAGCTTCATTCCTGTCACCAAGTCCGTGTTTTCCAAACACTGATCCTTCTTCTCTGTTCCCAATGTTTGCATTCCAGTAACTCATTATTACTAGTGCATCTTAATTGCATGTTCAACTGATTTCTGAGTGCAAAAACCCTATCACTCACAAGAGTGTAAATTGCAAATGTATGCAATTTGCTAGTTTACTCAAATATCTAGCCTTCCTTCCATATTATTAGCAATCGTATTGATAGGGCTTCCAATTTTCAGTCAGGTGTGTAGAAGCCCAGAATAAAGACCCCAGACTTCTTTGTGCCTAAGCATGACCTGTGACTCAGTTCTGAGCAGTGGAATTCTAGTGGAAGCGTCTCTGGAACATTTTATTGAATGATAGGCTTTGTCCATTTCCTTTTTTCACCTCTTCTTCATTCCCCTTCTTGGAATGTGGACTGATGGTAGAACTATTTATTGAATCATAAGAATAAGGATTACCTCATGGGAATTTAAAACAAAAAATACAGAAATATCAGTCTTAGATGGATTATGGAGCATTAATGTCAATATTGAGTGGTCAAGAGCTATAATATGGGAAACAAAATTAATTTTACTATTTTTGTCTTTTTTTTAGCCAACATTAATTTTTACCTTTTTCATGCATTGATTTTTAAACGTAAATGGCTGTCTTTTTACTTTATTATTCTATTTGGTTCTTTTAAAATAATGTCTCTATGTTTCCACCCTACATTCACGAATTGCAAAAAACAAAACTCCAGAAATTTATGGAATACCAACTGACATATTTTAACAGTTGCAGCCTGGATGTGCTCATCAGACTGTGCTAGAAAATCTGCAGGACAATTACCTTGCCAACTCACTGGAAGAGATCCATATTTATTCCCATTCCAAAAAGAGGTGATCCAGCAGAGTATAGAAATTATCGAATGATATCATTAATACCATATGCAAGCAAAATCTTGCTGAATATAATCCAAAAACGATTGGAACAGAACATTGACAGAGAAATACCAGAAATACAAGCCTGGTTTAGAGGAAGCTGTGGTACTAGTGATATTACCACAGATGTCAGATAGATCTTTGAAAGCAGAGAGTACAAGAGGAATATCTATCTGTATTTAATTGACTATGCAAAGGCATTTTACTACATGGATCACAACAAATTGTGGCTAATCTTGAGGAAAAATGGGAATCCCAGAACCCCTGGTTGTACTCATGCAAAACCTATACTTGTACTAGGATGCAGTCATCAGAACAGAGCAAGGAAACACTTCATGGTTCAAAAGCAGGAAAGGAGATCTCCAGGGATGTGTCCTGTCTCCCATACCTTTTCCAATCTATATGTGGAACAGATCATTTGGGAGGCTGGTCTATATGAGGAGGAATGTGGCATCAGGATTGGAGAGAGACTCATCAACAACCTGTGTTATGCAGATGGCACAACCTTGTTTGCTGAAACTGAGGAGGGCCTGAAGCATTTACTGCAGAGGGTCAAGAACTGTAGTCTGCAATATGGACTCAAAATCAAGAAAATGAAGATTCTTACCATTTGATCAATTAGTAGCATCATAATAGACAGTGAAGAGATTGAGAATGTTAACAATTTCAGCTTGTTTGGTTCCACAATTAACACTTTAGGCACTAGCAGTCAGGAAATCAAAAGACAAATTGCATTAGGAAAAATCTGCTGTCAGAGACCTCTCCAGAGTGCTAAAGAGCAATGTTGTCAGTCTAGAATCTAAGATGTGCCTGATCCAGGCCATGCTTTTAGTAATTACCAGTTTTGCTTTAAAGAGCTGGACAATGACCAAAGAGGACAGAAGAAGAATTGATGCCTTTGAGTTCTGGTGCTGGAGAGGAGTATTGAACATACTATGAACTACCAAGGAAACTAATGGATCTATCCTGGAACAGTGAATCCAAACTGCTCCTTAGAGGTAAAGATTTTGAGCTCTATCTCACTTACTTTGGGCATGGTGCCAGGAGGGACCAGTTCTTGCAGAAGGACATCATGCTTGGGAGGGTAGAGGAACAGTGCAGGGGAGGAAGATCTTGGATGAGATGTATTGATGGGAGTAATGAGGGTAGTTGTGTCAAAGACAATAAAATTGGCCCTGGTTAGAGCAGGGCTCAGAGCTATTGTGTATAGGGTTGCTGTGAATCATGGTTGACTTGACAGCACATAACAACAATGATAACAACAAATCCATTAATAAGGATGACAAAAAAAGAACTGATGCATTTCAATTGTGGTATTAGGGAAGAGTATTGAATATCCCATGAACTTTCAAAAGAACGAACAGCTATATCTTGGAGAAAGTGTGGTCAGAGTGCTCCTTGGAGGCAAAGATGGTGAAGTTTCATCTCACATACTTTGGGCATGTTGTTAAGAGTGGTTATTCCTTGAAAAAGGACATCATGCTTAGAAAGATGGAGAGTCAGTGAAAGAGAGGAAGACCCTCAATGATACGGGTTGACAAAATGACTGCAGCAATGGGCTCAAGTATGTTGGAGATGTTGAGGATGGCGCTGGATAGGACAGAATTCAGATCTATTGTTCATAGGGCCATTCTGAGTCATTGTCAGCTTGACAGCATCTAACAACAACAACAACAACAACAACAACAACAATCAAGTGAAGTGTTTGGCTACTGGGTGAAATACCAGCTTTTTGAACTCATCATTCATTCCATGAGAGAAAGATGCCTGATTAATTAAAGATTTGCAGCCTTGGTATCCCTATGGGGAAATCCAGTTCTCTGATAAACACACATTTTAGAACTACAAACTATGTGGGAAAACAATCGACCATAAATTCACGCTCAGTGGTGCTTTATTTGCGGGCACTCAGTGTAGGTTATGTTGAAGACAATTCCCTCTAGATTAAGTTTTAGTTTCTTTTTGCCAGGTGTCACAGAGTTACCTTTATTTTCCTGGAACTATTTTTTATGCTAATATCCCAGTTTGAGAATTCTCAGACTATGTGGGAGAAAATGGAAAACCAATATGAGACACAGCTCATGATTTTAAATGATAAAACTTAGCTCTTATACATTCCCCAAACCCTGGCTAAAGCACAAACTTCTTTATAATATTATATTTCCATGACACGTTTTTCACTAAAGATGTCCTTTTTATTACTTTCAAACTCATTCCTTCTCCCCATGACTTAGATCCTGAAGACTTATAAACTGGTATGTTCTGCTTTTGGATAGCTGCCGTATTAACTTATGGCTCTTGTTTTGTTTTCATTCTCTCTTTAATTAAGAACCATGGGGAATGTTATTTCTTGCAAGCTTAGACACACCTATTAAAATAATTTCTGTAATATTTTATCTATTACTTGGGATTGCTATAGCACAAAGATGAAAACTTTTTCTAATGTGGTCGCTATGGGTTGTACTCAACGACACCTAACAACAACCACAATAAGCAATATTTCGAAGGCCGTTAATCAGTGCTTTTGGAAGTTCTCAACTTCCTGACTGTGCTGAGCAAAACCAAGGGAGTGAACTTTGGCTCCTTTTCAGGACCAGCAGCCTTGGGTACTATTGTGGAACCACCGGTATAACTTTAAGAGAAACAAATTCAGAAGAAGCCAAAATCCAGGGACAGACTCTTTTTTTTAAAAAAAAAATCTTTTAATATTATTTGAGTGACATTTTATTGAACAAATTTGTTTCCCATTCATCAGTTTACTCACATTTTTTTTGATGACACTGATTGACCTCCACACAGTGCAACATCCCATTTCCCATTCCCCAGCCCCACTGTTAATCTTTTCCATTTTCCAATCCTCCCAGTCTTCTGAGCTTTAATTCTTAGAAAGGTGCTGCCTTTTAATGGCTCATTTTTCAAAGGAATGTATCCTTCCCTGATGTTATTATTCACCAGAATGTCTGTCTTGTTTTGCTGAACCTTGGGCTAAGGGATTGAGTTCAGTTCTAGGCTTGAAGGGTATTGGAGAGACATCGTCTCAGGGATTCTGTCATTCTCTGTCAAACTAATACATCTGTAGGGTTTATTTTATGGTTTTGAGTTTTGTTCCATACTTTTCTCCCACTTTTTTCCTCCACAGGTGGTCTGGTGGCATAGTCCATATGGAGCTGTGCTGTTGACCCAAAGGCCGAGTCTCTCTGCTGGTTCAAATCCAGCAGCAATTCCAAGAAAGAGGGA
This sequence comes from Elephantulus edwardii, assembly GCF_000299155.1. NCBI lineage: Eukaryota > Metazoa > Chordata > Mammalia > Macroscelidea > Macroscelididae > Elephantulus > Elephantulus edwardii. The sequence goes on along the minus strand of NW_006400023.1, from coordinate 291,835 downwards.
TGAACAATCTCCTTCTGTTTGATTGACAGCCCCAGGAACCCAATAGAGGGTCAGCTCTGAGTTGCTTCCAATTTTTTGGTGATCAGTTTCTATCTAAGACCTTTCCAAGTGGTTAGTAGTGGTAGGTGAGCTTTATTTTGCACTTCTGGTCTCAGAATCACAAAGACTTTGCTTTACCTGCTCCACTAGGAATGGTTGTTTACATGTGTCTTTGATTTTCTTCACTCTTCTTTGCTAGGAATGAAGAAAGACCAACTTAGAGGGCTGCTCGTAAACTTCTAAGACTGTAGAGACTGCTCACTAAAATAGGAAGTAAAACAGGCCAATTGACCTTGAGGTCCCCAATACTACAACCCTGAGTCCCCAAGCCCCGCAAATTTCCCTCTAGGTGTTTGGTTATTGAGAAGTTGTCATCACTTTGCCAGAGGGAGATTCTTGATTCTCATTCCATTGCCAAAAATGGTGGACTTCTTACACAACTACTTGAGGATAAATTTATATGTTCTTGCTATTTTCCCTTATATGTAGCCCTATGCTTGTACATAGACATTGCTCAAAGAGAATTGTTGATTGATTGCTGACTGTACAAACGATATAATTTAATCCTTGCTTTGTACTATGAACTCATCAGAAAATTGCATCAAGGTGTGGTACATTCTCAAATATAAAGTAGCACATGAACCTTGCACTCCACCCAGTCCAGAAACACACAAAAAATGCCTGGGCTCGTGTTTGACATTATATCCATTCTGTAGCTTATTTACAATCAATAATAAAGACTATATAATTAAGATATTACACATAGTTTAAAATATGTCTTATAAGAGACTTTCAAATTTAAGACATTCCAAAAGGATATCTTTAGTCACTGAGGAATTATTAATCTAGTACAGGCAGAGAACTCACTCAATGAAAGAAGTGATTTCTAGAATACTTGTCATATTTTTAATATATATGGACATATGACATTAACTTACTGCCTCACAAGATGGTTTATATGATTTTTGAATGGTTTTTAGAAAAATTTGATATTAAATGTCATTATTAATGTAAACCATTTCTTATTATTTAATATTATTGTTGTTATGTGCCATTGAGTCGACTACAACTCACAGCAACCCTAAACACAATAGCTCTGAATCCTGCTCTATCCTGAGCCAATCTCACTGGTTGTGACACACTTACCCTTAAATTATTGTGTCAATCTATTTTATCCAGGGTCTTCCTCTCTTGTGCTGTCTTTTGAGCCTTCTAAACATGCTATCCTTCTCCAAAGACTAGTTCCTTCTGGCAACATGTCCAAAGTGTGTGAGACAGAGTCTCAAAAACCTTGTGGTGTTAATTTTTTAAAAACATAGAGATGTAAATAAGCAAAACCCAAAAGCAACTACTAATTCAGTCTTTTCCGTGTCAATTGTTTATACATAACCCACTTTTGATGCCTGGATTATTTTCTATTTTATGGATGCGGTTGCATAATGCATAGTTGAAACTGACCCATAGCTGACCCTCTGGCATGTTTTCAGAGGCAGTTAATCACATGGGAGGAGATTGCCTATCCTCCCGCAGCCCAGCTGTTGGCCTCGAACCATGTACTTTCGGGATTACAGTGCAGCTTTTTGCCACTAGGCTACCAGAGTAGCCCATCAATTATTTAACTAACTCTTAATTCTTAGCCATTGTCTTATCTCCAATTTTTCACTAGGATTAAATGTGCTATAATGCTCAGCACTTATTCATCCAACAAATATTTATTAGGCATCTTGACTCTGCCCAGCCCTGTTCCAGATGCTGGGTCTTCAGAGTGGAGGATAAAGTCTATCTCAGTGTCCAGTAGAAGGGAGTGTAAGAGACATACATGTACACGCTTGCATGAGAAAGACAGATCACAAATAATCTCCAATATGATAACAGCTCGGAAGCAAATAAACAGGATAATGAAACAGAGGGTGACAGGGTCGAGCCTATAATTTAGGTAGGGAAGAGACATTGTGTCACACAGCCTTAGGATAAATCTTAGATGAATGTGTAGAAGTGGAATTGCTAGATATTGCAGCTGCCTGTTAGTGACCTAGTGGAAAGAAGGTGTGCTGCCAGCCGAAAGCATACAGTTCAAATCTGCCAGCAGCTCTGAGGGAGGAAGATAGAAAATCTCCTCCTGTACAATTTACTGCCTGTGAAAACCCATGGGGGGGTCAGATATGGGTTGATTCTGACTGGATGGCACAGAAGAACAACATTGCCAAGTGGCTCTCCAGAAATGCAGTACCAAGCTATCTTCCCACCATAGGGCAGACTGCCTGCTTCTTGCCATCCACACTGATGTGATTTTCTTTGACACCACTATTCATTGACTCTAGTGCTGACCTTTGTATATGCTCAGCACTGCTGTTGGGTGCAGTCGAGTTAATTCTGAGTCATTGTAACCCTATGTGACAGAGCAGTACTGCCTCACAGGGTTTTCTAGGCTGTAATCTTAATAGGAAGGGGTTATCTAGTCTTTTCTTCCATAGAATTAGAACTACAAACTCACAGTGGGTTGGAACTGCTGACTTTTCAGTTAGCATCCCAATATTTAACCATTGTGCTGGTGGTGTTGTTAGGTACTGTCAAATTGAGCACGACTCATAGCGACCCTATGAACAAATGCTCTGAACTCTTCTATTCTGTACCATCCTCACACTTCATGACACATAAGAGCCCACTGCAGCAGTCAATGTATCAATCCACCTGGTTGAGGGTCTTCATTGTCTTTTCCACCCCTCCACGCTTCTCAAAATCATGTTTTTCTCCAAGGAATAGCATCTCCAAGCAACATGTCTGAAGTATGTAAGGCAAAGCCTCATTATTCTTGCCTCCAAAGAGCACTCTGGCTGCACTCTCCCTAAGACGTAGGACATCATGCTTGAAAGGGTACTTGGAAGGGTGGAGAAACCCTTCTGAGGGTGTTGCAAGAGAGGAAGACCCTGGATGAGAGGAATTTACACAGTAACTGGGACTATGGGTCCTGGTGTGTTGGAGACTGTGGAATTGTCTCAGGATAGGACAGGGTTCTGAGCTGTTGCACATAGGATTGTTATGAGTGACAGGCAACTTGATGGCATATAACAAAAAGAACAAAGATAATGGTTACAGTTATGTGTATCATAACCTTGGTTGTATCATGAGTCTCAGAGGTTGGCAGTTATGCAATGATGTAATCATCCTCTATTTTGTGACATCAAGTGGTAATCTTTCATTTTCCCTAATGTTGATTTTTACATAATGAATTGGTCGGAAATTAACTATGTCTACAAGAATTTTTATAAACTTAAAATTAAATCTTGAAGCAAAATCAAATCGGGTTCAGTTTTCTTTTCTTTTTCTTATTTTCTTTTGTGACAAGCAACATTTAGGTACAATGTTATGCATTTCTTATAACACAGTATGTTGTTGTTTTTATGTGCCATAATGTCACCTGCAACTCATACTTACCCTGTGTATAACAGCTCTGATCTGCTCTCTCTTGAACCGAGCTCATTGTCTCTGACACAAGAACCCCCATTACCCTAGTCACTGAGTTAATCCATCTCATCCAGTGTCTTCCTCTCTTGCGCTATCCCTCTACTCTTCCAAGCATGATGTCCTTCTCTAAGGACTGGTCCCTCTTTGCAACATGGCCAAAGTGTGTCAGACTGAGCTTAAAAGAACCTGTTTGTTCTCCTAGTAGTTCATAGTATATTCAATATTTTCCAGCACCACAATACAAAGACATCAATTCTTCTTCTATCATTCTTAGTCATTGTCCAGATCTCTGATGCATAGCAAGTAATTGTGAAGACCATGGCCTAGATCATGCACAACATAGTCTCAATACTGACATTGTTGCTCTTCATTACTCTGGAGAGTTCTCTTACAGCAGATTTTCCCAATGCAATTTGTCTTTTTATTTCCTGGCCACTGGTGTCAAGAGTGTTGATGGTGGAGCCAAGCAAGCTGAAACTGTTAACAATTGTAATCTTTTTTACTGTCTATCAAAATGCTGGCACTCGACCCAGTGGTGAGAATCCTTGTCTTCTTGATGTTAAGCTTCTATCCATATTGAAGGCTGCACTCCTTGATCTTCTGCAGTGAATGCCTCAGAGCCTCCTCAGTTTTGGCAAGCAAGGTTTTGTTATCTGCACAACGCAGGTTTTTTTTATGTGTCTTCTTCCTCCAATCCTGAAGCCACATTTCTCCACATAGAGCCCAGCCTCCCAGATGATCTGTTACGCATATAGATTGAAAAGTTATGGAGATAGGATGCATCCCTGGCATACACCTTTTCTGATTTTAAACCATGCATTGTTTCCTTGCTCTGTTCTGATGACTGTCTCCTGGTCCAAGGATAGGTTTTGCATAAGTACAATCAAGTGTTCTAGGAGTCCCATTCTTAGAGTTAGGCACAGTTTGTTGTGATCCCCACAGTCAAATACCTTTGCATAGTCAATGAAACACAGATAGACATTCCTCTGGTACTCTCTGCTTTCAACCAAGATCTATCTAACATTGGCTATAATACCCATAGTGCCATGGCCTCTTCTAAATCCAGCCTGCACATCAGGCAGTTCTCTGTTGATGTGCTGTTCCAGTTGGGTTTTGATCCTTTTCAGCGGGATCTTGCTTGCTTGTGAGACTAGGGTATGGTTGCTGGTCGCAACAGGGTGTGAGGTGATTGGATTTGGCCTGTATTTTAAAAGGCTTTTGGCCACCAGTCTGGGGCTATTTCCAGGATGGGAAGATGAGTGGAATGGCCAGATTCTACTAAGGTGTGTTTTCTGGTTTGGAGATGAGATTAAGGTGTGGCTGCTCCTAGCAACAGTGGGTGAGCTGATTGTATTTGACCTTGTATTTAAAAAGGCTTTTGGGCCCTCAGGCCTGGTGTTTGTGGATCTCCCAAATAAAACAGGCTTGGAAGCAGGAATGACATCCACTTAAAAAAAAACCCCTTGCCTCCAGAAACTCTATGAACTTGGAGAAAAGATAGCTTTGCATTCAAGATTTTCATTCAAAGAGTCACTATGGATCATCTACAACTTTACAATACTTAACAACAACAAATGATTATTAATGATAATTTCTATACTCCATCAAATCAGGTAATGCTCAATATGAGGAAGCACTTATTGTCTGATTTTTCTACTTTTAGTGCTGTTAAGATTGTTATTGTGTACTGTGGAGTTGGAACTCTCCCATAGCTGACCCTCTGGCAGGTTTTCAGAAGCATTTAATCCCATGGGAGGAGATTGTCCATCCTTCGGCAGAACAGCTGGTGGTCTCGAATCAAGTGCCTTCAGGATTGCAGTACAGAGTCCTGCCACTAGGCCACCAAAACTTCCTACGTTAAGATTGCTGTTATAAAACAGGACAGACATTAGGGAGGGACTGGAGAGAGAATGGATGGATAATGAACACTGCATTAGAACAGATGATGAGAAGAACTGTCCTATAGGAATATATGATTAGGCATTATATGTATAAAACAAAAGATTAGGAATATGATTAGACATTATATATATATATGAAACAAGGGCTTAATTGTGGGGAGAGCTGGGTGTAAGGAGTTGAAGGAGAGAAGAAAATGTGTAGTAATAAAAAAAAATTAAATAAAACATATTCTTTGTTAAAGGGGAGGGGGGAAGGACCTCTGGTGGCTGGCCTAGTGGCAAGAAGCTGCACTGCAATCCTGAAGGCACATAGTTTGAGGCCACCAGCTGCTCTGTGTGAGAAGGATGGGCAATCTCCCCCC
>NW_006400023.1:276335-278399 GCF_000299155.1 Elephantulus edwardii | reverse complement strand
TGGCCAGTTGGTGTAGCCCAAGTGAACTTGGCCAAATTGCCCACGAGTGGGCACACCCTTAGGTGCTCTCCCAGGTAATCAGCAATGCCCCAGTAAACCCAGTCAGGATCCTACTGGCCTTTCTCCTGCCAGATTAGTTCCACAGCAGCTCTGCTGATAGCTCTGGGTGATGGCTGGATCCATGGTGGTACCCTGAGGTCACAGGGCTGTGGTGGGGGCTGAGGTGCGTGGTTGTGGAGCTGCAAGGGGGGGTGGAAAGGGGAAGAAAGCAAGGGACTGGGCAGGAGCACAGGAGCTCAGGGCTTGGACACTACCACCAGGAGGCATGGAGCGGGGTTTGGGCACTGCTGGGGGTTTATGCAGTGGCACCCTGTGTGGTGGAGTCACACAGGTGCGGGCTGCAGGGGTGGTGTCACACAGTGGCGGGTAGTTGTTGCTCCTCTCGGGTCACACGGTAGGCGGTGTTCGCTCCTCTGGACTTCCACGGTGGCTGGCAGACTGTTGCTCCTCCTGGGTCTCTTAGAAGCTGAGGGCAGTTTGTTGCTCCTGTCCTGTGTGTGGTTGAACTTCCAGCTGGCATTCCGGCTGGCGGGGTGTTCTGGCTGGAGGGACGTTCTGGCTCAGTTATGCTTTTCTAATGGTTCAAATCCAACAAAAGTTGCTTGGAGGAAAGATGGGTCCTCTTCTCCTGTGTGATTTTCAGCCTTTGAGACCCACTGGAAGGTCAGCTCTGAGTCAGGTTTGACTCTGTGACAATGAGTTTGAAGTTTATTTGTTTTTTTGTTAAACTATTTTAAGTTCACTCTTTTAAAAGCTAGCACAGAGATAAACCAGCTTAACCAGTATCTGGAGGGTGTACATGGACATCATATAAACCAAGAATTCATTTTCCTAAACAAAGTGGTGGGGCTATCTAAAAGACGGGATTTGAACCAGAGGGTTACCATCCATGGTGTACACACACAATCCAAAGATGAGAAATGATAACGCTGAAGAGACATTGTCTGTGGTGCACGGGCATCATCCTATAATAAGCAATAGTGGTGGCCTGAAAATCCTCAGCAGATCATTTCCATACTCTCTCCCTTACAGGTCAGTTCCAGAAACTCCCCATTCCCTTCCATGAATAAACATAATATCCTTCTCCAGCTAATAGGCCAGTTACCCAAAACTCCTTCCACAAATAAACATGGTGTCTTTTCCCACAGCTCAGAGTCTACAACTTCTGCTTGTCCTTTTGTTCTCAGAGGGGAGCATGCTGTTGCTGAGGACCTCCATCTCCTTTCCTTTGCAAAGCACTTCATCTCTTTAAGAAATTCCTTAGTTGTGTTATAAATCTGTCCCCTTTCTTTGCTGTTTTTAATAAAGGAAAGAATCCTAGCTTTTTTTTTTTAATGGTATCACAGTTTAGTTTTAATTCAGTGAATACAAACATGACACGTAGACATTCAGTCAGTTATCCTGCAAAACAATATACCAAGATCAACCTTGGAACACTTAGAAAAATCAAAATGATAAAGCATGTTCCTCATACTTCCTTAGCCTATTTGCTAGATACTCGAAAATTACTGCATACAAATGCACAAATGGGAACCTGTCACTCATCAAATCAAATCAAATCAAATCAAATCAAATCAAATCAAATCAAATCAAATCAAATCAAATGGTGAGCTACTGATGAAGCAGTAAGATATTCTTCCAAACTTGAAAATTAAATAGCTCCAGGTAAAAATACGTTATTTCCCACATGTGCTATCATTGTATTTTGTGCAAAGTCCCAAGGAAAAGGTTGCTTCTGGCTTTATGAATTATCATAGATGGCCTGTGTGGCTGACTTATCACAGGTCTTTTGTTCTTCTTTCCTGAGAAATCTGTAGCTTCTTTGGGAGGAGGTATATGAATTGGGTTCCATGGAATTGGATTATAAAATGCTGGTTCTGGGTAGGAATTTCCACTGTAAAATCCTGTAAGATTTCTACTGGCATAACCATAGCTCTTTTCAGCAGGATGTGTTGTTGTTGTTGTTATGTGCCGTCGAGTCGTTTGCGACTCATAGTGACCCTA
>NW_006400023.1:270219-275315 GCF_000299155.1 Elephantulus edwardii | reverse complement strand
TTCTGGCAGTTCTCTGCTGATGTGCTGTTCCAGTCGTTTTTGGATAATTTCCAAACCATTCCTTAAATTTTTTTTCTGATGTTTCCTTTTTTTTTTTCGTTAGCCACTCTTGGTATTTTTTTCTCTTGCTTTTTCTTGCAAATGTCCTTTCTCTTGTTCCTTTGCTGCTTTTTCTTCCATTTCTTTACTAATTTTTGTTCCCTTTATTTTCTTTTCTATTCATTTTCTGAACCCATTCCTTGATCTTTTCTTCAGCAATTATTTTCCTTTTTTTCTCATTCTTCCATTTTCTTTCTGTTTTCTAGTTGCTGATTTATTTCCTTTAGTGCTTTCTGTTGCAGTAGGTCACGTTCTTCTTTTTCTTTGCCAACAAACCACACTTCCCATGGTGCCAGGCTACTGTCTGGTAAGCACACTTGTTTCTGATATTTTGGAATAACTTCTGATTTAACCTCACTGGCGCAGCCCTGTAATTCCATTTCTTTCAGGCCTGCCTCCTTGGCCTCTGAGTCCACATCATCTGCCTCATTGTCACTGTTATCTTCCCCAAAGAGTACGCTCTGGTGGCCGAGGGAAGACGACAGCGACATGGTGGAATTGTTGTAGCTCCGCAACTTTGATGGCAAGACCAGGGACACCACCACTACCTCCACTCCCTGGCCCTGGGCATCCGCTGTGAGGAGCCCTAAGTTGTCGGAGAAATGAGGAGCCCTGGGCCTGTGGCCCCCAGAAAGCCTGCTGTGAGACTGGGGAGAAGCCACACCTGCGGGCCCCATGGCCCATATCTCGCACTCCAAGTTCAAACCAAGAATCCTAGCTTTAATGAGGAGTTCTGTGACAATTTTAGCTAAGAGTATAAGCAGGAATGACATCCATTTCCTAAACAACATGCCTCCGGAAACTCTTTGAACTGATAAATGTTGATAATTGTAGACGGGCTTCAGACATTTTGTTCATAGGATTGCTAAGTCGTGCTCAACTCGAAAGCAATCAACAACAATAAGCACTGGTCATTGCTGAGGTCAATCTATTTTTAGGGGTTAATATATGGTGAGAGATCTCTGGTGGCCTGTGGGAAAGGAGTTGCACAGCCAACCCACAAAAAGGTGGTTCAAATCCACCAGAGATGGGCAATCTCCTCACATGGGATCTACAGTCTCTGCAAACCTACTGAAAGGTAAGTTATGAGTAAGTTCAGACTCAAGGACACATAGCAACCACAACAATAACATATGGTGATTTTCTAATTACTATTCTATTTTATTAATTGAGATGGTTTTTATAAAAAAGAATTATCTTCATATCTTCATCAGTTATTAGTAGCCTGAATTATAGTTTGCCTAGAAAAGACAGGATGTATGGTAAATCCTTCCTCTTGACATTTTTTGTGAGTTGGTGACCTAGCAATTTCTAAAGCAGCCATGTAAAAGAAAATGGTATTATTGTATGTTGTTGTTGTAAAGTACCATCAAGTCAAGTATGATTCAAAGCCACCCTAGGAACAAAAGAGCTGAACCCTGTTCTATCCTGCACCATCTTCATTCTTCCCAACACACAAGAGCCCATTGTGGCAGTCTCCATGTCAATCCACCTGACCAAGGGTCTTTCTCTCCTTCACTGACCCTCCACTCTTCCAACCATCATGCCCTTCTTCATGGAATAGCCCCTCCTAGCAACATGTCCAAAGTATGCATGAGGAAAGCTCATCATTCTTGCCTCCTCCCGCTGCACCCTCTCCAAGACATATCTGTTCATTCTCTTGGTCGTCCATGGGATATTCAGTTCTCTTCTCCAACACCACAGCTCAAAAGTATCAATTCTTCTTCTGTCATCCTATTCACTGTCTAAATATCAGATGTATAGCAAGTGATTGGAAAGACTATGGCCTGAATCAGATGCATCTTAGTCCCCAGACTGACATCATTGCTCCTCAATAATTTGAAGAAGTGCCTAACTACAGGTTTTTCCAGTGCAATGTGTCTCTTTATTTCTAACTGCTAGTATTAAGTGTGTTAATTGTAGATCCAAGCAAGATGAAGCTGTTGACAGTTTCAATGTCTCCTCCATCCTTTATGATGCTGCTTATTATCAGTCCAGTGGTAAGAATCTTTGTTTTCTCGACATTGAGATGCAATTCACACCATAGGCTGCATTCCTTGATCTTCTGCAACAAGTGATTCTAGTTCTCTTCACTTTCAACAAGCAAGGTGTGTCATCTGCACAACACAGGTTATTGATGAGTCTCCCTCCAATCTTGATGCCACATTCCTCTTCATAGAGTCCAGCTTCTTGAATAATTTGCTAAGAAAATATTTTAAGTAGGTTCTATAGAGAGATAATACAACCCTGATGTACTCCCTTCTTAATTTTAAAGCTTGCAATGTTTCCTTGCTCTGTTTAACACCAGCCTGCTGGTCCAAGTATAGGTTTCATATGAGCACAATTAAGTGTTCCAGGTTTCCCATTCTTCTCAGTGTCAGCCACAACTTGTTATGATCTATAGAGTCAAATGCCTTTGCATAGTCAATAAAGCACAAATAGACATTCTTCTGTTATTCTTTACTTTAAGCCAGATCCATCTGACATCATTCATGATATCCCTGGTACCAAGGTCTCTTCTAAATCCTGCTTGAACTTCTGGCAGTTCCCTATCTATGTACTGCTCTAGTTAGTTTTGAATGATTTTCAACAGTCTTTTGCATTCATGTGGTATTAATATTGTTGTTTGATACTTTCCACATTCAGTTGGATCACATTTCTTGGGAATGGGAATAAATATTAACCTCTTCCAATCTGTTAGTCAGACAGCTGTCCTCCAAATTTCCTAGCATAGCCTGATGAGTACATACAAGGCTGCATCTGTTAACTGAAACAAGTCAGTTGGTATCCCACTTATTCCTGGGATCTTATTTTTCTCCGTGCCTTCAATACAACTTTCACTTCTTCCTTCATTACCATTGACTCCTTTTCATATATACTTCCTGAAATTTTTCAGTTCTATAATTGCATAGGATCATGAATTTCTCTACATTTTTATGTGTCTTGATTGAATACAGTATATCTTATTAAATTGCCCTCTCTCAACTTTTTTTCAATCCAGTTGTTAGGTGCTCTCAAGTCAACTATGACTCATATGAACAATGAATGTCAACTCTGTCCTATCTTGTACCATCCTCAACATCCCTGATATACTGGAGCCTATTTCTTTTATTTTTCTTTCTTTCTTTCTTTTTTTTTTTCTGTCTGTCTGTCTGTCTGTCTGTCTGTCTGTCTTTTTCTTTGGCCCTGGGAGCACCTTTTTAAGTTGTATCATCAAGACATTACTCTTTTTAAATACATGATTTTTGTACAGTTTATGGATGTGAAATTTTTTTTTTTGGTTGTAAACATGTTATTTTTTTTTTAAAGCAGCATGTGAACAAAATAAACAACATGGCTGGTATTAACTAACAAATGCAGAAGATGCACCATATGTGCTATTATTTGCATTAAAGATATAGTAAATAATCCAGTGGTTTTGAAGAACAGAATTGCGTCCTTTTCTTTATTCACAGACCTTCAAAGAAGGACTTTGAATTTGCTCATTCTGTTTCAAGTGCCTGCTTCAAGTTTGCATTTTGTGTCCAGATATACTGAATCAGAATCTACATTTCTGTGATATCTGCCAAAATTAACCTAGGACTCTTCCAGGAGAAGAATTACCTAGGTTCATCTGGGAGAAGAATGGACAATCTCCTTCCATGTAATTTGAAAACCCACTGGAGGGTCAGAGCCAAGTAGATTCTGACTAAAGGGTTCACAACACAACAACAACTTGTTGAGACATAAATTCTGATTCTGTATATCTGGAGTCAAAATGGAAATACTCAGGAGGGCATCAAAATATGTTGAACCATTTCCCCCCCCTCTTAAAATATTTTTCTTTATTATTAATTTCAATGAAAATTTACAGACTTTGGATTTCCATTCATTCATTGTTGCACTTTTCTCCCTGCTCACCCCTCCCCTCCAGTATACATCCCCTCTTGGAAAAGTAAAAGAAAAATTCCTTCATTGTTTTAAAATCCCTCCCCCCAGGTCCACTCCACTGTGCAGCCTTCATTCTGGACTCTCATCATGACACCAATACCACATGTCCCTTTTAAACAGTTCTCTCCCTCATCTGTTTCCATGCAGTATACATAATTTATCCCATCTTTCTCAGTCTCATTGCATCAGTCCATCTTGTTGAGGATCTTTTTCTATTATGCTGACCCTCCATCTTTCCAAGTATGACGTCCTTTTTTCAAGGACTGGCCTTTCCTACCAACATGCTCACAGTATGTGAGATGGAGCTTCACCATCCTTTCTTTTAAGGAACACCCTGGTTGCACTTTCTCTAAGACGTATCTGTTTGTTCTTTTAGCAGTACATGGGATAATCAGTACTATTCTCCAACACCACAACCCAAAGATTTCTTCTGTTATTCACTGTCCAACTTTCAGATGCATAGCAAGTAATTTAAAAGACCATGCCTTGAGTCAGGTACACCTTAGTGTTTAAACTGACAACATTGCTCCTAAGCACCTTGAGGAAGTCCTTGACAACAGGTATTTCCAATGCAGCATATTTTTTATTTTTTTAATTCTGATACCAAGCAAGATGAAATTGTTGAAACTTGAATCTTTTCTCCCTCTGTCATGATTTTGTTTTCTTTTCCGTTTTTAAGAATATTTTTTTATTGGGAAAAACATATTGGGGGTACAAGGAGGTGAGGGTTGGGGGCAGAAGGGTGAGGATGGGCAGGGATGCAGTTGGAGAGCTGCAGAAATTGGTTGGTGGGGGGAGCAGGTGAAGGAAATGAAAATGATCCAGTGGGGACCAGATGCTACAGGAAAATGACAAGCCTTTTTCAATGGTAATTCAATCAACTGTCTTATTGATTTGGGAACTGGATGCCGACTCTTTAGCTTCTTCATGCTGAACAGGGGTGTTGATGTGAAGTGGGGAAGGGAGGACACTTTATCACCTTACTGGTGAACTTGGGTTAAGGCTGCTTGCCTTCTTGTTCTGTTAGAAGATATTTTCCTGTCATTTGCTCCCCTCTGGACTGCAAA
>NW_006400023.1:265880-269140 GCF_000299155.1 Elephantulus edwardii | reverse complement strand
GTCATATCTTCCATGTGGGCAGCTGGTGGGCACCCACCATGCCCCAGCACAGGCAACTGGTGGGCGCTTGCCATCTCATGCACGGGCAGCCTGCGGGTGGCCAGTTGGTGCACGTCATCTCTCGGCGGGCGCACATTATCTCTTAGCGGGCGGGCGTCATCTTGTGCACGGGCAGCTGGTGGGGGTGGGTGTGCGGCATCCCCCAGATTTTGTTTTCTTGATGTTGAAATGTAATCTTCAGTCTTTGATCTTCTGCAACAATTGTTTCAATCCTTCTCACTTTTCAGTATGCAAAATTGTATCATTTGTATAATGCATATGAGTTATTCTCTAATCTTAATGCCAAATTATTCTTTATAAAGTCCAGTTTCTCAAATTATTTCCTCAACATATAGATGGAATAGGTATGGAGACAGGATATAACCCTAATACATATCCTTCTTGGTTTTAAAGTATTCCCTTGCTCTGTTTGGACAAGTTTATGGTCTAGGTTTAGGATTTGCATGAGCACAATTAAGTGTTCTTCTCAATGATAGCCATAATTTGCTGTGATACATTCAATCAAATATCTTTGCACACAAATAGTCATCCTTCTGGTATTTTCTGCTTTCAGCCAAGATCGTCCGACATCAACAATGATAGCTTGTACCACTGCCTTTCTAGATCCAGCTGAATTTTCTGGCAGGGGTCTTTTGCATTGTGTGTTATTGTCCTTTTTGGCCTTCAAAGGTGGATGGGTGGCCCTGACCCCTAGAGTAAAGGTAATTAAGGGTAGGATCAAGCCTGCAGAGGATGCTCCAGGCACTAGCTTCAAATACCATTAGACCCTCAGGCCTGCAGTTCTCAGGCCAGCCTTTAATTGTTTTTGGTGAATCATTCTTCTAGGTCATATAACCCTGGTATGTCCACTTGTTGTACAGATGTAACTTGTGGTTGCTGTGAAGCCAAATACTATTGCCCATGGTGGACAGTGTTTGGTGAAGCTCCCCGATTAAAACAAGCTTGGAAGCAGGAGTGGCACCCACTTCCAAAATAGCTTGCCTCTGGAAACCCTATGAACCTGAAGAAAGGACAAAAGCTATATAGGAAGTGTCCAGAACTTTGTTCACAGGGTCGCTTTGAGTCGCCTGTGACTCAATAGCACTTAACAACAACAACATCTCTTTTTTGGAAATAGGATCAAATATAGAGCTCTTTCAATAAGTTGACCAGGTAACTTTCTTCTAAATTTCTTTATAAAGATTGATGAACATCTGTTTGTTGAAACATGCCAATTGATACATCTATTTGTTGAAACATGTCAATTGATATTCCATCAATTCTTCAGGTCTTATTTTTGCTGTTGCCTTCAGTGCAGCTTGAACTTGAGGATTGAATTTGTTTTTTCAACTTCAAAAATGCTGAGTGAGTTTCTCTTTTTATTTTTCAACTCCAGTTCTTTGTACATTCACTATAATACCTTGCTTTGTCTTCTCGAGATGCCCTTTGAAATCTTCTGTTCATCACTTTTACCTTGACATTTCTTCCCTTTGTTTTTACTTCTCAATGTTCTGGTTTAATATATCACATTGAAACGAAAACAAACAAACAAACAAAAAACCCACAACTCTAGAAGAGACAAAATATAACTTTGAGACTACACCACTTGAATTTAATACCTCAAGAATAGGTTTGAGTCATTGAACATTCAATTCAGTCAGAGTTCTTTAGCACTGTAAGTTGTCACCTTGCAGTTTCTTTTTCTTATGTGTGTTTTCCTTTCATTATCCTGATATATAACTGCGTTACTTTGTAGTATATATAATAAAGTTGTTTGGGGCTCATTTTGTATTTGATATCATTTCTAGATTCCAGTATTTCAACAGGAATGTATTTTCTTTTAATTGGAAAAGTTATTTAGAGATAATAATGTAGACACTAAGTTTTAAAAATGATACTAAGTTTTCATTTTTAGCATTTAGGGAAATAACATTAGTGGACTGCTCTAGAAACCTGTATTATTTTTTTTATTATAATCTTCAATATATTAAACCAAAATTGAGCATTCAGGATTCGGACTTCTTTGTGTTTTACTCAGATTGTATATTTTTTTTATGCTGAAGATTTTCGTCTAATTGTGTTTATCCTAGCTATATGATGATCATATGATATACTACTCCAGAGATGAAAAGGTGAGGAAAAATGGGGTTGCTTTCATAGTTAGAAAAGCCATTCCTAGATCCATCTTGAAGTACAATATTGTGAGTGACAGGATAATATTCATATGCATACAAGGAAGTCCAGTGAATACCACTATCATGCAGATATATGCACCAACAACCAGAGCCAAAGAAAAGGAAATAGAAGATTTCTACCAACTTTTACAATTGGAGATCAATTGAACATGCAATCAAGATGCACTGATAATAATGGGTGACTGGAATGCAACAGTTGGGAACAGAGAAGAGGAATCAGTAGTTGGAAAACATAGACTAGGTGACAGAAATGGAACTGGAGATAGAATGAATGAATTTTGTACAATGACTTATTCATTGCAAACACGTTTTTTAAGAGACCTAAATGCAGGTTATACACATGAATCTCACCTGACGATATGCATAGGAATCAGATTGATTACATCTACAGAAAGAACTGCTGGAGAAGATCAATATCAGCTCTGAAAAGTAGGGCAGGAGCTGATTGTGGAACAGACCACCAACCACTCATATGCTAGTTCAAGCTAAAGCTGAGGAAGATTAAACTGAATCCACAGGAACCAAAATATAACATTGAGTCTATCCCACCTGAGTTTCAGAACCATCTCAAGAACAGGTTTGAGGCCTTGAACATGAATGTGGGAGAAGACCAGATGAGTTGTGGGAGGATATCAAGGGTATCATTCAAGAAGAGTGCAAACGTTCATTACAAAGACAGAAGAGGAAGAAAAGACCAAAATGGATGTCAGAAGAAACTCTGAATATTGCACTGGAGCACAGAGAAGCCAAAGCACAAGGAAGAATTCAAGTTACTAAAGAGCTGAACTGAATATTTCAAAAGGCAACATAGATGACAAAGTAAAATATTACAATGAAATGTGCAAGGAGCTTGAGTCAGAAAATCAAAAAGGCCTAACTCACTCAGCATTTCTTAAGCTCAAGGAACTGAAGAACAAATTCAAACCTTGAGTTACTATAATCAAGGATGCTTTAGGCAGAATATTAAATGATCCAGGAAGTATTAAATGAAGATGGAAAGAATATACTGAGTCACTGTATCAAAGG
>NW_006400023.1:251459-262360 GCF_000299155.1 Elephantulus edwardii | reverse complement strand
AGGATAGAAGAATTGATGTCATTGAGCTGTGGTGCTGGAGAAGAGTATTGAATGTACCATGGACTGCCAAGAAAACAGATTGATCCTGGAGAGGGTTAAACCAGGTTGCTCCTTGGAGACAAGGGTTTTGGGGCTTCATCTGACATACTTTGGACATGTTGTAAGGAGGGACCAGTCCTTGGAGAGGGACATTATGCTTGGGAGGGTACAGGGACAGCGCAGGAGGCAAAGACCCTTTATGTGGTGGATTGACTCAGTGACTGGGGTAATCAGGATGGGTGTAACGGAGACAGTGTGATTGGCACAGGATAGAGCAGAGTTTAGGGCTGTTGTACATAG
This sequence comes from Elephantulus edwardii, assembly GCF_000299155.1. Taxonomy (NCBI): domain Eukaryota; kingdom Metazoa; phylum Chordata; class Mammalia; order Macroscelidea; family Macroscelididae; genus Elephantulus; species Elephantulus edwardii. The sequence goes on along the minus strand of NW_006400023.1, from coordinate 262,021 downwards.
GGTTGCTATTAGTCACAAGCAACATGACAGCACATAACAACAACATGTAGGCATAACGTACAGACGTAACTTGTGTTCGCTGTGAAGCTGAACACTGTGACACTGAAGTGTCAAATGTGGTAATGGTTACCCATGGTGGATGGTGTTTGGTGGAGCTCCCCGGTTGAAACAAGCTTGGAAGCAGGAGTGGTATCCACTTCCGTAAAAGCTTGCCTCCGGAAACTCTATGAACCTGGAGAAAGAATGAAAATAATTTAAGTGTTGAGGACTTTTGTTCATAGAGTCCCTATGAGTTGCCTACGACTCGACGGCACTTAACAACAACAATATAGGCATAAAAGTGATTATTATTACCTATTTTATTAGATGAAGTTGTTATTAGGTTCTGTTGCGTACAACTTACAGTGACCCTATGAACCGCATATCTGAGCTCTGTCCTATCCTGGGTCGTCTTCATCATTCTGACACACTTGAGCCCTTTGGTGCAGTCACTATGACAGTCCATCTCATTGAGGGTCTTCCTCTCCTTCACTGACCCTCTACCTTTCCAAGCATGATGTCCCTTTCCAAAGAATAGCCTCACCTGACAACATCCCCAAAGTATATGAAATGAAGCTTTGTTTTCTTTACCTCCAAAGAGCATTCTGGCTGCACTTTCTCCATGACGTATCTATTTGTTCTTTTGGCAGAACGTGGGATACTAAGCACTCTTCTCCAACACCACAGCTCAAAGACATCAATCCTTCATCTGTCATATTTACTCGTTGTCCAGCTCTCAGATGCATACATAGCAAGTGCTAGGAAAGACCATGGCCTGAATCAGGTGCACCTTGGTCTTCAAATTGACATCATTTGGAGAGATCCCTGACTGCAAGCTTTCCCCAATGCAATACATCTCCTGATCTCCTGACTGGAGGTACAACGGATGTTGATTGTGGATCAAAGTAAGATGAAATCATTGACTATTCCAATATTTTCTCTATTAATCATGATACTTCCCATTAGTCTAGAGGAAAAAAAAATATTTTCTTGATGAAGTAGATCTATTTAAGCCCTTTTGTAACACACTTTGACTGTTAATCAAAAGATTGGAAGTTCAAGACCATTCAGAGGCCTCTTGGAAAAAAAGCCCTGAAGATTTAATTCTGGAAAAACAAAAAAACAAACAAACAAACAAGCAAGCAAGCAAAAATATCAACCATTGGAAATTTGTTTCTGTCAACAAATTCCTATTCCTGATTTCTTCCTTGCCCCATACTCCCCTCTACAGACAGCTCAGAGAAGTGCATCAAAGACACAGTCATCTCTTCACCCTTAAAAAAAAATCCAACACAACAAACCACCAACCAAACCTTTGTTAATTCTGATTCATATGACTGCCCTTAGGTTAGACAATTAAATCATCTTGTTACTTTAATGTTTAGTCTGCCTACTCTAGAATTATGTAAAATAAGAATGCTATTTTTGGACTACAGGTGATGCTTTGTGTTTAGAGCTAGGAAAACACGTGGACAAATATGTGTGAATAAGCATATGTGCTGTTGTTGTTCTTAATGTGCCAGCGAGTCTACAACTCATAGCAAGCCTCTGAACAACCTGTCTGAACCCTGCCCAGTCCTGTGCCATACTCATCGTGCCTGCTGGACTCTAACTCACTGTTACAGTCTCTGTGTCAAATACACCTCCCTGGAGGTCTTGTTCTTTTTCTGAGTGTCCTCCACCTTTCCAAGTAAAATGTCTCTCTCCAAGGACAAGTCTCTCCTAATAAGATCCCCAAAGTATGTCCCTCTCCAAGGACAAGTCTCTCCTAATAAGATCCCCAAAGTATCTAAGACAAAGTTTCACCATCCTCACCTCTATTGTTGTTTTGTGCTGTTGAGTCACCTGCGACTTACAGCAACTTTATGTACAATAGCGCAGACCCTTGCTCTGTTCTGTGCCAATCTTACTGTTTCTGACACACACCCCAGTTATCTCAGTCACTGAATCAATCCATCTCATTGAGCATGAAACAAATGGTTCCCAGTGTTGTCTGCTTTTTTACCCTCTCTTCTCTGTAGGACAGACCTCAGCATGTTTCTTGCACTGCTAACCAAAAATCTGTGAGTCTCTGGTGGTTTGGATCTACTATCAGCTCTGAGCGATGAAGACAGGCAGTTTCCTCCCATTAAAATTTACAGTTTCAGAAGCCCAATGAAAGGTTTTTATGAGATGGGACTGACTCAGGACAGTGAGTGAGTCAGGATTGTTTTTGCTTACCTGTTAGGACAGATGGATTCTCTGGATGGAGTGAACAGTAAAGAGCTCCCTTACTAACCAGAAGTGGGTGATTTGAACCTACTCAGAGATGTCAGAAGAAAGGCTTGACAGTGCCCCAGCCATGGAAAACCCTACAGAGTATAGTTTCGCTTTGAAAAATGTGAGGCAATTGCGAAATGAGATGAGTTCAGACCCCCAAATTGGTTTTGTTTGATTTATTATTCAGGTTCAGAATTATGGTACATAACAGCATTACACCTATCTCTGATGTAGGCATCATTTACAAAAGGGAACTCAGTTTTTTAAATTCATGGAGATAATAATCCAAGAAAGAACATAAGCAGAGCCTGTGAAATCCCAGTCACAGTGGTTAAGTACTGGACTGCTACAGAAAGTGGACCATAGGAACCCACTGGCTGAGGAGAAATATATGGCTGGCTTTGATGGAGAAAGATACCCCAGATTCACATAGATTTCAAAGACATATTTTTATTAAGACATATATAGGACAAAGATAAAATAAATTCCAAAAGGACAGAAAGCATCAGTATGGTTTTACTAGAGTTCTATTGAATCATAGCCACAGCTTTCGTTTATCATTTATATGAGCTTGAGACAGAAAACCTTCACTAGATCATAAATACTGACAGTTACAATCCATTGCAGTTACAATAGGGACTACAGAAGTTGGAAACCATGATTTAGATATGTACAACTGCAGATTGAAAGTGTTCACAGGAGTAGTTTCGAGACATCGGCCACATGGCTACATGATGGTTGAGACATGACTTGTGACCATGTAGCCTCAAGTTGAAGTCTACAACACCTTGATTTGTACTTTAAACTAAATCTCAAAATTCAACCTCAGATTCATTGCTGCCTAGTTGGAGTCAACTCGCAACACACTTTGCTGAGTTTCTGAAACTGTAAATCATATGGAAAGAGAAGCTGTACAATATGCAGAAAAATGTGGCATCGAGATGGGGAGAATATTCATTTACAACCTGCCATAAGCAGATGACACAACTTTGCTTGCCAAAAAGAGATTTGAAGCACTTCCTGATGAAGATAAAAGACGACAGCCTTTATTATAGAGTATACTTCATAAAATAGGCATAAATTCTCACAACTGGACCAATATACAACTTCAAAATTAATGCAGAAAGACTGACAGTGTAAAAATATTTAGTTTGTTTGAGTTCACAAATCAGTGCCAACAAGAAGCAGTAATGAAGAGTTTCATAATGTAATGGACAAATATGCTGCCAAAGGCCTCTTTAAAATGCTAAAGAGCAAGGATTTAACTTTTAGGACTAAGGCACATTTGTCCAACCCCTAGTATTTTCAGTTGCTTTATATACATGCGATAGTTAGAAAGAATAAGAATTACAAAAGAATTATTGCGTTGAATTCTGTTGTTCTCAAAGAATATTGACACAGCAAGAGCCCGATTGGCTGGAACAAGGTGCTGGCGGGGCCTCTGAACACGTACTTCAGCCTCTGGCGCAGTGTGGGCCGCTCACTCGTAGTCCGGCTTAGCGTTGAAGCTCGAACGAAGCTTGTGGCGTCGCTGGTTCCGAGCAGGTTCGAGCCGCAGCCAGGATGATCGAGGTGGTTTGCAACGACCGTCTGGGGAAGAAGGTCCGCGTTAAGTGCAACACTGATGACACCATTGGAGATCTTAAGAAGCTCATCGCAGCCCAAACCGGCACCCGCTGGAACAAAATTGTCCTTAAGAAGTGGTACACCATTTTCAAGGACCACGTGTGCTTGGGCGACTATGAAATCCACGATGGGATGAACCTGGAGCTGTATTACCAATAAGGCAGAATTCCTTCTTCTCTTACCCTTCCCTTTTGCCCACCACTATCCTCCCTGGCATGGACGCTCGTTTTTTAAAACTTTAATAAAAGCTTAGAAAAAAAAGAGACTATTGAATATGCAAAAAACAAACAAACAAACAAAAAACCACAAAAACCCACAAGCGCATATGTCTTGGTAGAAGTGTTTTCAGCACAAGCCTTAGAGCCGAGAAAGGCAAGACTTTTGCTCACATACTTTATATTGTCTGGAGAAGTCAGTCCCTAAAGAAAGACAGCAAATGCTGGTGAGGTTGTGGAGAAACTGGAAGACTTGTTCACTGTTGGTGGGCGTGTCAAATAGTACAACCACTATGGAAGGCTGTATGGCACTTTCTCAAAAAGTTGCAAATAGAAATACCATTTGATCCAGTAATCCCACTTCTGGGAATATACCCTAAAGAAACCATAACTGCCATCCAAGGAGATATATGCATACCCATGTTTATTGCGGCTTTGCTCACAATAGCCAGGAGTTGGAAAGAACCTAAGTGCCCATCGACAAACGACAAACGAATGGGTAGAGAAGCTGTGGTATACACAATGGAATACTACACTGCATTGAAAGACAAGGAACTCTTGAAATATTCCAAAATGTGTGAGTCTGGAGGACATTATGCTGAGTGAAATATCTCAGTCATAAAAGGACAAATACTGCATAGTGCCACTATTGTAAAACGGGACTGACATCAGGATTGGGGAGAGACTGAGAAAGAGGGGATAAATAATGCACACTGCCTTGAAATGGAGGAGGGAGAAAACCATTTAAAAGGGGTACATGATTAGGTATTGTCATGACAGGAGTCCAGAATGAAGGCTGTATAGTGGAGTGGACTTGGGCGAAGGGATTGTATGACAATGAAAGAATTTTTCTTTTACTTTTCAAAGAGCAGAGTGAATTGAGGGAGAGGAGTGGGTAGGGAGACAAGTGCAGTAATGAATGGACGGAAATCCAAAGTCTCCGTAAACTCTCATTAAAATTCAAGAAAAATTCATTTTTTTAAAAAAGAAAGACATCAGGCTTAAAAAAATTTTGTTGAGGGAAACATATCACGATAGTTACAAATGTAAAGAAAACTAGTTTTCTTTGGAACAGTATGTAAAACACAAAACAGAGAAGACAAAGAGAAATGAGAGAATCTGCAACCAGAGCAGTTCAACCAGAGACACATAATGGGCTACATTTTCATTTTTCTCAATACCTTGCCAACTGACCGTTGAGGTTTGTATTTTGTATGTTTATTTTTCTTTTAGTGAAAGTTTACAAATTATATTGTCTTTTATTCAATGTTTAGTGGTCTAGTCCGTAGGGCGTTGCATTGCTAAATGAAAAGCCACAACTCCTAGATGGTTTGAATCTACCAGTGGCTCCAAGAGAGACTGATGAGCATTTGCCTTTATCTGATTTACAGCCTCGGGAACCCAAGGTAGGGTCAGATATTAGTCAGTTCTATCTTGATGGCAGTGAGAGTTCAATGAGATATTCAAAAGTTAGGTCAGTTTTGTCTTCTTGGGAATGTTACCAGAAAATCATAGTCTTGTTGCCTGCCACAAGGAAAATCAATTTTGGACACAGGCATCAGAACGGGGGAAAGCAGATTTCTTATGTATCATGTATCGGAGAGGGCAAAACCAAGTCTCTCCTTGGAGGCTAGGATTTTGAATCTCTGCCTCACTTACTTTGGGTACACGGCCAGGAGAGATCAGTCTTTGTTCAAAGGACATCATGCTTGGAAGGGTGGACAAACAGTGCAGGAGAGGGAGACCCAGGATGAGATGGATCGATACAGGAACTGGGACAATGGGGTTGGTGTCAGAATTAGTGAGACTGGCTCAAGACAGGGAAGGGTTCAGAGCTGCTGTACATAGGGTCGCTATATATCACAGGCGTCTCAATGGCACATAACAACAATAACATGCTATGACAGGTTTGGAAGAAGGAGCGGCATCCTCTCCCTAAACAACATGCCTCTGGAATCTCAACGGTTGTAGAGCAGCTTCAGGCCTTTTGTTCATGCGATCACTATGAGTCTGCTCAATTCGAAGGCAATCAACAACATAGGATACAAGGAGTATGAACTTTCCAAATAGGTCTCAAGGAAGAGAAAGTTCTAGGGAGTGTTTGTAGATTAAGGTGAAGGGTGTGGGGAAGAGCTCATGCTTATCTAACACTTTGGGAGGGAAGGCAGGATTATTTGAGGAAAAGAGAGATTGTGGAAACCAGGAGGCAGCCACAGCTGACCTCCACAATGACCTCAATCTCATTAGTCCGCACAGGACAACCAGACAACCACTGTGAGTTTCTCTCTTTCCTGATATAATCTATCTGGTTATCACTAGACAAGTGCTTAGTCATTACTGGAGCAGCACAGTGGCTTCCTTGTTGTGTTTATACAGTGGCAGGTCACTAATCTTATCTCTGCTTATGCAAGATCCCTGGAAGCTCAGTTTTGACCACTGATAAAAAAATCTTAGGAAGTCAAAGGTCACAGGGAAAGAACACCTGGGAATAATGACTCCCAGGCTACTTATGATGGGGGACCCCGAGTTTTGTGATGAAGGTTATCTGAGGCTTTCTGTGTTAGCTTCATGCTGGTCTTCTTGATCTGAATTGTCTTAGAGAAAAAAAATATTTTGCTGGCAATGAAATAAAATAATTGTATTTAGCACATCATATAAAGAGGAAAACAAGAATAAGTGTGTTTCAGACCAAGCTCTGTCATATTCAGTTAAGGTTCTCTATTTACTTCAGAGACCATCTTTGACACCAGATCAAAAGGTCTTTCCTACTAGACTATCATAAGTGAGTGTACCTCAGCCATAGATTGTAATTGAAAATACCATTATTTGGATCAGGTGCATCTAAGACTGACATAGTTACCCATTAGCACTTTGGAGAGGTCCTTGACAGCAGATTTTCCCAGGGCAACATGTCTTGATTTCTTGGCTCCCTTTCCTTGTGGGTGTTGATTGTAGACCTAAGTAAAATGACCTAGTTGAAATGTCACACTTTTTTTCTCCATATACCATGCTGTTGCCTATTGGCCCAGGAACAATGATCTTTGTCATCTTGATTTTGACATGTAATACATATTGAAAGCTGAATGTAGTCTTTGATCTTCTCCAGCAAGGATTTCAAGTCCTTTTAACTTTTAGTAAGCAAGATTGCTTCAGAGAATTAGTCAACGTAAAGCTATAAGCAGAGGTCACTGGAGACAAGCAGCAGATCCAAGAATATTCTAAGGTTCACAGATTAAGGGAAATCTCTCTGTGCATCTTTGTTCCACTTTTTAAGTGGTTCTGATTTATAATGAATTCGTTAGAAGGATCCTGCTTACCACATCTTTTTTTCTTTTTTCTTTTTTTAAATATCTTCTTATGTGCCATAGAGTTCCCTGAGACTCAGAGTGACCCTATGGACAATAGGTGTGAACTCCGCCCTATCCTGATCCAATCTCATAGGCTCTGACAGATCTAATTTTGTTTCTCCAGTCACTGAGTCATTCCATCTCATCTTGAGTTTTCCTCTCCTATGTGGTCCCTCCAGCTTTAGTGTGCTTGGCTCCACAATCAACACTCTTGGTACCAATAGCCAAAGCAGTAATGAAGAGTTTCATAATGTAATGGACAAATATGCTGCCAAAGGCCTCTTTAAAATGCTAAAGAGCAAGGATTTAACTTTTAGGACCAAGGTACATTTGTCCAACCCCTAATATTTTCAGTTGCTTTATATACATGTGATTGTTAGAAAGAGTAAGAATTACAAAAGAATTATTGCGTTGAATTCTGACGTTCTCAAAGAATATTGACACAGTAAGAGCCCGATTGGCTGGGACTACGTGCGGGGCGGGACCTCTGAACTCCTACTCCTGTGTCTGGCGCCTAAGGAGTGCCTGATTCAGGTCATAGTCTTTGCAATTATTTTTGATGCACCAGAAAAATGTACAATGATTAGGGATTATGTTGTTGTTGTTGTTGTTATGTGCCATCGAGTTGTTTCCGACTCATAGCGACCCTATGCACAACAGCCCTAAACCCTGCTCTATCCTGCGCCAACCGCACCGCCTCTGACACACCCATCCCGATTACCCCAGTCACCGAATCAATCCATCTCAAGAGGGTCTCCCCCTCTTGCGCTGTCCCTCCACCCTCCCAAGCATGATGTCCCTCTCCAAGGACCCTTCCCTCCTGGCAACATGTCCAAAGTATGTCAGACGAAGACCCAGAATCCTTGCCTCCAAGGAGCAGCTTGGTTTAATCCTCTCCAAGATGAATCTGTTTGTTTTCCTGGCAGTCCAGGGTACATTCAGTACCCTTCTCCAGCACCACAGCTCAAAAGCATCCACTCTCCTTCTGTCCTCCCTAGTCATTGTCCAACTCTCTGATGCATAACAAGCGATTGCAAATACCATGACCTGTATCAGGCGCACCTTAGTCTCCAGAGAGACACTGTTGCTCCTGAGTACGTTTGAGAGGTCCCTAATGGCAGACTTTCCCATCGTGATATGCTTTTTGATTTCCTGACTGCTGGTACCAAGAGTGTTTACTGTGGAGCCGAGCAAAGTGAAGCTGTGAACACTCTCAGTCTCTTCATCATCCATCTTGACGCTGCCAATTGGTCCAGTGGCGAGAATCTTTGTCTTCTTGACGTTGAGCCTTAGTCCATACTGAAGGCTGCAGTCCTTGACCCTTCGCAGCAAGTGCATGAGGTCCTCCTCAGTTTCAGCAAGCAAGGTTGTGTCATCTGCATAACGGAGATTGTTGATAGATCTTCCACCAATCCTGATGCCACAATTCTCCTCATAGAGCCCAGCCTCTCGGATAATCTGCTCTGCATACATGTTGAAAAGGTATGGAGACAGGATGCATCCCTGGCGTACACCCTTCCCTATTTTGAACCATAGGGATTATAGAAGGAGAATTGATGTCTCTGAGCTCAAGTGCTTGAGAAGAGTATTGGCTATTCTATGGACTGCTAGGAGCACAAACTGGTTCATCCTAGAGAGGGTGAGACCAGGATGCTCTTTGGAGGCAAGGATACTGAAGCTTCATCTGACATAGGACATGTTGCAAGGAGGGACCAGTCCTTGGGAGGGACATCATGTTTGGGAGGATGGAGGGACAGTGGAAGAAAGGAAGACCCTTGATGAGATGGATTGACTTGGTGACTGGAGTAATAGGGTAGATATGTCAGAGACAAAAAGATTGGCAAAGGGTAGAGCAGGGTTTAGGGCTGTTGTACATAGGGTTGCTATGAGTCACAGGCGAGTTGATTGCACATAACAACATGCTGTCCCTCCATCCTTCCACACATTGTATCTTTCTCCAAGGACTGTTCCCTCTTGGCCACATACCCAAAGTATGTGAGATGAAGTTTCAAAATCCTTGCTTCCAAGGAACAGTTTGTTTTTCACCCTCTCTAGGGCAGACCTGTTTGGTCTCCTGGTAGACCACAGTATTTTCAACACTCTTCTCCAACGCCACAGCTCAAAGGCATAGATTCTTTTTCTTTCATCCTTAGTCATTGTCCAGATTTCTAATGCATACCAGGTAATTGTAAAGACCATGGCCTTGATCATGTTCACCTTAATCTCCAGACTGACATCATTGCTCTTCAGAATTCTAGCACAGTCCCTGAAAGCAGACTTTTCCAATGCAATTTGTCTTTTGATTTCCTGACTGCTGGTAATATGCATGACATACAATATATTATAGTGCTTTATTTGTCTTTGGTATCATTCTCAGATTTAATGTTTTCAAACTTCAAAGACACAAACATAGAAAAATTGAATTTACAAGGGTACTAACAAGAAAAGGCAACAATAATAAAAAAGTGCAGTAATGAAAAAATGAAAATAAAACATTTTCTTTATTAAAAGAGAGGAGGATCTTTGGTGACCTACAGCAAAAAGCTGTGCTGCATACTGAAGACATGCAGTTTGAATACACTGCTCTGCAGAAGAAGGATGGGCAAACTGTCTGAAAATCCGCTGGTGGGTCAGCTGTGGGTCACAGTATACAACAACAACAATAATGAAAATGAGTGGGGGAAAACCCTAACCCAACCCCACAAATGAAGCATTCTATTTATGCCAGAACCAATTTAGGAGATAGTCAAAGCAATGAAATCACAACTTGTACTGTAGAATTAAGCAACTTTTTTAAAAAGGAGGGTGGGAGGGGCAAACCCACCGACAAGAAAAATGGTAAAATCTCTGTAAAAGGCAGTAAGAAACACTCTGCAATTCTGAAGGACAAGGACATTGGCATCCTGGTCAATAATGTGGGCGTGTTCTACCCCCACCCCCAGTACTTCACTCAGGTCTCGGAGGACAAGCTGTGGGACATCGTTAACGTCAACATCGCCGCAGCAAGCCTGATGGTCCACATCGTGTTACCAGGAATGGTGGAGCGCAAGAGGGGTGCCATTGTCACCATCTCCTC
>NW_006400023.1:248664-249401 GCF_000299155.1 Elephantulus edwardii | reverse complement strand
AAAAAAAAAAAAAAAAAGAAACACTCTGCAATTAAAGCCAGAGATTAGATTGGGCAGGGCAGCCTGTCTGACCTTGTCATTGGTTTGGAGAACCCACCAGATATGCCTTCACCCAGGCCCTAGACCTCAGGCAACTGGCAGGAATTGAACATACCTTCCTCCTGGTTAAACATCTGCAGCTCTCACTACATGTTGTTGTTAAGCTCCGTGGAGTCCTAGGCGACTCATATCGACCCTAGGAACAAAAGCCCTGGACACCTGTATCACTTTCGTCCTTTCTCCAGATTTATAGAGTTTCCAAAGGCAAGCTATTGTGGAAGTGGATGCCGCTCCTGCTTCCAGGCTTGTTTTAATCAGGGAGCTCCACATAGCATATAGAGAAGGGGTTGTTGGGAAGGGGGAGTCACTGCCTGGAATGATGGGAGAGAGATGAAACAGTAAAGCAAGTTTCTTCCCATCCCCCTCTTTTTAATTTTAATTGAGATTTTAACAAAAGTTTATAGAGAACTTGGATTTCCATTCATTCATTGTTGACACTTTTTCCTTCCTACCCATTCTCCCCAGTTCACTTTTCTCTTTGGAAAAACAAAACTTCTTTCACTGTTGCACAATTTCCTCCACACACACCCCTCCCCCAGTCCACTTTGCTATACAGCTTGTATTCTGGACTGTTGTCATGCAAATAATATCCAATCATATATTCCTTTTAAACAGTTCTTTCTCTCATCTGTTTCAAT
>NW_006400023.1:229445-248139 GCF_000299155.1 Elephantulus edwardii | reverse complement strand
ATGCATCTCTCTTAGAGCTAGGGATTTTGAACATTTCTTCATGTGTTTGTTGGCCATCTGAATGTCTTCTTTGGTGAAGTGTCTGTTCATATCCTGTGCCTATTTTGTGACTGAGGAATCAGGGCTCAAACCTTAAATACTTTTTCCTTTTGAATCAGGCAATATTCTGATTTTAAGATTCTTGCTTTGGCTAATTACTTTCTTTTGAAAGTAAATTTCTTTTCTGGTAATTCTCATTGCCTTTGAGTTGGAATCAACAAATAGCTGACTCTCCATTGGGTTTCCAAGACTGTAAGTAGCACCTGAAGAAATTGACTGCCTTTGTCCTTTGAAGCCACTGGTAGATTTGAACTGTCAGAGACAGTTGGATTAGCAGTGTATCTCCTTATGAATGATCCTACCAAAGCTCCCTTTCTGATAATTAAACTAATGTAGACCTATTAAATTTTGAAAACTATGGAAACGTGAAAACATTGTGTGTATGTCCTATCGTTGCATTACTCAACAGCATAAAGTTAACAATTCTATCTATCTCCACACCATACAGAGAATCTTGGTGACATAGCTGGACCACTAAGTAAAGAGTCAGCTGATCCCACCTGCTACTCCAGGGCAGAAAGAGGTGACAGTCACCCATAAAACTTTGTTGTTATCATTAAGTGCTGTTGAATCAACTGTGGGTCATAGCAACCCAATGAACGATGGCTCTGAACTGTGCCTTCTTCTGTGCCTTCCTGACCTTCTCTGACACTTCTCTTGAGTCACTGTATTAATCCACTGCGGCTCTTTCCCTCCTTTGCTGACCCTTCACCTTTCCAAGCATGATGTCCTTTTCCAAGGACTGGCTCCTCCTTAAAATGTGCCCTAAGTATGCAAGATGAAATTTTGCCTCCAAGGAAACTCTGGTTGCACTTTTCCAAGATATATTTGTTTGGAAGCTCATGAGATATTCTGTACTTTTCTTCAACACCACAACATAAAGGCATTTTGTCATCTTTACTCACTGTTCAACTTTCAACAAGTAATTGAAAAGATTTTGGGTTGGATCAGGTGCACTTTAGTCTGCAAACTGACATCTTTATTTCTTCAGCGGTTTGGAGAGGTAACTGACCATAGACTTTCCCAATGCAGCAAGTCTTTTTATTTCCTGGCTGGTAGTGCTGATTGTGGATCCAAGCAAGATGAAATAATTGACAATTTCTATCTCTTTTCCCATCTGTCATGAGGTAGCCTGTAGGTCAAGTGGTGAAGATTTTTATTTTCTTGATGTTGAGATGTAATACATATTGAAAAGTGTAGTCTTTGATCCTCTGCAGCAAGTGTTTTAAGTCTCCTCACTTCCAGCAAGCAAGGTTGTGATATCTGCAAAATGCAAGTTGTTGACAAGTCTTCCTCCAATTCCAGTGCCACATTCTTCTTCATATAGCCCTGTTTCTAGAATTATTCATTCTGAATACAAATTAAGTAGGTGTGGAGAAAGGATATATCTGCCACACATGTTTCCTGATTTTAAACTATGCAGTATCTGCTTGCTGTGTTCGTATAATAGTTTCTTGGTTTAGGTGTAAGTTTCCCACGAGCACAATTAAATGTTAGGAGGTTCCTGTTCTTCTCAATGCCAGTCATAATTCTATATGATCCATACACATAGACTCCTCTCATATTTTCTGCTTTCAGCCAAAATTCATCTGACATCAACAATTATAGCTTCTAAACACAGCCTGAATTTCTGGCAGTTTGCTGTCAATGTACTTTTCTAGCCATTTTTTAATAATCATCAGAAATATTTTACTTGCATGTGATATTAATGATACTGCTCAGTTATTTTAATATTCTATTGGATTACCTTTTTTGTATGGAAATAAATATGGATCTTTCTCAAATGGTTGTTCAGATAACTGTCCTCCAATTTTCCTGACATAGCTTAGTGAACATGTCTAGAACTGTATCTGTTGAAACATGTCATTTCATAGGTATCATGTCAGTTCTTGGCCCTTATTTTTTGTTAATGCCATCACCACAGCTTGAACTTCTTGGTTCTTAATATGTGCTATTTCCTGACATTTCCTATGATCATTAATTATTTTTGGTACTGGGACTCTGTTTTTCTTCCATCTTCGTTTTATGTTTCCTGGATTATTCAGGATTTTGCTCTTGGCATTCTCAAGTATTGAGCCTTGACTCTTGAATTTATTTTTTTCAGTTCTGTCAGTCTGAAAAATGCCAAATGAATTCTCTTTCCAAACCTTATCGCCTCGAAAACGCTTTGGGGAAGTTCTACTCTTTCCTACAGGCAGCTATGAGCCTGAACGGACTTGACTGCAACCAACAGCAACAGACTCACATACACACATCCAAGACTACACTTTCTATGTTTTTAGGTTACATTTTTACATTCAAGCGTAGGAATTTGCTCATCTTTAGAAGTAGCGTGGTGTTTTTTTTTTAAATTGAGATTTTAGTGAAAGTTTATAAAGAACTTAGATTTCCAATCCTTCATAGAAGTAGTTTTAATAACTGAACAACTGTGATAAAAAATTTTTTTTTCATTCTCCTGGAATCCAAATTTCTGAGCCTGTGGAACTGGAATGACCCATTATTGCATTTGTCCTTAAGAATACTTTTGAATTTTCTTTAAATTTTTTAAATTTTAAATTGTTTTTAATGAAAGTTTACAGAGACTTTGGATTTCCATTCATTCATTGTTGCACTTTTCTCCCTGCTGCCCACCCCACCCCCCAATTCACCCTTCTCTTTGAAAAGTTAAAAAACCCCAAACCCCAAAACATTATTATTCAATCCCTCCCCTCAAGGCCACTCCACCATGCTACCTTTGTTCTGAACTTTTAGCCTTTAAGGAATCAATTTTCTAAGAGTCAACTTGGAGTCAAAAGGTAGCCTGCTAAACAATCTGTTTTGCCTTAGGCAGTGGACTCTTGTTCTTTGGATTTTTTCCTCCCACTTTGTGTTGTGTTTTGTTTTAAAATTATATATATACTGGTTTGCATACAAAATTCTAATATATTAGGGTTGAATTATTTTTTAGTGTTTTTTTTCTTCTTCCCCCTCTCCACCTTGCTGGCAACAGCCAGGTATGAGCCCAACCCTCCAGCACCACCCATTTTCATGTTTTCATGGCTAGTTGATTCTGCAGGTGAGTTGTTACACACCTTAGCAGATTCTGACTTCCATAGCCAATGCCCTGCTATAAAATTTGATGATATTGTGTATCATTCATGTATGTTTTATTTCATACATTCCTTCAATCACATTGCATTTCAAACAATCATTCATGTACACTGTGGTTTACAACATTAGTCACCATGGATCTATGCCTACTATTACCCCATCTTTTCAGGTCCTCATTGGATCTTTCCCAGTTCCTTCACCCTCTCCCTCCATCCACCACCAAATTTTGTTATCCTAGTGATTTCCTCCCCATCCTCCATCCCTTGCCTCCCTGTTCTTCCCCTTTTGGACTTTTATACACATATTGCTTCTTATCCTTCTGTCTTTACAATAGTGGCCTTATGAGACTGAGTTAGTTCACTCAGCATAATGCACTCTAGATTCTCCCATGTTATATGATATTTTACAAAATTGTTGCTCCTCTGTGCGTCATAGTATTCCACTGTGTGAATGTAGCATAATTTCTCAACCCATAATCAACAATAATAAGGATGATAGAAGAGTTGATGCCTTTGAGTTGTGATGCTGCTGAAGAGTCTTGAACATATCATCAACTGCCAAGAAACCAAACAGATCTGTCTTGGAGAAGGTGAAGCTAAGCTGTTCCTTGGAGGCAAGGATTTTGAAGCTCTGTCTCACATACTTTGGGCATGTTACCAGGAGGGACCAGTCCTTGGAGAAGGACATAGTGCTTGGAAGGGAAGATGGTCAGTACAAGGAGAGGAAGACCCTGGATGAGGTGGGTTAACAGACTAACTGTGGTAGAGTAGATGTGTTAGAGACTGAGGTTGGCCAAGGATAGAGCAAGGTCAGAGCTATTGTGCATAGTGTTGCTTGGAAGCTCATAACAATAATAATAACAATAATAATAACAATAACAATGCATACTGTTGGATTCTATTGGCCAAGGTTTTGTTAAGTATTTTTGCATCTATATTCGTGAGGGATATTGGTTAGTAGTTTCCTTTTTTGGTAATGTCTTTGCCTGGTTTTGGTATCAGAGTTATGCTTGCTTCATAGAAAGACTCTGGAAATGTTTCTTCTTTTTCTATTTAAGTCAAATTGGTAATAGTTCATCTCTGAATGTTTGGTAGAATTCAGCTATGAAACCCCCTAGGACAGGACTTCCTTTTTTTGGGAAAAGAGGAGTCTTTTTGTGACCTACTCTGTTTCTTCTTTTGTTGTACATCTGTCCATTTCAATCTGGGTAGGGTGTGAATTTCTAGGAATTTGTCCATTTCCTCTAGGTTTTCAAATGTATCAGATTGTAGCTTTTCATAATATCCTGTTATTATTGATTTAATTACATCTGTTTCTGTTGTGATGTCACCTCTTTCATTTCTTATTCAAGTTATTTGTGTCTTTTCTTTCTTCTCTTTTGTTGTATTTGCCATTATTGATCCTTTTGAAGAACTAGCTCCTGATCTTATTGATGGTTTCAATTGTTTTTCTGTTTTCTGTTCCATTGATTTCAGTTCTTGTCCTTATAATTTCCTTTCTTCTAGAGGTTGTGGAGTTAGATTGTTGTTCTTTTCCTATTTGATGGAGGTATTGATTTAAGTCATTCATTTTGCTTCTTTCTTCACTTGGGTTATTTTTTTTTGGGGGGGGAATGTGTGTTTGTTTTGTTTATATATATTGTCTTACACACCTACCTCTATTCACATTGTGTTTCATACTATCATTCCCATACATTGTGTTTCATCAAATTAACCACCATTGATCCATGCCCATCATTACTCTGCCTATTCAAATCCTCACTGAATTTTTCTTGATTTCTTCATCCCCTCCTTCTGCCCACCAAACTCTGTCTTGTCATTTCCACTCCACTCTCTACTTTCAACCTTCTCCCCCTTTCCCCCATTATGTCTTACTAGTAATCCTTCTATATTTACAATAATGACCTTATGCAGTATTGAGACTGAATCAATTCACTCAAGATAATGCTCTCCAGCCTCTCTTATATTATATAGTATTTTTTTAAATCATTGCTCGTGAGTGCTGCATAGAATCCCTTTGCATGACTACCACGATTTCTCAACCCATTCATTTGTTGATGGAAATTTGGAGTGTTTCCATTTTCTTGCTACTGCAAATAGTATTGCTATGAACATCAGTGTACAAATTTCCATTTGCTAGCTTTATTTTTTATAACTAACTTAGTTATATTTTACTCAGGATATATTCCTAGCAATTAAATAGCTGGGCCATATGGGATTTCTATGTTCACTTTTTAAAATTATTATTATTTTATTATACTTATATATTTATTCAAATACATTGTTTTTCACATCAGATCTTTCCCATTTCCTTCACCTCCCCCCTTCATGTTGCGTGACCTTATGATTAACAACCTGTCCCCCTGCCTCACCCTGTGCCACCCATCTTCACCTGGATCCTTATACTCATTCTACAATAGTGGTTTTCTACAGTATTTGTCCTCATAGCACTGAGTTAGTTCACTCAGCATAATGCTTTCCAGTCCCTCCGAAGTTAGGTGGTAATTTACAAAATCATTATTCCTGTGTTGTGCATATTATTCCATTGTGTGAATGTACCATAACTTCTTAATCCATTCGATTTTGGTTGGCTATCTGGGCTGTCTCTATGTTCTTGGGATGGTGAATAACACTGCTATGAACATTGGTGTTCAAGTCTCCATTTGAGCCTCAGTTCAGTTCTCATTTTTCTTGGGGTATATTCCAAGCAGTGGAATAGCTGGGTCATATGGAATTTCTATGTTCAGATTTTTGAGGAAACACCAAGCTGTCTTCTATAGTGGTTGTACTTTTTATCCAATTTGAGAATTTCAATCTCTTTACATCTTCTCCAACATTTATTGCTTGCTGTCCTATTAAACTTGCCTCTGTTGCTTGGGTGAGATGGTATCTCATTGTGATTTTGCTTTGCATTTGCATTGTAGGCAATGAGCATTTCTTTTGTATCTGTTGGACATCCTAATGTCTTCCTCTGTGAAAGGACTCCATGTCTTTTGCCCATCTTGTAATTGGGCTATTAGTTTTTTTCTTATGGAGGCCCTGTAGCATTCTGTTAACTTTTGTTATGAGACCCTTGTCTAAGATGGTATTTCAATTATTTTTTTTAAACCAGTCAGTACACACATTTTGTTGTACATACGGTTTTCAGAGGCCTGCTATCAGAAGTGGATGGCCAATCCTTCTTCCTAGTCTCTCTTAATCTGAATGTTCAGATTGAAAGGAGTTCTCTGACAGTCAAGCAATTTATACTTGAAACTTCTACCTCAGTTGTGCTATTGATTTCACATGCAAGCAAGATTCTACTGAAGATTATCCCAAAACGACTGGAACAGCACATCAGCAGAGAATTGCCAGAAGTCCAGGCTGGGTTTAGAAGGGGTCGTGGTACTAGGGATATTGTAGCTAATGTTAGATGGATCTTAGCTGAAAGCAGGGAATACCAGAAGAATGTCTATCTGTTATGTAAAGGCGTTTGACTGTGTGGATCATAACAAACTGTGGCTGATTCTGAGAAGAATGGGAATCCCAGAACACCTGATCGTGCTAATGCGAAATCTATACTTGAACCAAGAGGCAGTTATCAGAACAGAGCAAGGAAACACTGCATGGTTCAAAACTGGGAAGGGCGTACTCCAGGGATGTGTCCTGTCTCCATACCTTTTCAACCTGTATGCAGAACAGATTATCTGGGAGGCTAGGCTCCATGATGAGAAGTGTGGTGCCAGGATTGGTGGAAGATCTATCAACAATCTGCGTTATGCAGATGACACAACCCTGCTTGCTGAAACTGAGGAGGACCTGAAGTGCTTGCTGCAGAGGGTCAAGGACTGAAGCCTTCAGTATGGATTGAGGCTCAATGTCAAGACGACAAAGATTTTCACCACTCGACCAACTGGCAGCATCAGGATGGATGGTGAAGAGACTGAGACTGTTTAACAACTTTAGTCTGCTTGGCTCCACGGTCAACACTCTTGGCATCAGTAACCAGGCAATCAAAAAACGTATAGCCATGGGAAAGTCTGCTGTTAGGGACTGCTCCAAAGTACTGAAGAGCGATGGTGTCACTCTGGAGACTAAGGTGCATCTGATCCAGGCCATGGTCTGTGCAATCATTTGTTATGCATCAGAGAGTTGGACAATGACTAGGAAGGATAAGAGAACTGATGCCTTTGAGCCGTGGTACTGGAGAAGAGTATTGAATGTACCATCGATTGCCAAGAAAACAAACTGATTCATCCTGGAGAGGGTTAAACCAGGCTGCTCCTTGGAGGCAAGGATTCTGAGGCTTCGTCTGACATACTTTGGACATATTGTAAGGAGGGACAGGTCCTTGGAGAAGGACATCATTCTTGGGAGGGTGGATGGACGGCGAAGAGGGGAAGATCCTCTATGAGGTGGATTGATTCAGTGACTGGGGTAATCGGGATGGGTGTGTCAGAGGCAGTGCAATTGGCACAGGATAGAGCAGGATTTAGGGCTAATGTACATAAGGTCGCTATGAGTCGCAAGCGACTCGATGGCACACAACAACAACAACCAGTCAGTAAACTTCTCATCTTGTTGGTAAAACTTGTTGATGCACACAAGGACTTAATCTTTAGGGGGTTCCTTTCATCAATGTTATCCTCTCCTGATTGTATATTTCTGACTGTATTTGCTAGCCTCTTTATACATATGATAGGTTTAAGTTTCATCCTACGTTGTCTCTTACGATCTTTACCCCTAGGTCTTTGGTCTTTACCCCTAGGTCTCTGATCCACCTTGAGGTGATTTTTGTGTATAGTGTGAGATGTTCACTCTACTTCAGCTTTCTGCAGATAGAAGTCAACTTAAAAAAATTTTTTTATTTCATTATTTGTGTGTGTGTACCATCAAATCAGATCTGACTGATACAGGAGGAAATTGCCCCTCCTTCTCCAGTAGAGCATCTAGTGGATTCAAACTATCTATCTTTGGGATTGCAGTGCAGTTTCTTGCCACTAGGCCACAGAAGTCCACTTTTGGCAGCACCATTTGTTGAAGAGGTTGTCGTTTCTTCATTTAATAGGCTTTGTTTTCTTATCAAACGTGAGCTGACCATAGTAGAAGGGTTAATTTCTGGGCTCTTGATTCTGTTCCACTGGTCTGTATGTCTGTCATTGTTAAATTACCATGTTGTTTTATTACATTTGTGTAATGATTTTAAAATCAAGAAGTGCTATGCCTCCCACGTCATTCTTATTTTTCAGAAGTGCTTTGCTTATTTGGTGTATTTTTCCTTTACAAATAAACTTTCCAATTGCCTTTTCTATCTCTTTGAAAATTGAATTTGTTATCTCAATTGGTATTGCATTAAATATGTAGATTACTCTTGGTAGGATTGTAATTTTCCCTATATTGAGATCTTCCTATTCATGAACAGGGAACATTTTCTTATTTATCTTATTTTTTCTCTCAGCAATGTTTTGTAATCTTCTTTATAAAGGTCTTCTATGTCTCTAGTTTGGTTTATTCCGAAGTAGCTCAATTTGTGGTTGGCTATTATAAATGGTATTGCTTTCTTAGTTTTCTTTTTTTGTCTCCTTTGTTATTGTGAAGACATCCCACTGATATTTGTATATTTATCTTATATCCTGTCACTCTATTAATTGGTCTTCAGGTCTAAGGTTTTTTTGTGTTCTTGGAGTTTTCTGTGTATATTAACATATCATCTGCACTTATCAATAGTTCTACCACCTCTTTGCCAATTTTGATGCTTCTCATTTCTTTCTCTTGTCTTATTTCATAACAATATGATATAATATTGAAGAAGAATGATGAAAATGGGCAACCTTATCTGGTCATTGTTCATGCAAAAACTTTTTTCCATTGGTAATAATGTTGGCTCTTGGTTTTGCATAAATACTTTTCACTATGCTGAGAAAATTCCACACTACTCCTGTTTTGGTGAGTGTTTTAATTAGGAAGAGATATTGGATTTTGACAGGCCTTTTCTGCATTAATTGACAGGATTATGTGGTTCTTGTTCTCTGCTTTGCTAATGCGATGAATTATGTAGATTGTTTTTCTTATGTTAAATCATTCTTACATACCTGTTATGAATCCCACTTGGCCATGATGAATTATATTTATATGTGCTGTTAGATTCTATTGGCTAGGATTTTGTTAAAGATTTTTGCAACTGTATTCATGCAAAATATTGATTTGTAGTTTTTGGTAATGTTTTTGCCTGGTTTAAGTATTAAGGTTATGCTTAATAAGGACTTAAGGAGTGTTCCTTCTTTTTCTATTTTTAAAAATAATTTAAGTGGAATTGGTTCTAGACCTTCCCAGAATGTTTGGTCGAATTCAGCTATGAAGCCATCTGGGCCAGGACTTTTTTGAAGGAAGAGAGTCTTTCTATGACCTATTCAATTTCTTCTTTTGTGGTGGGTCCGTTTAAATGTTCTATATCTGTCCATGTCAATCTGAGTACTGTATTAGTTTCTAGGAATTTGTCCATTTTCTTTAGGTTTTTTAATTTATTGAATTGTAGCTTCTCATAATATTTCTATATTATCAATTTAATGTCATCTGGTTTTGTTGTGATGGTACCTCTTTCATTTCTTATTCTATTTGTTTATCTCTTCTCTTTATTCTTCTTTGTTAAGTTGGCCATTTTGTCTATTTTATTGACACTTTTGAGGAACCTGCTCCAGGTCTTGTTGATGGTTTCAATTGTTTTTTATCTCATTGATTTAAGCTGTTGTCTTTACAATTTCCTTTCTTCTAGAGGTTGGGGTTAGATTGTTGATTTTTTTCCTATTTGATGAAGGTGTTGAGTTAAGTCATTAATTTTGCTTATTTCTTTCTTTTTAAAGTATT
This sequence comes from Elephantulus edwardii, assembly GCF_000299155.1. Classification (NCBI taxonomy): domain Eukaryota; kingdom Metazoa; phylum Chordata; class Mammalia; order Macroscelidea; family Macroscelididae; genus Elephantulus; species Elephantulus edwardii. The sequence continues at coordinate 238,108 of NW_006400023.1, read as the reverse complement.
TTCCTATTGTCATGAATTAACCCCTGAGGACTGCCTTAGCTGTATCCCAGAGGTTTTGGAATGTTGTGTTTTCATTATCACTTATTTCCAGGAACTTAAAAAATTTTATATATTAGTTTTTCTATAACCCAATAGTGTTCTATCAGGGTGTTATTTAGCTTCCATTTGTGTGGTTTTGTATACTTTACCTTTTGTTGCTAATTTCTAGTTATGTAGTATGAGAAGGAATGTTGTATTATTTCAATGTTTTTCAATCTGTTGAGGCCTGCTTTGGGTCCTAATATGTGACCAATTCTGGAGAATGTACCATGTGCACTAGAGAAGAAAGGAAATTTGGTTGGGTTCAGTACCCTGAATACATCCACAACATCAAACTGGCTGATTGTATAATTTACATCTTCTGCAACTTTGTTAAGTTTCTTTTGAGTTGATCTATCCATTGGTGAGAGTGATGTGTTAAAAAAGTCTCCTACCACGATTGTGATACTATTTCTTTTCTCAAATCTGTTAATTGTTGTTTTATGTATTTTGGAGGTTTATTGTTTGGTGCATAGATGTTGACCAAAGTTATATCTTTTTGGCCTATTGTGCTTTCAATCATTATATAGTGCCCTTCCTTATTTTTTATGGTGATTTTAATCCTGAGATGTATTTTATCAGAGATTACTATTGCTACTCCTGCCTTTTTGTGGGTACCATTTGCTTGGAATATTGCTTTACAGCCTTTGATTTTTAGTCTTTTTCTTTGTTTCTTAGATACTTTCTTTACAGATTGCATATTGATGGGCTTTGTTTTTCATACATTCTGATTCTCTTTTTCTCTTAATTGGTACATTTAAGCCATTCATATTATATGTGATTATTGACATGCCAGGTTTTATTATTGCCATTGTACTGTGTCTCTTTTTCTGTTGTTTCTGGATACTACAGTGTGTGTGTGTGTGTGTGTGTGTGAGAAAGAACTTCCTTTAGAATTTTTTGTAGAGTTGGTCTTGTTTTCATTAATTCCTTAAGTTCTTATTTTTCTGAAAATTATCTAACTTCTCCTTCATATTTTATGGAGAGCTTTGCTGGGTACAGGATCCTTGGCTGGCAATTGTTTTCTTTCAACTTTCTATATTTGCCATCCCATTATCTTCTTCCTTGCTCATATGATTTCTGCTGAGAAATCAGAACTTAATTTAAATGGTTCTCTTTTAAGTAACTGTTTTTCTCTTACTGCTTTTAATATCCTGTCCTTGTCTTTGATTTTGGAGAATTTGAATATTATTTGGAGTTCACTGAGCTTCTTGAATGTACATTTCCTCATTATTCATAATGCTTGGGAACTTTTCTTCTAGTATCTCTTCCACAATTTTTTTCAGTTCATTCCCTGTCTCCCTCTTGTTCTAGAATTCTAGTTATACATATATTGTTCCTTTTGATGTTATCTCACATAATTCTAACCTTTTCTTCAATTTCCTTCCTTCTCTTCTCTATTTCTTCTTCTAGTATGTTACCATTGAGGTTCTTGTTTCCGCACTCACTGCCTCTCTCACTATTTCAACTTTTCTGTTCTCCTTTTTTTTTTCTCATTTTTGTCTTGATACTGTGAATTGCATTTTCATGCATTTGTGTTATTTCCAGTACCGCATTGGCTGAACCCTCTCTGTCTTGTGATAATTTTAAAAATTCTTGTATCTCTTTATATATAATTTCAATTCTTTCTTCTATCTTCAGCAATTTTTTAGTAGTTGTTCATGTTCTCCCATGTCAATATTTTTTTTCTTGCTTCCATATGTGGGGTATTTGTTTTATGATTTCAGTTATTTCTTCCATCATTTGTACCTTCTTCCATAACTGTTCCTAGAACTCCACATCAATTTATTTCTTTTGCCTCACTGTCTCTAATTTATTCACTGGGTCTGTAATATATTTTGCTTTTTAGTAAAAGGCTTATTTTTTTTCCACAATGTTTGGTGCTGCTCGCTGCTTTCTTTACATTATTTGGAGTTCTTCTTGGCATGTGTAAGGCTGTTATTTTTGTGTCTGCATAGTTGCTGGTAGTTCTTTAACTATATGAGACTATTGATCAGTTGCAGGCTTAAAATATTCTCTTTATGGGAACCAACTTTCTCTACCAGAAATCCTTTCTGGCCCTGTGCAGGTGAAAAATATTTGCCTTTTCTAAAGTCCTTTAAGTCCTCACTAGTCTGCACTGCAGCCCTGTGGAAGCCATGCCTGAATGTGGCTCACCTTTCTTAAAATCTATTATTGTCCTTTGTGGTCTGTGGCATGGCCCAGCAATCAGGTTCTCCAAATGATGTACTTTTTCTCCAGGGGAGCTGCAGACAGCTCCCTCCCTGCACCTGTATGTTCACTCTCAGGGAGGGAGTCTCTCACCTGAGTGGGGCTGCCTCTCCTAAAATCTATTATTGTCCTTGGTGGTCTGTGGCACAGACCAGTGACTAGGTTCTCCAACTGAAGCCAACAGTAAACTGTTTTGGAGAATTATTTATGTGCAGTCAGTTTGGAGAAGTAAAAAAAAAAAATCCAATGACCTGAGTTATGCAATGTTTAAGATCTGTGATGTGTCTTTAAAAAAATTCTTCTTAGAGCTAAAACCCTCCCTGCACATTCTCTGAGAAACAAAAATGGAAGAAAGTTACACTGACCTTACACCTTTGACATCTTCTGACTCACTTCTTGGGACTTCAGTCACCATTAAGATGAGTAGAAACTCTAACTTGTTTGGGCACCTGGACTCCAGTATTCTTTTGGGGTGGCAGATACAATGTCTCAGGGCAGATAGCATGTTTTCTATCCCACATAGCATGCTTCCTTGTTTTATGTTATCTGAAGCTAGCTTCTTTTATGATTTGCTCTTATGTGTACAGTACTTACTTGTCAGTTTGCTGTGTTAGGAGTGTGACTGCCTGTTGATACTTGTTTTATAGTTTGAGTATGGCCAATTGGCAGCATCCTGATAGATGGAGAAGAGATTGAGGTTGTTAACAGTTACAGCTTGCTTGGCTCCACAATCAACACTTTTGGCACCAACAATCAGGAAATCAAAAGGTGAATTGTCAAGGAGCTGCAATTACAATCCCAGAGGTGCACAGTTCAAATCCACCAGATGCTCTGCTGGGGAAGGAGGAGCAGTCTCCTCCTGTACCAGTCAGATCTGATTTGATGGTGCACTCACACAAAAATAATAAAATAAACAAAACAAAAATAAAAAAGGTGAATCGTATTAGGTAAATTTGTTGTCAGGGACCTTACTAGAGTACTAAGAAGCAACGATGCCAATCTAGAGACTAAGGTGTGCCTGATCCAGTCCATGGTCTCTGCAATTACAGAGTGCTGGAAAATGACTAAGAAGGACAGAAGAAGAATTGATGCCTTTGAGTTTTGGTGATGAAGAGTCTTGAACATACCATGGACTGCCAAGAAAATAAATAGGTCTGTCTTGGAGAGGGTGAAACCAAGTTTCTCCTTGGAAGCTAGGATGTTGAAGCTTCATCACACATACTTTGGGCATATGGCTAGGAGGGACCTATCATCCGTAGTCATGATGCTCGGAAGGATGGAGGGACTGTGCAAGAGAGAAATAACCCTGATGAAATGGTTTGATACAGTAACTGGGGCAGTAGGGGTAGGTGTATCAGAGTCAGTGAGACTGGCTCAGGACAGGGAAGGCTTCAGAGACTGGGGTCACTTTGAGTTGCAGGTGACTTGACAGCACATAACAACATGTATGTATTTATTTACTGAATATCTCATGGGCTGAAAAAAAAACACACCAACCCACAAAACACATATACCTTAGAAAAAGTGCAGCAAAAATGCTCTTTGAAGGCAAGGATGGAGAAGCTTCATCTCTTTTACTCTAGGCATGTTGTTAAGCAAAGCTATTCCTTAGAAAGGATTATCATGGTTGGAAATGTAGAGAGTTGGCACATGAAAACATAAGATAGATTGATACAGTGACTGCAGCAATGGGCTCAAGTGTGTCAGAGATGATGAGGATGGCACAGGATAGGACAGGGTTCAAGTTTGTTGCTCATAGGATCACTATGAGACATATTCCAGTCCACAGCACCCAGCAACAACTTTTGGATAGCACTTGTCTGTCAGTTTTCTGTACTGGGGTGACTTGTGAGTTACTGTGATGCTAGAAGCTGTGCCACTTGTCTTTCAGATACCAGCAGGGTCACTAATAGTGGATAGTTTTCAGCAGAACTTCCAGACTAAGATAGACTAGGAAGCAAGATTGACATCCACTCTGAAACAACAGCCTTCAAAAACCCTATGGATAACAGAAGAATATTGTTGAATTATAGTACTGTGAGTAAAGTTCCTCATTTTGGAAGACATTAAAAAATGTGAAGAAACAGTTACCTACAGTTATTAATAATTGGAATATGGGATGTACAAACTACAGGAAAATTACAAGTTGTCAAAAAGAAAATGACACATTTAAATTGACATTCTAGGCATATGTGAGCTGAACTGAGATGGACTGGTATTGGCCCTTTTGAATCAGACAATCTATGATCTAGTCTGCTTGGAATGCTACATTGAGGAAGAATAGTGTTGCATTTATAGTGAAAAAGACCATCTCAAGATCTATGATGAAGTACAAAGCTTTTAGTGACAAGATACTATCTAAAAGCTTATAAGGAAAACCATTAATACCACTGTTAGTCAAATGATTTTTATTTCTAGCAGAACAAAACACTGCTCAGTCCTGTTCTATATTTTAATATACAGTTGTTGTCTGAGTATATTGTTGCAGCCACTGTGTTAATTCTTTTCTTTGAGAGTCTTTCTCTTTTTCAGTAATCCTCTATCAAACATGATGTCCAGGTACTGGTACCAACTAAATATGTCCAAGGTGTGTGAAAGGAAGTCTCACAATATTTTCTTCTAAGGAGCACCCTGGCTGCATCTTTTATTTTTTCAGTTATGCCATCATGAAGTTTAACTTGTATTATTTGTTTCTCATATGTATTAATAAGTTTAGTTAAAGATTCAACTCTAACACACCTTTCCTGATTTTGAAAAATACAGTGGGGATTGTTTACTTTGCTTTTGCATCCTGTTTTTATATTGAGAGGAAGCTATGGTGGCCTAGTGGCAAGAAGCTGTGATGCAATCCCAAAGGCAGGCGGTTTGAGGCCACCAGTGGCTCCAAGAGAGAATGATGGGCAATCTCTTCCCATGCAATTTACTGCCTCTGAAAACCCACCCGCTATGGGTTGGTTCTGACTTTGCAGTACATAACAATGACAACAGCAACAAACAACATTGTTGTATTGTTGAAGAGTAACAATGTCAGTTTGAGGACTAAGGTGCATCTGACTCAGGCCATTGTTATTGTTGTTAAGTGCCATCGAGTCGTAGGTGACTCATAGTGACCCTATGAACAAAAGTCCTCAACACTTGCTTGACTTTCATCCTTGCTCCAGGTTCATAGGGCTTCTGGTGGCAAGCTATTTACGGAAGTGGATGCCACTCCTGCTTCCAGGCCATAGTCTTTCCAATTGCTTGTTATGCAACTGAGAGCTGGACAATGAGTAAGGATGACAGAAAAATAATTGATGCCTTTGAGCTGTGGTGTTGGAGAAGAGCACTGAACATCCCATGGATGGCCAAGAAAACAAATAGACATGTCTTGGAGAGGGTGCAGCTGTAGTGTTCTTTGGAGGCAAGAATGATGAGGCTTTACTTCACATACTTTGAGCATGTTGCTAGGAGGGCCTATTCTTTGGAGGAGGACATGATGCTCGGAAGAGTGAAGGGTCGGCAAAGGAGATGGATTGACATGGTGACTGTTGCAATGGGCCTTTGTGTGTCAGAAAGTGTGAGGATGGCACAGGATAGAACAGGGTTCAGAGCTTTTGTTCATAGGGTCACTATGAGTCATGCTTGACTCAATGGCACCTAACAACAACAATTGTTGTTAAATGCTGATGAGTCAAGTCTGACTGATAAAGACCCTGTATACAACAAGACAAAACCTAGTCCAATCTTTACCATCCAAAGAATATCTGTTATACTTAAACTCATTGTTGCAGTCACTCTGTCCATCCATTTCATTAAAGGTTTTTTCTTCTGCTAACCTTCTGCTTTCCCAAATGTTACTGGGAAACCACAGTTATTCCACATGCTAATGGAAAAGCCAATCTGAGAGAAGAATTGGGATGGAAAAAGCAGATTTTTTTTTTTTATAAACTCTACCTAATGGTTGGTCATTAAAAGACAGAAAAGAAGAAAAAAACTGAAACAGATGTTATAGGAGACTCTAAAAATTGCACCAGAGCATCAGGAAGCTGAAACAGGAGATTTCAAAGGTCTGCTCGAGAAGACGAAGCAAAGTATTCTAATTATGTGAGAGAGTTGGAATTGGAGAATAAAAAGGGAAGAACTTGTGCTTCATTTTCAGTCTGACAAAGCTGAAAAAAATTTATGCCTCCTAGTTGTAATAGTAAAGATGGCAAGATATTGAATGATCCAGAAAGTATCAAAAAAAGATGGAAGGAATATACACAATTACTGTACCAAAGAACTGACTGACACTGATGTCAAGAAGTACTATATAAGCAGGAACCAATGGTAATATAGGAGGAAGTGGAAGCTGCATTGAAGGCATTGGCAAAAAATAAGGGCCCAGGAATCAATAGGATACCAACTGACTTGTTTCAATTAACAGATACAACCTTGGATGTGCTCACCAGTCTATGCCAGGAAATTTGGAGGACAGCTGTCTGGCCAACAGATTGGAAGAGGTGCATATTAGTTCCCATTCCCGGGAAGGGTTATCCAACCAAATGTGGAAATTATCGAACAATATCATTGATATCACATGCAAGCAAAATACTGCTGAAGATCATTCAAAAATGGCAATCAGGAAATAAGGAGACACATTGCGCTGGGAAAATCTGCAGTAGGGATCAGAAGAAAAGACTTTTAATGAGATGGATGGATACAGTGATGCAACAATGAGTTTAAGTATAACAGATATTCTATATATGGTAAAGATTGGGCAGGGTTTTGTCTTGTTGTATACAGGGTCTCTATCAGTCAGACTTGACTCATCAGCATTTAACAACAATTGTTGTTGTTGTTAGGTGCCATTGAGTCAAGTACAACTCATAGCGACCCTATGAACAAAAGCTCCAAACTCTGTTCTATCCTGTGCCATCCTCAAACTTTCTGACACACAAAAGCCCATTGCGGCAGTCACCATGTCAACCCATCTCCTTTGAGGAATAATGATGTCAATTTGAGGTCTAAAGTACATCTGATTCAAGCCATAGTCTTTCCAATCACTTGCTACGCATCTGAGAGCTGGACAATGAATAAGAATGCCTTTTGAACTGTGGGATTGGATAGAGTGGTGAACATGCCACAGACTGCAAAAAGAACAAAACGGAAATGTCTTGGAGAGGGTACCGTCAGAGTGCTCTTTGGAGGCAAAGATGATGTGACTTTGCCTAATATACTTTGGGCATGTCACAAGGGGGGGGGTTATTCCTTAGAGAGGGGCATAATGCTTGGAAAGGTAGAGGATTGGTGAAGAAGAGGAAGACCGTCCACTAGGATCGATACAGTGACTGCTGCAAAGGCCTGTTGTTATGTGTCAGGAAGTGTGAAGATGGCACAGGATAGGACAGGGTTCAGAACTCTTGGTCATAGGGTCACTATGGGTTGTACTCAACTTGATGGTACCTTACAACAACTTCATTGTGGATTCAGAACCAATCCATAGCAGACTCTCCAGAAGCTTGAGATGGTCCATTTTTCTCCAGTAGAGTAGCTGGATTGGAACTACCTGCCTTTGGATTGGTAGTACAACTACTTACTGCTTAGACCACTAATGCTCCTCTTTGTCTCTTCCTCCTCTTCTCCTTGTTAGGTGTTCTCAAGAAGAGTATGAACAACAGGCGTGGATCCTGTCCTAGTCTCATAATCTTTGATACTCTTGAGCCCACTGACATAGCTGCAGTTGCTCTGCCAATCCATCTCATTGGAGGTCTTCTTCTCTTTTGCTGACCCTCCATCTTTCCAATCTTGATGGCCCTTACCGAAGAATAACCTCTTCGAGCAACATGCTGTGTGGACCATAACAAACTGTGGGTGACTCTGAGAAGAATGGGAATCTCAGAACACTTAATCATGCTAATGTGAAACCTATACTTGGACCAAGAGGCAGTCATCAGAATGGAGCAAGGAACCACTGAATGGTTCAAAAAATTGGGAAGAGTGTATGCCAGGGATGTGTCCTATCTCCACACCTTTTCAGCCTGTATGCAAAACAGATTATCCAGGAGGCTGGGCTCTATGAGGAGAAGTGTGGTGTCAGGATTGGTGGAAGATCTATCAATAGTCTGCGTCATACAGATGACACAACCCTGCTTGCTGAAACTGAGGAGGACCTGAAGTGCTTGCTGCAGAGGGTCAAGGACTGTAGTCTTCAATATGGGTTGAGGCTCAATGTCAAGAAGACAAAGAGTCTCACCACTGGACCAATTGGCAGCATCAGGACGGATGGTGAAGAGACTGAGACTGTTAACAACTTTAGTCTGCTTGGCTCCACAGTCAACACTCTTGGCACCAGTAGCCAGGAAATAAAAAAACGTATTGTGATGGGAAAGTCGGCTATTAGGGAACTCTCCAAC
>NW_006400023.1:223503-228280 GCF_000299155.1 Elephantulus edwardii | reverse complement strand
AAGAAAAAGCTATAAAAGCAAGTGGGAGGGAAAACTCAGCGCTTTTTTCCCTTCACCACCTGAGGAAGGCGGAAAAGCCTCCATGCGTGGAAAAAGTAAACAATAAACGCTCTTGAAATTTCAGACGTGTGTCTGGATTTCTTTGAGGGGCATTTCGTGGGAACAACACCATAGATAGCTCTCTAGCGAGTTTTCAGAGGCAGTAAAACACATGGGAAGGAGAGGAGATCCTTTGTCTTTCTCCAGCTGAGCAGCTGGTGGGGTCTAACGGAGAGCTCTGGTATACTGGCTCTTAATTCTGTTGAGTGCCCACTGCTCTCTTCTGATTGAGAAGTTGCCCCATGTGGCCACTAGGTGGTGCTGTTTATATCATAAGTAGCTGATGTGAGTGAAACTAGAAAGTATGGCGTCCTCTGTTTCCAAGCACTCAGGCTCCTGCTTGATTAAAATTTGTGATCCTTGTAGGCTTTTCCTCTCTTCCAGAAAGAGGTCATCCCTACTTTAGGTCTGAAGTCTATCTGATTTGGCCACATTAGTGGTTTCTGGAATTCTAGAGATGCAAATGCTTTGCAATGAACCCACAGAACTTAAGCTGTCTATGCCCCGTGGGGATGATGGAGCAAACAATGTAGTTTCCTAAGGGCAAGTTAGAGTAAAGTGTGGCCCAGGCAAGGGTGGCCATTACAGAAATATGCAGATATAGTACAGGGGTCATCCTAAGTGTCAAAACCCCCAAAACACAATAATTTAAAAGTACATAGAGTTTGTTAAGGGAACTGCTTTACTTCTGAAAGTGAGAACTTGAAATGCTTGCTGAAGATGCTTTTGGAATAAAATCCCAGCTACTAACCTTGCTCATAATGCCTGTTGTGATTGATACCTTGCTTTCTTGACAATAATAGTTATAGCAAAAAGAGAAGTTAAACCTTTCTTATCTCTGTTGGGTCCTATGCTAAGTTTAATGCTTTTATCTTATTTGTGAGAGCACTGGTGGACTTTTCATGGCGTTATGGTTGGTGGGAGTTTCAGTGATGTTGCTCACAGGGAATTGCACTGCTATTCCAAGGGCTAAGTTTCTCTAGTAGTTGAAATCTACTAGTGGCTCCAAGGGAGAAAAATGAGCGATATTCTCTTTTGTGATTTATAGCCTCATACACCCAAAGGAGGATCAGCTGTTAGTTGGTTTCTAGTCAAGGACTAAGAAAGAGAGGGAGAGAGAGTGGGGATGAACTCTAATTGCATAGAGTGCTGTGTCACTAACCAAAAGATTGGTGGTTTGAACTATATCAGCAGTCTTTTCCCATTAATTTTAAAGCCTCGTAAACTTGATGACGTATTCACGGAGTGTTGCTATGAATTGGAATGAACTCATTAGCAGTGTTTCATCCTTTTATTTTTTTATGACTGAACATTGCTGAGAAGTCTTATCCCTAGTAACAAAGAACTAGAATCTCAAAGAAGTTAAATAAGTTGTGGAGCTGAGAGAGAAATCTAGGTATAATTATCCCTAAAGTCTTAGAAAAATTTTTAATTCTTCAATGATTTGAAATAGCCTATGTGTTTGGAAATTTCACAGAGATTTTAAGTTTAATATGTCTAAAAATGACACATATTAGTGTCCACTGAATCAATAAGTTATTTATATTTTTTAGCTCAAGGACTTAGTGACCCTATAGCCTACCCCTAGCTCATCAAGCCTAGACCTGAGGGTTTTCCTTGATTATTTCAATCCCATAATCTCTCAGCTTTCCTCCCAGTCAGCCACCAAATTATATCCTTCTGTTTTCAAACAACCCAACTATTAGCTGTAGCATCCCAACTATTAGCTGTATAATCTCCTCCAAACATGAACTGTCCTCAGTCCTTGCTAGCATGATTTTTTGCCTAATACCCTTTCCTCCACTCTTATTGCTAATAAAAAGACCAGGAATTATTAGAAAGTGAGGAGGTAAAAGTCTTTTGATGAAAAATTAAAGATTGAGGCTTTGTCATAAACTCTTTTAGTCAATCCAAAGCTAATAGTGCAAACAGAGAGAAGAATCATGTGTGAGAACAATAAAAACAAAGCAAACAAAAAATCCTTTAATCCTGGACCTGATAACTTACCATATGAGGAGGACCTGATAACTTAATATATGAGGAATAACTCATAATACCTCTCCAGGACCAGGGCTTCAGCCTTTCTCCAAGGAGGGGCTAAAGGTATACTCAGGAAAGAACCAGAACCAGGAATCTCTGACACTGCCCAAGTACCAGTTTATTGAGTCTTCCTGCTGTTGTTGTTAGATGCCATAGAGGCAGTGCCAACTCATAGAGACTCTGTACAAATACAGAATTAGGCCAGACTGTATAGTTCTATACCATTCTCTCAATCATTGATATGTTTGAATCCATTGTGGAAACCAAAGTGTCAATCCATCTTGCTGAAATTTTCCCTCGATTTTTCATTGACATTTTACATGATTACATCAAATATGATGTCTTTCTCTAAGGGCTGATCCCACCTCTCTACATGCTCAAAGTATGTAAGATCGAGTTTCACCATCCTTGCTTTGAAGGAGCATTTTTAGAAACTCTTTCCAAGACAGATTTATTCATTCTTCCTTCAGTCTGTATTCTCCAATTTCACAATTCAAGGCATTGAATTTTTTTTTTGTCTTTCACACAGTTGAATGCCTTCTCAATCAATGAATTTGTTGTCCAACTTTCATAGGTATATGATCAGATTAAAAATATCATGGGGGGATGAATCAGTCCTAATATTCGTCTTCAGAGTGATGTTATTGCTCTTCAGCTATTTAAAAAGGGGAAAAGGTGCAATGATGCAGCAGATAAACTTAATCCAGTAAATCTGTTGATTTCTTGACTGCTGCTTCCATGGATGTTGATTATGGATTCAAGTAAAATGAAGTCCTTCACAACTTCAATATTCCCTTTATTTATTACTATATTTATTGGTTCAGTTGTGAGGATTTTGGGGTCTTTTTTTTTCTTTTGAAGTTTAATCCAAAATGAAGACTGTATTCTCCGATCTTCATCAGTTAGTATTTCAGGTTCTCTTCACTTCTTACAAGTAAGGTTGTATTATCTGTACATTGCTGGTTGTCAGTGAATCTTACTTCAATCCTAATGTCAATTTCTTCATGTAGTCAAGTTTCTCAGGTAATTTGTTCACATAAAGACTGAATAGGTATGATGAAACTGTTGTAGCTCTTCTGTTCAAGGTTGTCTTTTGGTCTATGTATTGGTTCTATATGAGTCAAATTAAGTGTTTGGAATTCCCATTCTTAATTATATTATCCATGTTGTTGTTTAATGCCGTCCATAATTTGTTATAATTCACACAGTTGAATGCCTTTATTTATATTTTAGTTGAGTGACTTTTCAGGCAATAACATACAAATAAATAGCTTTCTTGTATTCTTTGCTATCAGCCAAAATCTATCTGATGTCAGTAAAAACATTCCTCTCTCTGACATCTTCTTTTGAGTTCAGCTTGATTTTCTAGTTCTCTGTCAACAAATTGGTCCAAATGGTCTTGAATTATCTTCAGCAAACTCTTACTTATATGTGACATTAATGATAATGTTGAAATATTTCTGTATTTTATTGAATAACTTTCCTTTGGAATAAACACAAATATGGATCTCTTCCAGTCATTTGGCCAGGTAGCTCTCTGGTAGGTTTCTTGAAAATTTCTTATCATAGAGATGTAAGCATTTCTGGTAATATATATGTTGTAATGTCTAAATTGATATTCCACAATTCCTGAAGACTTGTTTTTCACCAATGCCCACAGTGCACCTTAAACATCTTCTTTCAAAACCATTTTGGGATTTGTGTATTGTGTTTTATTTTTTTGTAAAATTATATGTGATCATTTTAAGTGTTACTATATACTGATTAGCTCAGAGTACATATATGTGCTAAGCATTTGAAAAAGGTGGGTAATGCCAAAAGAACCCCAATGTTTTGTGGGTTTTTGCATTTTTTCTTTTAAATTGTGAAAAACATGTATGGGATATAAGGGGGTGAGGTTTGGGAGCAGAGGAGTGAGGATGGGCAGGCATGAAATCACAGGGCTGCACAATTTGGTGGGTGAGGAGATCGGGCAAAAGAAATGAGAAAGATCCAGTGGGAACCAGAAGAGACAGGATAATGGTGAGCATAGTCCAATGGTGATTATTTTTTTAAACAAAGAAATTGTCTTATTCACGTGTGGGTTTCTCATTTGGGAATGGGGCACAGACTCACTGGCTTCTTCATGCTGAACAGAGGGTGTTGAGGTAAAGAGGGAAGGGGAGCCCACTGTAACACCTTACTGGTGGTCCTGGGTTGAAGCTGCATGCCTTCTTGTTCAGTTAGAAGATATTTTCCTGATGTTTTCTGCCCTCTGGACTTAAAAATGTTTGCCAAAGTGAGTCCACTGGGGATGGCTGGCTGAACCCTGAGGCTTCATTCTCCTTTGCTTTCTTAGCTGGCAGTTTTATATTTCCCTTTTGTTTCTGGAACTGGGTTCGGGGATGAGGTCTGGAGCAAAACTCAGTGTTAAGGTTACCTACAGGAAAGGGAGCAAACCTAGAGAGAACGAACTTCTGAGTTACGAAGAGAAGGGCTTTGAAGGTGTTACAGATATACTGGGGAAGGAGGTGGAGGAAAGTGGCTTAGATAAAATTCTCTGTATATCATTTCACCCCAGTCAAAATAGCAAAATTTAACAGAACAGCAAGCAACAAATGCTGGTGAGGTTGTGGAGAAACTGGAACCCTGATTCACT
>NW_006400023.1:220868-222443 GCF_000299155.1 Elephantulus edwardii | reverse complement strand
GTGCAACAATGAATGAGTGGAAGCCCAAAATCTCTGTAAATGTTTATGAAAATTAATAAAATATAACTATAGAAAAAAAAATTCTCTGTATACCCTAGGTGGTTCTCCCCAGTGACCTGAAGACTCTCCCCAGGGGCCAGATGGTTCTTTTTTGGGGCTGGGAGTCTCTCTTCAGGAGCCAGATGTTACTCCCTGGGGCCTGGCCAGCACACTCCAGTGGCTGGACAACCCTCCCTGGGGGCCAGGCTGTGCTACACACCCCGCACACCTCAGGAGCCAGGTGGCTCTCCCTGGGGGCTGGATGGCACACCCTGGGGGCCAGGCATCACACTCCCCCTCTGCAGTCTGGATCCTGCGCCCCACTGAAGACCATGGCCAAGGACAGAATCTCCAGTTCCAGAACTGCCACCATTGCTCCCCTCCCCTCCACCAAGTGGTCAGACTGAAAATCGAAGTGTGCATCACTACGCTCCCCCTTTACAAATGAAGAAGAGGCTTTGAGAGTGGTGAACAAATTCTCTTTGGATTGAAACAGTTCTTGGCAGCAGTAGTCAAGAAATCAAAAGATTTGCTGCATTGAGGAGATCTGTTGTCTTGAATCTGTTGTTGTTAAATGTCATTGAGTTGTAGACAACTCTTAGCGACCCTATGATTGAAAGACCTGAACACTTGAACAACTTTCATCATTTCTCTAAGTTCATAGAGTTTCTGGAGGCAAGCTGTTTTGGAAGTGGATAACACTCTGTTACAAAGCTTGTTTTAATCTGAGAGCTCCATCAAACACTGTCCACCATGGGTAACCGTTATCACATTTGTCACACAAGTTACCTCTTAACTGCCAATTGACAGAGCAGTGAAACATTACTTAGAAGAGTGTTTGACTGAAAACAATCAAAACCAGACTTGAGGGCTGCGGATTAAAATCATCACCCTTTGGTTTGGTAACATAGCTTTCTTTCCTCTAGGTCCACAGAGAACTCTCCATGTCTCACAGCAATTCTATGAACAGCAGATCTAGTCCTTACCCTGTCCTATGCCATCCCCACAACCTGAGGCACACATGAGCCCATTACTACAGTCCCCTTATCAATACATCGTGTTGAGGATCTTCTTTTCTTCTCGGACCTATCCAAGGAAATCTTCACTGACAGAGAGATGCTTTCCTGTATCAAGTCCTTCAACTCCTGCAGCTCCATTGTACCATTGCCCTCCCCCGCACCCCCTCAGGGGCATCTGCAGCCACTGGCCATTTGGGGGCTCTGTTTCACTGGCTGTGGGGCCTGGCACCTGCCGCCCAATCCAGGCTAGGGGACCTGTGGGCTCTGGCCACAGTGGCTTCATGGGGTCATGGCAGTGGGTAGTGAGCAGAAGTGGGGCTCACCCATGTTCTTTTGAAATCTTTGTCCTCTTAATGTTGAGCCTCAGTCCATATTGAAGACCTACAGTCAACTGCTCAGCTTGTGGAACAGACCACCAACTACTCATATGCAAGTTCAAGCTGAAGCTGAGGAAAATTAAACCAAATCCGAGGCAACCAAAATATGACCTTGAGTCTATCCCACCTGAATTTCAGAA
>NW_006400023.1:214665-218998 GCF_000299155.1 Elephantulus edwardii | reverse complement strand
GCACAGGACAGAGCGGAGTTTAGGGCTGTTGTACATAGGGTCGCTATGAGTCGCAGGCGACTCGACGGCACATAACAACAACAACAACAGTCAACCTACTGTTTAGGTATATATAACTTGTGTGCTATGGAGGGCTGTGGTGTCCTGTTTCAATGTGGCTTGCCAGGCCTCCTGCTCTTCACATCACATCTCTCACCACTCCCATCTTGGTTCTGAGAACTTATTTTAGAATAAGTTTATTCTGCAGCAGTGTGGGGCCTCAGTCATACCAGCTGCAGGGCTCAGCACCCGCCATCCATTCCAGGTGAGGGGATCCCTGGGATTCGGCCATGCAGCTGCGGTGGCAGGGCGGGCTTGGCAGTGGAGTGTTGGAAGCTGTGGGACTCACCCATTCTTTTTTGAGAATCTTTGTCCTCTTGATGTTGAGCCTTGATCTATATTGAAAACCAGTTATCAACTGTTTAATTGTTCAATTATTGATAAACTGTGAGCTGTGGAGGGCCACGGTGGCTCATCTCTACTCAGCTTGCCCCTACCCCAGCTCCTTACGCTGTTTTCTCCACCACTACCATCTTGGTTCCAGAACCCCAACGTTTTTGGGAACCTAACTGTTGAGATGTCATTGTCACAACTTTCAGTGCTATGACATTGGTGTCTATTGGATCTTGTGTCCCCATAGTGCTTCAGCCAGAGCAGTCTTGCGTGCTGGAACCATAATAATATAATGAGAGGGAACTGAGATAAGTACTTGGTGGGAAGTGAGCTAGAACAAATTTAAAGAGAGCTTGTTGTATACTGTCCAGATGTAATCAACTCATGACTCTAGCAAGTTTTCAGAGGCTATAAATTGCATGGGAGGACATAATCCATCTTTCTCCCAAGGTACATCCGGTGGATTCCAACTGCCTGTCTTTAGGTGGCAGGAGAGCTCCTTACCACTAAACCACCAAGGTAGTCTTGAAAAAAAAGCAAGAATTGTATTTTCTATGGTAACATTCTGTTGTTGTTGTTGTATACCATTGAGTCAGAACCAACCCAAAATTGACCTTCCAGTGGGTTTTCAGAGGCAGTAAATTGCATGAGAGAGATTGTTCATTTTTCTCCTGTGGTGAAGCTAGGGGAGTCAAACTATGTGCCTTTGGGTTGGCAATATAACTCCTTACCTACCAGGCCATCAGAGTTCCCTAGTCATATATGTTATTGTTGTAGTTAGGTGCTGTTTGTGTTGTTGAGTAAGACTCATAGTGATACTGTGAACAACTGACCTGAATCCTACCCAATGAGCTCAAAAGCATTAGAGATGATGATACAGTGATACATAGGTGATGATAATTGATGGGACAGATGCCGCAGGCTCTGCAAGGAACCAAGGCAGGTATTTTGTGAGCTCCTGTAAAATAAGGAGGAGAATCCTCTCTGTAGAACTCAGAAGTCTCTCCAGGAACATTTCAATCATTGGCCAAGGGAAAGGAGGCTGAAGCATTGGGAGAGAGCACACCAGGCTGGCTGGTCTTTAGAAATTTAGTCTTTATTTTCTTTATGATTACTCATCTTGACTGCACTGCCCAGGTTAGCAGCAGCCCCCAGAGCTGTGGCCACAGCCAGAGCCCCCCAGCTGGTCACTGCTATCATCACTGCAGTTGGAGCTCCTGTGCCCACAGAGGTGGGACCTGCGGGGCCTGTGGTGGCTCAGGCAGCAGCCAGTCTCAGAGCTGGGGCCATGGCAGCCCCCGGAGCTCAGGGCACAGCCAGAGGACACTGGGGGAGAGCACTGTATGGGCTTCTTAGGGGGACATTTGGGGGAAGGGCACTTGGGAGGAGGCTGGCATTGCTGCTGATTCTGCTGGCAGGACATCTTTGCAGGATTTGAGTCACCTTGAACAAAAGAAAAGCAACTGGTCAATTGAGAATTTACAACCCATTGTACCCTCTCATAATTTCCTGGACCTCCCTTTTGACTAACAGCTGCTTAAAGGTCTAAGAGCTGAGAGAGGGAACACCTTGGAGTGAATTGGAGCATGAAAGATGCCTCCCACTTTGCTCTCCTCCAGGAAGAATGCTAAGGTTCTAACTGGGCATCCATATTTTTGTAGTTCAGTGGAAGCCATAGGAGCAATTCACATCTGGGAAAAGCATTCTGGAAGCTTCCAAAAGACAAGTGTACACATGTAAGAACACAGATTAAAGAGAATGAGAGGCACCCTAAGTTCCTGAGGTCTCTGCAGATCAGAGTCCTTGTCTTGTCCCCTAGGGACCCAGTCCACATCCTCAAGTCCCTCTCCTGCTGCCCTCTGTGGCTTTTTGTTTCTGCCATTTGTAGTCTAGAGCTGTTTACCATCCACCTCTATGACCTGAACGCTCTCAGCTAGAGTCCTGTCCCCTGCTGGACACTCACCTGGTGCAGCTGAGGCAGGAGAAGGCCGTTCCGAGGAGGCTGCGTGCAGATGAGGAGCCCAGGACAGGGGCCCTTCTTTTAACCTGTGCTGGTTTGTGATGCATTGCACAGGTATGCAGCTGCTTTCGCAACCAGGGAGGGGACAGTGGAGTACTCCCAGGAAGAGGACTTCCAGCTTTTCCCTTGGCATTTGCATTTTATCCTAGTGACTAGGATGAACCAGGAAGCAAGATGACGTTCACTCACATACATCTCACTGGGATCTTCTTCCTTCTTTTTTTTAGCTCATGTCTCTTGACATAGATTTTTTTTGTCATGTGCTTCCTTGGAAACAGAGATGACTATGCCAGAATGAAGCTCTTGAGCTCATGGGCTAATAGGACAGATAAACAAAGAGATAAATTAGAAACTCATGAAGCTAAATGATCAGAGTAATGAAATGTACAGAGTCCTCTAGATATCTAAGTACTTGCATGAACACACTGTCTCTCTTCCTGCTAGGATAAGATGTGTAGGTCAAACATAGAGGATATAACTGAAGACTGTCTGGTAGAATTAAGTTCCCTCATATTATCCAGGAGGGGGCTCTCGTGGCCTAGTGGAAAGGAGCTGCACTGCCAACCTGAAGGCACACAGTCTATATCCACCAGCTGCTCTGAGGGGAAAAAACGGGGCAGTCTCCTCATGTGCAATTTATGGCCTCTGAAAATCCACTGGAGGGTCAGCTATGAGTCTGATTCAACTCAATATAATCAAGAACGATGAACACAAACATGGCAATAACAGATAACCTGATGACTCTGTGTCACATGGCGGTCCTAGGCTTGCAGGATGTAGGAACAAGATAGGTTTTGATGAACAAATGTATAAAGTAAGCAGAGTCAAAATGTCTCTGATGTTTTTGGGGTGGCTTCATCTGACATAATTTGGGCAGGTTGCCAGGAAGAACCAGTCCTTGCAGAGGAACAGCATACTTGGAAGAGTGGAGGGACAGTGCAGGAGAGGAAGACCCTTGATGAAATGGATTGATTGATTCAGTGACTGGGGTAATGAAGGTAGGTTTCTCAGAGACAATAAGATTGGCACAGGGTAGAGCAGGGTTAAGGGCTGTTGTACATAGGGTCATTATGAGTTACATGTGACTTGATGGCACATAACAACAACAACAACAACATTCTAAACCAAAATCTATTTCTCTATTATATTTAATTATAATATCATTTTACATTCAATAAATTACTGTTAGGGCTAACAACTGTTTCAATAATCTATACATGACTGAAATATTTGTGCTTTTAAAATATTATATATGTATTATAAAGAGTAATAAGTTCATGACCTATTGATAAATGGAAAAAAGTGAGGAAAAAAATACTAAAAAACTCATTTCCAAGAGTTGATTTTTGACTCCTATTGACCCCATGTGTTTAGAGTAGACCTGTGCCCCATAGAGTTTTCAACAGCTTATTTTTTAGCAGCATGTTTCCAAGAATTTCTTCTAAGATGTCCCTGGGTACACTTACACTGTCGAGTTATTGGTGAATAGTCCAATGCTTAATTATACCGCCTAGGACCCCTTTTAGGGTCCACCAAAGAATAATGAGTAGTCAAAGTTATTACCTTTTTGGTACAGGGACTCTGTATACTCCTTCCATCTTCTTTTAATGCTTCCTGACCATTTAATATTCTGCCCATAACATCCCTAAGTAATTTAAGCCCTGATACATACTTTTCTTTTTTTAAATTTTTTTATTAGTTTTAATGAACACTTACAGAGATTTTGGGTTTTCATTCATTCATTGTTGCACTGTTTTCTCCACCCTCATCCCCAGTTCATTCTTCTTCCCCCCCCCAATGTCTGTTTTAATTGTCCAATTGCCACAGTGCTTGTCAAAGCCAGTTCTGATTAATCTCCTTTGTCAGTGTGTCCTTTGCCAT
>NW_006400023.1:187078-213070 GCF_000299155.1 Elephantulus edwardii | reverse complement strand
TTATAACATGTCCAGAGTATGTCAGATGAAGCCCCAGAATCCTTGCCTCCAAGGAGTAGCCTGGTTTAACCCTCTCTAGGATGAATCTGTTTGTTTTCCTGGCAGTCCATGGTATTCTCAATACTCTTCTCCAGCACCACAGCTCAAAGGCGTCAATTCTTCTATCCTCCCTAGTCATTATCCAACTCTCTGATGCATAACAATTGATTCCAAAAACCATGGCCTGTATCAAGCACACCTTAGTCTCCAGAGAAACACTGTTGCTCTTGAGTACTTTAGAGAGGTCCCTAACCACAGACTTTCCCATAGCAATACGGTTTTTTTTAAATTTTTTTATTTCCTGGCTGTTGGTGCCAAGAGTGTTGACCATGGATCCGAGCAAACTGAAGTTGTGAACAATCTCAATCTCTTCGTCATACATCCTGATGCTACCAATTGGTCCAGTGGTGAGAATTTATGTCTTCTTGACATTGAGCCTCAGTCCATACTGAAGGCTGCAGTCCTTGACCCTCTGCAGTAAGTGCATGAGGTCCTCCTCAGAAGAAGAAAAACGCAATTTATACAGGAGTTCTACAGGACACATCACCCTCCCTTCAGAGACAGTGCAACTAAACTTAAGAGTCACTGGACACAGAAAAAAAATAAATTGTCAGCAGTTGATGTGTTTGGAATCACAGGAGCCAAGAAAGCTTCAGATACAAGCTGTCAAGTCATGGGTTGGACAAGGGGAGATTAATTCTGAAGGCATTTAGTAGAAGTGAAGGGGTATCCTGGTGGAGGGTGGAGCTGGGAAATAAGTGGGTCAAGGCACTGGGCTATGGGCAGGGACTACACTGTAACTAATGGTTAACTCCACAGTAAGGGATTTATCTTTCACTGCTCCACAAATTGCTGTCAGATACTCCTAAACATTCAGATTAAGACAGAGTAGGAAGAAGGATTGGCCATCCACTTCTGAAATAGCAGGCCTCTGAAAACCTTATGTACAAAACCTAAGATGTATTACTCAGTAAAATGTCTTCCAGGCTCACTCATCCATGCTGTATAGTGTTTTATAAGTTCATTGTTTTTCAGTGCCGTATAATATTTCATTGTGTGAATATAATATCGTTTTTCTATTTATTTGTTGTTGGGCACTTGGACTTCATCCATCTCTTTACTATTGTGAATAATATTTCAATAAACATGGATGTGAATACATCTGTGTTACACTGGGACAATGCTTGTGTCAAAGTGAGTTGGGAAAGGTAAGGGAGGGAAAATGTGTGTTAATGTATAAATGAAAACCCATCCTTTCTGCAAACTTTCACTACAATCACAATTTAGATGAAATGCTTGCTTGGATAATTTGTTTTGAATAATTTTATTTTATTTTTCATTTCACTTTAAAACTCCTTTGTATCAACCCTTAGCATTTCCCCGGATAGTGTCAAGGACTTTCAAGGACTTGTGCTGGGTAGGTGTGTTAGTTTAGGATAGCAACACTGAAGATGACTGACGGTATCATTTACACTCTTCCTGACAATTTTACTTTCCTATCTCCTCAATGGCAAAGAGCTGGACTGCAATTCTGAAGACACGTGGCTCGAGGCCACCAGCTACTCCATGGGAGAAGACTGGACAATCTCCTCTTGTGCAGTTAATTGTCTCTGAAAACCCGCCATAGGGTCAGCTCTGACTTGGCGGTACTCAACAACAACAACAACAAATCTCCTGAATGAGGTTTTGACCCAGCAGAGGCACCACTGTCAGTCTTGAATCGTTTTGATTTTGGTGGCCATTTTTTCCCCACAACGGAAAGTCTCAAAATTAAGTGTTACACTGGAGAGGAGAAAATATGAGTGATAAAAATAGATTATGCTAGTCTGAATAGTGGGGATGAGGAAGGAGGGAATCATAGAAAATACGTTTCTATTTTTGACGGTTTTATGTGAATTGATGCCTTTGAGCTGTGGTGCTGGAGAAGAGTATTGAGAATACCATGGACTGCTAGGAAAACAAACAGATTCATTCTAGAAAGTGTTAAACCGGGTGGCTCCTTGGAAGCAAGGATTCTGAGGCTTCTTCTAACATACTTTGGACATGTTGTGAGGAGAGACAGGTCCTTGGAGAAGGACATCATGCTTGGGAGGGTGGAGGGATGGCACAGGAGGGGAAGGTCCTCTATGAGGTGGATTGATTCAGTGACTGGGATAATCGGGATGGAAGTGTCAGAGACAGTGCGATTGGCACAGAACAGAGCAGAGTATAGGGCTGTTGTACATAGGGTCACTGTGAGTCACAATCGACTCGATGGCACATAACAACAAACAACAGCAACAACAACAACGTATTTAGAATTTCTCTTCCCTTGATTTACCTGGGCACTTTCTGGTCACAATTGTGCCAGTGTAATTACTCATTGGTGGTGTGGTTTGAATGAGAACATAGAAAGAATAGATCAGAGAAATGGTAGTCGTGCTGACGTTAAGCTTGCCCACCCTCAAGCCTCCTAGTTTGGTCTTGGTATGTGATCCACAAGGAAACACCATCCACTAACTTTTTATCCCACAGACGCAAAATTGAATCTGATTTTCCTCCTTCCTAACTGCCATTAATAGTCCTTATTTCTGAATTCCTTCTTACTCAGTCAAGACTCAAATTACTATATTTAATAAAGTATCTTCTGTAATCCAGGCACCATGCCCAGCACCAAGGATACTGCCTGTAATGGAAAGACATAAACTTGCCAGAGAGGAAGATCAAACAAAGACATCAACAGTGATGCATATTCCCTAAGAAACATGTAAGAATAAGGTCTAACTTAGTTTGAGGGTTCATTTCTCCCTGTTGAAGTGAGCAGATTTCCCCCCCCCCCCTTTAACGTGTAGCTCAATGAAAGCAACTATAAAGGCTTTTTTTTTGTTTAAATGAAGGCTTGGGTCATTAAGCAACAGCACTGGAAGAACATCAAGCACTAGGTAAATTCTAGGAGTTTATGGGAGACTCTCAGTAGAGAATTTTCCCCACCCCCATGCTTCTTGAATTGCAAGTGGACTTGTGTGTGCCTTCCTACTGGCATTGGCTTTGACTTATCTCCTGGTCATGGATGACTGTTTTCTGACCTCAGATGGAGTTCTCCAGCTTTACATGTTAGTATGAAAGGAGCCTAATGAGGAAGGCTCCCTCTCAGCCTGTAAGAGTTACCAAAAGAAAATTGTGAAACAAGTCTTATTATCATAGAAAAACCATACTATTATCTTCATAGTATGAAAGTTGAAGGCTAGACATTTTCTCTGTAAAGAATAGTTTTCCTATAAAAACAGTGTTGTGATTGCAATGGATTAGAAAGTAGTGAAATCTGACACTTTCTAATTCTTATGTTGTTTTTGTTGTGTGCCATTGAGTTACATCTGACTCATAGCTGACACTCCAGGGGGATTTTTAGAGGTAGTAATTTGTACAAAAGGAGATTGTCCAAATTTCTCCTGTGGCATAGCTGCTGGATTCAAACCACATGCCTTTGGAATTGCAGCAGAGCACCAGAATTCCCTAATACAAATAACGTAGTGGAAAACAGTTTTCTTTTCTTTAAATAAATACCATGTCACAGTTTAAAGTAGTATTTTGCATGGCCTTAGGTAAGAAAATATCTTATTTATAGCCAATAGATGGAATGTTGTTGCATTGTATACAGTGGAGTAGGAACTGACCCATAGCTGACTCTCCAGCGGGTTTTCAGAGGCAGTCAATCGTATGAGATGAGATTGCCCATTTTTCTTCTGCAATAGTCGTTGGTGGCCTCAAACTGCGTGCCTCTGGGATTGCAGCACAGTTTCTTGCCACTAGGCCACGAGAACTCTGATAGATGGAATATTAAGAGACTAATTCCTCAATCAATAAATACTACTCAAAATATTTTAAGCTAGAAATAAAACTAATGTTTACTTTTGGAACTGCTTAAAAGAAAGTTGTGTTTTTTTTAAAATTATTTCTTTCTCTCTCTTCCTCTTAAACCTAGCAGAAGTATCTAACCAACTTTGCTTACCCAGTTGCTCAGTAATTTAAAGAACTCATTATTTGGAAATTTCTTTTGTCCTACCCAGCAATCTACAGCTGGGATATATCCCCCTTACTTAGAATCTATATTCCAAATCTGCATCTGACAACTAGCTCCTATGGTTGTAAAATGTTGAATGGCACCAGCTATCTTGAGTCTAACAAGGCTGGGTCTACTTACCTGGAATTCTCACCAGACCTAGATTTTTAGGTTAGTGAAGATAATGCGACACATTTTCCTCATTGACTGTGTTCCTGTATATAATCCTCCACTGCCTCTAACAAATGAGCAGCAGACGTGGGAAACTCATACTCCCTGTTTCTCATATGCGTGCATATCAGTAACATTTCTGCTCTTCCCACTGACTCCCATCTCCAAGATTGGGTTCTTTGATGGCAAGCAATGCTGTTGTTATGTGCCCTCAACTATGACTCCTAGTGACCCTATGAATGATAGCTCTAAATCTGCTCTATCCTGAGTCAGTCTCCCTGACTCTACACACCTACCCTCATTATCCCAGTTATTGTGTCAATCATCCCATCTGGAGTCTTCCTCTCCTGCACTGTCCCTAGACTCTTCTAAGCATGATAGCCTTCTCCAAAGACTGGTCCTTCCTGGCTACGTGCCCAAAGTGTGTGTGATGGAGCCTCAAAATCCTTGCCTCCAAGGAGCAGCTTGGTTTCACTCCTCAAGGTTATGTTCAATACTCTTTTCCAGCACCACAGCTCTGATAATATGATTTTCTGACTAACAACTCCATGAGATTTGGCATTCTTTAACAGAAACCAAATAAAAGATTTCACATTCGAGTTGTCCTCACAGAACTCTACCAGAAGAGATATCCATTGGATGAGATTGTGGATTTCTTTGTGAATTAATGTTTAGGGGAGTATTTGAAAAGGTAAAATACATAGATGTATCTCTCATGTCAGAGAACTCTGATGTAAGAATGATCCTCAAAGAACTGAAGGATTCATAAATTTACTTAATAAGAAAACTCATATTTGAGATCAATCACATAGAGGTCTCTTGAAGATTACTGAGGATATAACAGTTAAGTAGGGGCATTTTCTCCTTTCTCTTGGTGGTCTTCTTAATATTTAAGATATCAAAGAGACAGAGGACCCTAGAAAAGAATATGAAAGAAACAAGGGAACAGAGAAATACTTGATGTCCTCTTCCTACTTAAGTCCCTTGAAGGAAATAGGCTTAACACTGAAGGGAAGATGAGGGCTGGAGACTGAGGTTTCAAATTGAAGTAAATTGAAGTGGACTAAATTAATTATCTTCCAAAGTGGTTGCATTTAGAATCTGCCAAATATGGCAACAAAAATTAGGTAAAAGGGATTCTATAGGGCAAAATGGAAGGAAAGGATTGAGTGAAGTCAGTCAGGGTCTGAGTGTAGATTTGGATAATTGGAGAAAGAGAAACAGATGAAGGGGGAGATAGTAAGCTGGGGCCATAAGTATGGCATTTGGGGATTGCTGGTTTCTAAAATGAAAGAATTTGTTCTTGAAAACAATGTATTCGAATTTTGTAAATAAGCTAGTAGAAAATGTAAAAAAAAATATTATGAGGAACTTCTGCTAAAGATTGAGATAGAAAGTAATTATTTTCTAGAGTTGAGTTCATGTGTTTCTGACTCTACTTATTAAATGAAGCTACTCGTCTTTGAGAGAATTTTCCTTCTTGCAGCAAGAGCTGAGGGGAGAAAGAACAAGTGAAGCACTGGGGTAGCATTGGTTGCCCATCTTGTTTTCTAGGCATATAATTAGAAAGATGAAGGTCTAGAACTAACATACTAATTCAACCTGGTAACATTTTGGCAAAAAATTACAGCCAGAGCCCAATAGAATTACTTAAGAGACATTTTTTAGAAACAAAGCTACTTAGGACTTGAGCATCAAAGTGTAATTACTAAATGAGAGAGGTCATTCTCATGTCTTACTTGCAACCAGCATTGTTTTATTGTGACCCACATGACTCCTAAAAGCCCCAGAAACGGGCCATCTGACACAAACATTGAGCTTCTCCCAACAACAAAGTCTCAATGGTGAAAGGGGGTGCCTAACTCATTTGAACAGTGTGGGTGTTGAGAACATGAGTTGGATCAGGCAGGAAAGAGCTGGGTGGACTGTGAAGTGATGAGAGCTGTCAAACTGGCTTCTATGGACATGTGGTATATTCCTCTGAGATCTCTCGAAATTACTTGAAGATGTGTTTTGACTATTTGGGTCCTTAGTCATTTCCAGCTACTATGATTTGAGCAAAAAGAGCTCTAGTGGCATAAAACATTACATGTTACTATTAACAAAAAGGTTAGTAGCTCAAATCCCAAAGTTACTCTACAGAGGAATGATGGGCAGTCTTCTCCTAGAAGATAGGCTTGGAAACCCTAAAGAGAGTCACCATGAGTTAGAAGCAGATGCCACTACTGCTTCCAAACTTATCGTAGTGTGTTATTGTTGTTATGTGCCATTGAGTCACCAGCAGTATTGTAAAACTAGAGATTATATTCAGTAAGAGAAAAGAGTATCAGTATATATTAATTTGGCATAGGGGCTGCCACCCCTTTTGCATGGAGACCAATCCCACCATGTGGGGACCACCTCTGTCACTTGGAGACTCTCCTCCCTTATGTGGAGACCACTCCTGCTAAGAAGACACCGCCCCACTGCCCCGTGCCAGAAGCACTAATATCACAGGAGAGTGGAGAGGGAAATGGAGGACAGAGGTGGTGGGAGGCCTGAACCATCAAACCAGAGTTGACTGGGGGCAGGAAAAGGGATATGCTGGAGGGACAAGGAGAGAGAAATGAGCTGGATGCTGGCAGGGTCGAGTGAGGATGGAAACATGATATATGTGCCGAAGGGCTAGGCCTCTAGGACTAACACCTGCATACTGTCATCAGGTTTTTTGGGTAAAATGCTTGTCTACCAAATATTGCTCTAAAGCTGAGCACCCAAATTAGGACAGACTAGGGAGAAGGACTGACCATTTGCTTCCAAAATAACAGGCTTCCAAAAACTCTATATACAACAGACCATACATAGATTAGACTAGCAGATATGGCAACAGCGGCTGCCTCTTTTTATTGGGAATCACAAAGGAGGAGGAAGAGTTGCTCCATTCCTAACCAAGGATAGGTAGCTAGATGCTCACCAAGTCTGCTATTCATTTTCCCAACTCACTAATCTCATCACCTCAGAATTGACTTATAACTGTCCCTCCATTGTGTTTCTGAGGCTGTAAATTGCATGGGAAGAGATTACCAGTCTTTATCCTGAGGAGCTTCTGGTAGATTTGAACCACCATAGATGGTGCATCCTTTGAATTTGCGAATCCTTATGGACTATGCCACCAGGACTATACCTCATTATCTATTTATATGTGTGCCTTAAGTTGGTTTCAGTAGTGTTTTGCATGTACTTCAAGATTGAAAGAACATTAACTAATTGGGGTCCTTGAAAAAAGGATCCCAAAATATGACAACAGGGATGAGATGTCAGTATTGAAAGCCTTCAGACTGGAAAATATCGGAGGCATCACAATTCCACTTGCATGACTATTGTATACATTTGGCTTCAGAAACCACCAAATTCAAACTCATTGTTGCCAGAACCATCTCACAGGTGACCCCCAGAAGGTTTTCTGAGGCTATAAATCACACAGGAGGAGATTGTCCATCTTTCTCTCAAGAGATGATAGTGGATTTGAAGCACCAGAGAGGTTCCACCTTTGGGTTAGCAGTGCAACTCCTGGTGTACCATGTCAACAGAGTAATGGATATTTTAAACTCATCACTTTATTTGCCCATCATACCCTATCTTGGCTCTGTCCCTGGCACATCCAGGACCTTTATGCTGCACAAGAACCATGAAGTCACTCAAGAGGGCTCATTTTCACCAGACAGGCTCCAGCATTTCCCCTCATCTCTCACTCATACATCTTATTACAAGAGGTAAGGAGGTAGTTGTTGGTTACATGTAAGTACCAGGATATTTGGGGTGGCCAGGGGATCCTGTGCACATTGCTCTGATCACTTGGTGTCTGTATAGTGATTTTCTTATTTGTTCTTCTATCTGTCCTGTTAGACCATGAGCTTGAGAACTTCATTCTGTCACAGTCATCTCTGTTTCCAAGGTTACACGTGGAGACAAATGATATCAAGAAACATGAGCTGAAGTGAGGAAGGAAGAAGTATGGAAGAGAGAAAGAAAAAGGAAGGCTCTCTGTAGGTCCCAATGAGAGGTATGTGAACAGTCATCATGCTTCCTGGTCCAGCCTAATCACTTGGATACTGTGCAAATACAGAGGATAAAGCTGGAAGTTCTCTTCCTGGGAGTACTCCACTGTCCCCTTCCTGGTTGTGAAAACAGCCGCATATATGTGCAATGCATCACAAACCAGCACAGGATAAAAGGGCTCCTGTCCTGGGCTCCCCATCCACAGCTTCCTCAGGAACAGACTTCTGCCTCAGCTGTACCAGGTAAGTGTCAAGCTGAGAGTGCTCTGGTCATAGTTTTTAGGCACTGTCCAGTTGGATACAATCCATAGTTGACCCTCCAGTGGGGTTCAGAGGCAGTATATTGCACAAAAGAAGACTGCCCATCTTTTACCCTGCAGAGCAGCTGATGGATTTAAACTATGTTTATTTGGTTTGACAGAGCACCTCCTTACCACTAAGCCAGCAGAGCTCCTTCATGTCATAGTGGAGGGAGAGAAATACAGGTTCTGGAGTGCAAATGGCAGAAACAGGGCCACAGAGGGCAGCAGTGGCGGAAGTAAGAATGAGGAATGAGTCTCTAGAGAACAAGACAAGGATTCTGGGATCTGCAGAGACCTCAGGAAATCAGGGTTCCTCTCATCCTGTTTAATCTGTGTTCTCACAGGTACAGACATGTCCTCTGGTAGCTTCCAGAATGTTTCCCCCTAAGTGTGAACCACTCCTTTGGTTTCCACTAAGACACAAAAAATGTGGATGCCCAATTGAGGACAGCAAAGTGGGAGGCACCTTCCATGCTCCAACTCACTCCAAGCTGCTTTCTGTTCTGTCTCTCCGCTCTTGGCCTTTGAAGTGGCTGGTCTTAAAATGAGGGGTCTAAGAAATTATGGAAGGGAACAGTGGAGTGTAGGCTGTGAACTAATCAATTGCTTTTATTTTGTTCAAGGTGACTTCTGTTGTGATGTCCTGTGAGCAAAACCAGCAGCAGTGCCAGCCCCCTCCTAAATGCCCATCACCCAAATGTCCCCCTAAGAAGCCCGCACAGTGCTTGCCCCCAGTCTCCTCTGGCTGTGCCCTGAGCTCTGGGGGCTGTCATGGCCCCAGCTCTGAGACTGGCTGCTTCCTGAGCCACCACAGGCCCCGCAGGTCCCACCTCTGTGGGCGCAGGAGCTCCAACTGCAGTGATGATGGCAGCGACCAGCTGGGGGGCTCTGGCTGTGGCTGCAGCTCTGGGGACTGCTGCTGACCTGCACAATGTGGAGAACACAAGCAACCGTAAAAGCAAACAAACTTTCAGAGTTTGAAAGATGAACCCTGCCTAAGCATCCTTTTGAGATGTGCTTTCATAGGTGAAGCTTCATGGATTATTCGTGGTTATTTTACAGGCTCAGAGCTTCCCCTAGAAGGCTTTGCCAGGACTTCTCATTTCCTTGTCACCAGCTAATGTGTTCCTTGGCCTTTGTCTGACTCTGTAAAAAAAAATAATAAAGCTTCTTCTTATCACTACCCGTGTACCACTACTTGTTTCATTTAGTAATCATCCATAAAAGGACTATTTATGGGGAAACATGGGGTGACCGTCTACTTTATAACAAAATACATAGTTTTCTATGAGAACTTACATGCTTTTGATGGACATATAACTAATAAGCAGTGAATATGTTGTGGTTGTTGGTAGGTGCTGTCAAATTGAGTACCATTCAGTACCATGATAGGTCTTATCCTGTGTCATCCTCCTCATCTCTGACACACTTGAGACTATGCCTGCAGTCACTATCAATCCATCTCATTTGGGACAGATACAATAGGGAGTGGTTTTCAACTGGAGACGTTTGTCAACATCTAGAGATATGTTGTTGTTGTTTGTTGTTATGTGCCGTCGAGTTGCTTGCGACTCATAACGACCCTATGTATAACAGCCCTAAACTCTGCTCTGTCCTGTGCCAATCGCACTGTCTCTGACACTCCCATTCCAATTATCCCAGTCACTGAATCAATCCACCTCATAGAGGGCCTTCCTCTCCTGTGCTGTCCCTCCACCCTCCCAAGCATGATGTCCTTCTCCAAGGACCGGTCTCTCCTCACAACATGTCCAAAGTATGTTAGACGGAGCCTCAGAATCCTTGCCTCCAAGGAGCCACCCGGTTTAACCCTCTCCAGGACAAATCTGTTTGTTTTCCTAGCAGTCCATGGTATTCTCAATACTCTTCTCCAGCACCACAGCTCAAAGGCATCAATTCTATCCTTCTTGGTCATTGTCCAACTCTCTGATGCATAACAAGTGATTGAGAAGACCATGGCTTGTATCAGACGTACCTTAGTCTCCAGAGAGACACCACTGCTCTTCAGTACTTTAGAGAGGTCCCTAACAACAGACTTTCCCATAGCAATGCACCTTTTAATTTCTTGGCTGCTGGTGCCAAGACTGTTGACTGTGGAGCCAAGCAAGCTAAAGCTGTGTACAATCTCAATCTCTTCACCATCCATCCTGATGCTGCCAATTGGTCCAGTGGTGAGAATCTTTGTCTTCTTGACATTGAGCCTCAATTCATATTGTAGGCTGCAGTCCTTGACACTCTGCAGCAGGCGCTTCAGGTCCTCCTCAGTTTCAGCAAGCAGGGTTGTGTTATCCGCATAACGCAGATGGTTGATAAATCGTCCACCAATCTTGACCCCACATTTCTCCTCATAGAGCCCAGCCTCCCGGATAATCTGTTCTGCATATAGGTTGAAAAGGTATGGAGATAGGATGCATCCCTGGCGTATACCCTTCCCAATTTTGAACTATGCAGTGTTCCCTTGCTCTGTTCTGACGACTGCCTCCTGGTCCAAGTATAAGTTTCGCATTAGAATGATCAAGTGTTCTGGGATTCCCATTCTTCTCAGAGTCAGCCATAGTTTGTTATGATCTACATAGTCAAATGTTCATTATCTAGAGGTATAGGGGACATTTTAAGAGCCTTAGGGAGCTTAGTGGTAAAGAATCATGCTGCCAGCACAGAGGTTTCGATCCACCAGCTGCTTCATGGGAGAAAGATGGACAATCTCCTCCTGTGCAATTTACCACCACCAAAAACCCACTGGAAGGTCAATTGTGAGTCAGTTCTGACTCAATGGTATATAACAATAATAATGATGACAATAAAACCAACAGTAGCACAGTGGGTTAATTCTTAGGCTGCTACCTGAAAGGTTGATAATTCTAATCTACCAGCTGCTCCACAGGGTCAAGATGAGGTAGTCCACTATCCTAGTGATTTATAGCCTCAGAAACTCCATAAGGCAGTTCTACTCAGTTCTATAGGGTTAGTGATTTGTCATTAACAACAATATGGCAGTGGATTTGATTTTTGTTTGTTCATGAAAATTTTGACTGTCACAGCTTGACAGAAGCAGAAGTACTGCTATGTGCAGTGGGTGGACACCAGAGATACCACTAAAGTTTATTCCACAAAATACAGTTTCTCCCCCTCCCTAAAAATAAAGAATGATCTTGTCCAGATTAGCAGTGATGCCAAAATTGAGAAATTACAATCTGGAATAAAGAGGTAGGAGAAGGATGAGGTGGCAACAGAGAAGACAAACACATTGTTGCTGTTGTTATATGCTGTCAAGTCACTTGTGACTCATAGTGACCCTATGTACAACAGCCCTAAACCCTGCTCTGTCCTGTGCTAATCGCACTTTCTCTGACACACCCATCCTGATCACTCCAGTCACTGAATCAACCCACCTCGTAGAGGGTCTTCCCCTCCTGGGCTGTCCCTCCAACCTCCCAAGCATGACGTCCTTCTCCAAAGACTGCTCTCTCCTTACAACCTGTCCAACGTATGTCAGAAGAAGCTTCAGAATCCTTGCCTCCAAGGAGCAGCCTGGTTTAACCCTCTTCAGGATGAACTTGTTTGTTCTCCTAGCAGTCCATGGTACATTCAACACTCTTCTCCAGCACCACAGCTCAAAGGCATCAATTCTCCTTCTATCCTCCCTAGTCATTGTCCCGATATCTGATGCATAGCAAGTGATTGTAAAGGCACATGCTCAAGTAAAATCCTAGAGAGGGATGGGAGGTGGGGAAATTAGGCAAAGTAAGGGAAGTTCAGGATTATAGGAGAGAAGAGACTTGGGATTTTGGAAATGTGATCATGTAAAGAGTGTGATTTATGGGACTACAAAGGAAGAAGAAAAAGAAGGAATGTTGCTAGAACTATAAATTGGTATCATCGTGAGATCAAAGTCTTTTTTGGGGGGGCTCATCTGGGATGTGAAGAGATCAAAATCTTATGAATACTTATCATGTGCTAGAAATCTCTAAGGAGATTTGATGGTCTAGTGTGCCATGTGTGTCTGTCCATCAGAAGATGAATTGCATTGGGAAAATCTGCTATCAGGGACCTCTCCAGAGGACTGAAAAGCAATGATGTCAGTCCAGAGACTAACGTGCACTTAATCCAGGCCATGGTCTTTGCCATTACTTGCTAAGGATGACAGAGGAAGAATCGATGCTGGAGAAGAGTTTTGAACATACCATGGACATGAACATGCCAAGAAAACAAATAGGTCTGTCTTAGAGAGGGTGAAACCAAATTTCTCCTTGGAGGCTAGGATTTTGAAGCTCCGTCTCACATACTGTGGGTATGTGGCCAGGAGCAACAGGTCCTTGGAGAAGGACAACAAGCTTGGAAGGGTGGAGGGACAGCACAGAAGGGGAAGACCCTGGATAAGATGAATTGATGCAGTAGCTTGTGAGACTGGCTCAGGACAGGGCAGACTGCAGAGATGCTGTACATAGGGTCACTGTGGGTTGCAGGCAACTTGACAGCACATAACAAAAACAATGTGGACTGAAATATCAGAAGCTCCAATCCACCAACCACTTGGCAGGAACAAAAGTAAACCATTTCCTTCCATAAATATTTACAGTCTCAGAAACCCAATGAAAGGTCACCATGAGTCAGAACCATCTTGATAATTTTGGGTTGAGGAGTAAGTGATTGATTCCTTTGAGTTGTGATGTTGGGGAAGAGTGCTAAATAATCCATGGACTTCCAAAAGAACAAACTGCTGTGTCCTGGAAAAGGTGCAGCCAGAGTGCTCCTTGGAGGCAAGTACGGCATGTTGCGAGGGGCGGCTATCCCTCACAAAAGGACACCATGCTTAGAAAGGTGAGGGTCAGTGAAAGAGAGGAAGATTCTCTATAGGGTGGATTAACATGGTGACTGTGACAATGGGCTCAAATGTATCAGGGATGGTGAGGCTGGCGTAGGAAAGGACAGGATTCAGACTGACAGCACCTAATAGTAATACAGTGATTAATTATGAATTCATTTAATTCTCAAACAATGTATAAGGTATGTGCTTTTAATAACCAATTTTACAAATGAGAAAAGAGAAGGCCCAGTTAGTTGTTTTGTTTTGGGATTTTGGATTTTTTGTTTGTTTGTGGGATTCTCCCCTCCTCAAGGTAAGGCCACAAGTATCAAGCAGTGAAAAGTTCATGGTCTTCTGCATCACCACATGATCCTGCTTTGAAACTTTTCAGATTTGTAGATGTATTTCTTAACATTAATTTTGGTCAGCTGAACATTGTTTGTGTTTGGATTTATTAAACTTTGTTTTGTGATCTACATAGTTTTGAGTCCAAACTATGTGATTAAGATTTCAGCTGGTTGGTTTTTTAAATTTTCTTCTCTGACATATTTTAAAATATGAAACTGAGTTTTTCCTAGATGCAGTTGCCTACCTAGATATGAGTCTCAATCTCCATGACAGATTGTAAACTAGTGATATGGAGGAGCAGGACACCAAAGCCAGTTAGATGTTTCCTAGAATAAGACAAAAGAGTATCCTAAACAAATTCAAATGAAAAATGCAGAGAAATTGATACTAAGGCAGACAATACCAAACAATGAAACACATTTATGTTTAGCTGTTGATTGAACAAAAGAAAGGAAATGAAACGAAGCAAAACTAAGCAAAATTTTCTAACTCGTTATAAAATAGCAATTTGGCAATTTTTTTTCACTCCAGTCACCAAAGTCACAGAGTTTATAAAACCTGTGGAATTTAAAGACGAAAAGGACTTGCAAGTAATCGAATGCCAGGATGAGTCTGACCAAATCTGATCCATTTACCAGCTCAAAACAGTTCTCTACAGAGGCATCAAAATTGTTTGGATTCATCACCACAAGATTCCTGTTTAAACACTGAGAAATCCTTGAGCAGGATTGATTCCACCACAGTATTGAGTCATGGTGAAAAATGTGTTACAAAAAATCTTCAGCCTATGAGGTTGGAGTTGCTTCACATTTGTGAGACTTTCTTAGTCAACCAGAAGGGAGATTGGTGAACACAGAGCCATGGAACCCACAGGCCTTGGCAAAACTAATCTTCTTCTTCAGAAACAGAGGATCACAGCATGGAGAGGGACAGGAATTTATAGACCATTTGACAGACATTTACAGACATCAGCAACCTGAGAAAAAGAACTCAGTCTTTGGTAAATTAAACAAGATATCTGTGAAGGAGTGCAGAATGAAGTTTAGGAGTCAAGTTTTTGTTTTACTTGTTATTAGTTGCTATTGAGTGTGAATCATAGTGACCCTATGAAGAACAGAAGGAACCTGGACCTATCCCCTGACATCTTCACTATTTCTAATATACTTGAGCCCTTGAGCCCTTTGTTATAGCCACTTTGTGAATTCACTTTTCTGAGAGTCTTTTTCACTAACCCTCCATCTTTCCAAACATGTTATCTTTTTCTAAGGACTGGCTCCTCCTAACTGTCGTTGTTGTTGTTGTTAAGTGCCATCGAGTCGTAGGCGACTCAAAGCATCCCTATGAACAAAAGTCCTGGACCCCTCCTGTATAACTTTCGTCCTTTCTCCAGGTTCATAGGGTTTCCAGAGGGAAGCTATTGTGGGAGTGGATGCTACTCCTGCTTCCAAGCTTGTTTTAATAGGGGAGTTACACCAAACACTGTCCACCATGGGTAACCATTCTTGCATCTGACTCATCAGTGTCAGTGTTCAGCTTCACAATAACCATGAGTTACCTGTGTAAAGCAAGTCTACATACCAGGGTGAAAGGCCATCGCACCCACTTAGCCAGCTGACTTCCAGAGTGTAGAGAGACTCCAGTCCCCAAGCCTTGTGAAGGATTTTAACCTAGGGCCTGGAGCAGGCTCTGCAGGCTCGACTCCGCCTTTACTTACCCTTACTAGGATCAGGGCTGCCCACCCACCTTTGAAGGCCAAAAAGGACAGTAACACACTATGGGAAAGACCCCACAAACTTCCCTATCCCAACTGCCACCAAGAGGAGCTGCCATGGAGACACCAGCCATCCCATCCGCTTAGCCGGCTGACTTCCAGAGTTTAGAGAGACTTGAGTCCGCAAGCCTCATGAAGGATTTGAAGCTAGGGCCTGGAGTATGATCAAAATATGTGAGAGAAAGCTTCGCCATCCTCACCTCTAAGGAGCATCCTGGTTGACCTTTCTCCAAAATATACTTGTTTGTTCTTTTGGCAGTCCATGGGATATTCAGTACTCTTTTCCAACACCACAACTAAAAAGCATTAGATTTTTCTCCTGTTGTCCTTATCCATTAAGTAACTATCAGATGTTGTTAAATGCCGTTGAGTCATAGACGACTCATAGTGACCCCCTGAATGAAAGAACTGACCACTTGTATAACTTTGATCGTTTCTCCATGTTCATAACGTTTCTGAAGGCAAGCCATTTCGGAAGTGGATGCCACTCCTGCTTCCAAGAATTTCCAAGCACACAGTAAATAATGCAAAAGGTCATGGTTTGAATCAGGTGAACCTTAGTCTTTAAACTAACATCATTGCCTCTTAGCACTTTGGAGAAGTTCTTGACCACAGGTTTTCCCATAGCAATGCATCTTCTGATCTCTTGACTTCTGCTACTTAAGGATGTTGATTGTAGATCCAAGCCAGAAGAAATTTTTGACAACTTCAATTTTTTTCTCTCCATGTATTGTGATGTTGTCAATTGACCTACTGTGAATTTTTGGTTTTCTTGATGCTGAGATGTATTATTCTGTTTTAAAAGCTATAGTCCTTGATCATCTGCAGCAAATGTTTCAAATCCTTGTTACTTTCAGCAAGCAAGGTTCTGTCATTTGTATAATGTAGGCTGCTGATGAATCTTCATTCAATATTGATGCTACATTCCTCTTCATAAAATCTAGCTTCTTGAATGACTTGCTCAGCATACAGATTGAACAGGGACGGGAAAAAGATACAGACCTGCCACCTACCTTTTCAATAAAAAAGTTTTACAAACTGTACAGTGTTCTCAGTTGCTTTATTTGAGCAACAGCCTCTGATCTAAGTAGATGTTAAGCAGGAATAAAATAAATTGTTCTAAGATTCCTGTTCTTTTCAATTTAGCCACAGTTACTTATGATCCACACTGTCAAATACACCTTCACATTGTCAATAAAACACAAATAGACATCCTTTCTGGTATTTTCTACTTTCAGCGAAGAGCCATCTGACATTAGCAATGATATCCCTGGTGCCATAGCCTCTTCTTCATCCAGCTTGAACATCTAGTACCTGTCAATGTACTGTCTGTGCCATTTTGGATAATATTCTGCAAGATTTTACTTGCATGTGATATTAATTTGGTAATGTCTAGAGAAAAGTCTATCTGCATTTCATTGGATATGTAAAGAAAGGCATTTAACTGTGTGGACCACAACAAACTATGGATAATTCTGAGAAGAATGGGAATCCCAGAACACTTGATCATGCTTATGCAAAACCTATACTTGGACCAGGAGGTAGTCGTCAGAACAGACCAAGGAAACACTATAATGATTTAAAACTGGGAAGGGTATACACCAAGGATGTGTCCTATCTCCATACCTTTTCAATCTATATGCTGAACAGATTATCCGGGAGGCTGGACTTTATGAGGAGAAATGTCACATCAGGATTGGAAGTAGACTCTACAATAATCCGCATTATGTAGATGACACAACCCTGCTTACTGAAACTGAAGAGGACCTGAAGTGCTTGCTGCAGAAAGTCAAGGACTGCAGCTATCAATATGGATTGAAGCTCAACATCAAGAAAACAAAGATTCTCACCACTGAGCTGATTGGCAGCATCATGATAGATGGTTAAGAGATTGAGATTGTAAACAGCTTTAGTTTGCTTGGCTCCACAATCAATACTCTTGGCACCAGCAGCCAGGAAATTAAAAGATGTATTGCATTGGGAAAGTGCTTTCAGAGACCTCTCCATTGTACTGAAAAACAATGATATCAGTCTGGAGACTAAAGTGAACCTGATCCAGGCCATAGTCTTTGCAATTACTTGCTATGCATCAGAAATCTGGACAATGATTAGGGATGATGCCTTTGAGATGTGGTGCTGGAGAAGAGTATTGAATATACCATGGACTACTAAGAGAACAAACAGGTTTGTCCTAGAGAGGGAGAAACCAGGATGCTTCTTGGAGGCAAGGATTCTGAAGCCTCGTCTGACATACTTTGGACATGTTGCAAAGAGGGACCAATCTTTGTAGAGGGATGTCATACTTGGGAGGGTGGAGGGACAGTGCAGGAGATGAAGATCCTCAGTGACATGGATTGATTCAGTCACTGGGGTAATAGGGGTGGGTGTGTCTGAGACAATAAGATTGGCACAGGATAGAGCAGTGTTTAGGGCTGTTGTATATAGGGTCACTATGAGTTGTAAGTGACTTGACAGCACATAACAACAACAACAACAACAATGCCCACATTCTGTTGGATCATTGTTTTAGGAAAGGGCAACAAATAAGGATCTATTCTAATCACGTGGTCAGGTAATTGTTTCCAGGTACAAAATGGTGATCATGTTCAGAGCTAAATTTATTTGTTGAAACATAAAGATTGGTATTGTATTTTTTGCTAATGCCTTCAGTTCAGCTTGAACTTCTTCTTTAATTACCATTCATTCTTTATCATATGCTACTTCTGAAATGATTCTGTGTTAGCCAATACTCCGTGTATTCCCTCTATCTTCCTTTAATGCTTTCTGGATCACTCAAAATTTAACCCATAACATTCGTCGGTATTGCAACTCAACACTTGAATTTCTTTTTCAGTTCTTTCAGCTTGAGATGCTGAGGGAGTTCTTCCCTTTTGATTTCTAATGCCAGCTCTTTTCACTTTTCATGATAATATTTAGGTCAAGTTGTTTGTTGTTGTTAGGTGCCTTCGAGTTGAGTACAACTCATAGTGATCCTATAAAAGGTCAGTCTGAACATTGTCTTGTCCTGTGCCATCCTCACAATCTTTGACAAACTCAAGCCCATTGCCACAATCGCCTTATCAACTCAACTTCCTTTCTTCTGCCTTCCACTCCACCTTCCCAAGTATGATGTCCCTCTCCAAGGAATAAGCTCTCCTATCAACATGCTCAAAACATGTGAGATGACGCTTCATCATCTTTGCCTCCAAGATGCCCTCTCGCTGTACCTTCTCCAAGACCATGTTCTTTTGACAGACCATGGGATCTTCAGCTGTATTCTCCAACACCAGAGTTTAAAGGCATTAATTCTTTTTTTTAATTAGTAATTTTAATGAATGTTTACAGAGACTTTGGATTTTCATCCATTCATTGTTGCGTAAAGGCATTAATTCTTCTTCTGTCATCCCTTATTTATTGTTTAGCTCTCAAACACATACTAAGGAAATGAAATGACTAGGGTTTGAACCAGTCACACCTTAGTCCTTAACCTGACATCATTGCTCTTCAATATTTTGGAGGGGTCCCTGACTACAGACTTTCCCAGTACAATTTCCTGATCTCCTGACTGTTGGTACCAAGAGTGTTGGTTGTGGATGCAAGTAAGATGAAGTAATTGACACTTCCATTTTTTTCTCCCTCCATCATGATGTTGCTTGTTTGTCCAGTGGTGAGAATTTTTATTTTCTTGACATTGAGATGCAATCCATACTGAAGGCTGTAGTCTTTCATCTTCTGCAGCAAGTGCTCCAAATCCTCCTCTTTCAACACACAAGTGGTGTTATCTGCATAATAAAGGTTACTGATGAGTTTTCCTCCAATCCTGATGCCACAAATGTTAGTCCTATTAAGTATAATCATTTTTCAGAGGGAAATACATCTCTAGTCTTATAGTAGAATGCAGAAATAAGAATATAGGCCAAGTGTCATGCAATTTATACAGAGTTAGTGATGTCACTCCCTTTATGTCACATGTATATTGTCACATCTATCAATTTTTATTCATCTTGTACCCATTATTATTCTCCTTTCATAATTGACTTTAGACATCTCATGCAAGATTAATCACTCTCTTTCATTGACTCTCCATGAAAACTTTTAGAAGTAATACAGAGTGAACTACTTACTGACAAATCTCTCATTAGATATAGTCTAGTTTCTTAATCACTGCTCTGATTTCAACCCTACTGTTTATGGCCAGTATGTTTACAGAACACTATATTCTCTTTTCTCTATCCCTCAAATCATTATCTTAAAATAACTACCACATGAATAAAGCAAAACCAGGAATATATGACTCCATTAGCAGTACTCTAAATGAATACATTATTCTGATCCCTTCCTTCAACTTTATTCTGCCCTCATCTTTAGTTCTGTCCTCGGTTTATGGAGACCCCTTGGGTTTCATAATTTCCTCCTTGGGTTTCATAATTTCCTCCTGGGGTTTCATAATTTCCTCCCAGTGGTTCCACTTAGACCAGCTGCCCCTTCACAGAGTCTTCTAGTTCCCTCCTCTTGCTGTGTACCTATCTACAATTCTTACGGGTTGTTTCATCTCAACCACTCCCAGGTGAAGACAAATGACAACATCTGAACATGCCAAGGTAACAGGAGAATTACACACCAAACACTTGTCTGATTTTTAAGCCTTCTATGTGTTTATGATATTATGCATCCATTGTTGTTGTTGTTGTTAGTTGCCGTCGAGTCGCTTGTGACTAATAGCAACCCTATGTACCTAAACTCTGCTCTGTCCTGTGCCAATTGCACCATCTCCGATACCCTAATCCCGATTACCCCAGCCACTGAATCAATCCACCTCATAGAGGGCCTTCCCTTCCTGTGCTGTCCCTCCACCCTACCAAGCATAATCTCTCTCTCCAAGGACCAGTCCCTCCTTACAACATGTCCAGTGTATGTTAGACGGAGCCTCAGAATCCTTGCCTCCAAGGAGCTGCCCGGTTTAACTCTCTCCAGGGCGAATCTTTTTGGTTTCCTAGCAGTCCATGGTGTACCCTCAATACTCTTCTCCAGCACTACAGCTCAAAGGCATCAATTTTCCTTCTATCCTCCTTAGTCATTGTGCAACTCTCTGATGCATAAGAAGTGATTGCAAAGACCATGGCCGGTATCAGATGCACCTTAGTCTCCAGAGAGACACTATTGCTCTTTGGTACTTTGGAGAGGTCGCCAATAGCAGAATTTCCCATCGCAATACATCTTTTAATTTCTTTACTGGTGCCAAGAGTGTTGACTGTGGAGCCAAGCAAACTAAAGCTGTGAACAATCTCAGTCTCTTCACCATCTATCCTGATGCTGCCAATTGGTCCAGTGGTGAGAATCTTTGTCTTCTTGACATTGAGCCTCAATCCATATTGGAGGCTGCAGTCCTTGACCCTCTGCAGCAAGCGCTTCAGGTCCTCCTCAGTTTCAGCAAGCAGGGTTGTGTCATCTGCATAAAGCAGATTATTGATAGATCTTCCACCAATCCTGACCCCACATTTCTCCTCATAGAGCCCAGCCTCCCAGATAATCTGTTCTGCATACAGGTTGAAAAGGTATGGAGACAGGACACTTCTCTGGCATACACCCTTCCCAATTTTGAGCCATGCAGTTTTTCCTTGCTCTGTTCTGATGAGTGCTTCCTGGTCCAAGTATTGGTTTCACATTAGCACGGTCAAGTGTTCTGGGATTCCCATTCTTCTCAGAGTCAGCCACAGTTTGTTATGATCCACACAGTCAAATGACTTTGCACAGTCAATGAAACACAGATAGACATTCTTCTGGTATTCCCTGCTTTCAGCTAAGATCCATCTAACATTAGCTACAATCTCCCTAGTACCACGACCCCTTCTAAATACAGGCTGGACTTCTGACAGTTCTCTGCTTATGTGCTGTTTGAGTTGTTTTTGGATAATGTTCAGTAGAATCTTGTCTGTATGTGAAATCAATGATATTGTTCTATAGTTTCCACACTCTATTCATCCATTAGGTTGTAAATATTTTAAAAATATTTTACACTGGTTTGCTTATAAAATTCGTACACATTGTGTTTCACACTATCCTTCATTCACATTGTGTTTCATACAATCATTCCTATGCATTATGTTTTCTAAAATTAATCACCATTGGACCTTGCCCATCATTACCCAGTCTTTTCAGATATTTAGTATGTTTCCTCACTAAATCATGAGTTACACAACCAAAACTATCTTATTCATTTGTGCTTTCCCCATTTCTAGTGCAAAGCCTAGCAGGTAAGTTTTTTTTAAAAGAGTAGAAAAGGGTGGAAAGAATGAATTCAGAAAAAAGAGAAAGAAAAAACAGATTTAAGGAAGGAAGAGAAAGGCCCACAAAAGACTTAAAGAATAGGTATTTGGGCAGTCTTGGGGCTTCCCAGATATCTTAGTAAAAATTTTCTGTCCCTTCCACCATACCTCCTCAGCCTATAAAAAAATGGACTCAACAAATGACTTAGTGACAATACCTTATCCAGATCTAATTTGAACTAGTGACACCTGAACCTTTCCCAGGGGAATAAGAGAATCCCTCTTAGTACCATCAATCCTAAGGTGCCCTCCTGCCCAGGTAAAGTCCTTTAGCTTCAGGTACTGTACAGGTGAATAAATAAAGGTGATCATTGGAAGACTAGATGGTAGGAGTCAAGAATTGAAAACAGTTTCAAATTGGCAGAGTCTGGTATCATAAAGTATTTTCTGATTATCCTATGGATAATATGTATGTAAAAGTACACTATTCTTAAATTTCTCATTCTTTCTCTTCCATCTCATGAAAGATGATATTAAAAAATTTGGCTACACATTGTAATTACCTGGGGAGAAATTGAAGAATCTCAATGCTTAACCTACAAGTCTTAGGACATCTAACCCAGATTTCAATATTTTTTAAAAACTTAATTAAGAGATAATTTCAATATGTAGTCAAAGTTGGAAATCTCTAATTTAGAGCATTTCAATTCTCAAAAGAAATTTTCTATCTTCTAAACACCCAACTTCTTTTGCCAGTTTTATCACAGCTCTTACCTCTTACATTCCTTTTTATCCCAGTGATTGATCTTGTGAAGAGATGCAGCATTATTCCATTGTACCTCCTTAACTTATGCCTAGCTTGACAACCTGAACCCAAACCAGTGATACGATTCAACACATTCTTCAGTTTTTCCAGGCCCTTCATGAATCTACACAGACTCTTGTATGGCAACTCAAGGGTTAACAAATAATAGCAATTGACTGCAGACTACTCTGGGTGATTCACAGGAACTGATATTCTTTAGGATGACATGAGGTTTGGGGACACAAAACTTTCTAGGGCTGATATTATATGCAATATTTTATGTTCTAGACAACAAAATTCTATCTCAAAGACTGATTGTTATTAATTTCAGGAATGAATGCATTCTTAATTGAGGTTTTAGAAATGTAACACAACTGATAATAAATATATATTGACTGATTGATAAGAAAAAGAAAGTGATATTTCAAGTAATAAAGACCCCAACTCTCTCAACTTGAATGAGAAAAATTCAATCTCCACATCAAAGATTCACAAGAAACTTCAGTAAGGATGAACTTATGGAGAGTCACATCAAGAAAAATCATGCACTCTTACTCTCAAAAGACAGTGAAAAAGTCTTTAATGTTGCAATAGAAAAGTGATTCATTAATCAGTGGCTTCTACTAGAAGCCATGGGGACTTGAAGGCAGTGGTAGGTCATATTGAAAGTGCTAAAAAATATTTTCAATCCAGAATTCTATACCCAACAAACCTATCCTTCACAAATGAAGAAAAAATTAATATATTAGAAAATAAGTAAACTTAAAAAAGAATCTTCATTAGCATAGCTACCCAACAAGAAATGCTAAAAGGAGTTCTGCTGGATAAAATGAAGCAACATTAGACAGTAACTGATATATAAAAAGATGTAAAAGGCATCAGTAAAGTTAACCACATAGGTACAAAAGACAGTACAAATTATATGTATCTTTCTTTATAACACTTCCTTCTGTATCATTTAAAAGAGAGCTATACAACAAAAAGTATAGAATTCTTAATTTCAGGCTTATAATACTGGATGACAACATGAGTGCTCAGGAGGGAGAGAGGAAACAAACCTATGGGTCTACATCAGAAGAAATTTTTTAAGTGTTATTTAGAGTAAATTGGCATGAGTCTGACTAACCAGTTGTCATTGAGTAAATATTGGATCAGGTGACCCCATGTATGTTCAGATGGTACTGAATAAGTGGTAATTTGCAGTGAGAAAAGTCTCCAGCTCACGTAAGTAAACCACATACTAGCTTCATACACTACCAGATCAATTACAAGTTTCTACTCATCAAAACTCAATTAGTCTCAATCTTTGTGTTGCCCAGAAATCTCATGCCTAGTTTCCTGGGTGCCACAAGAGTATCTTAGTGGTACTGCTTAGCTCAGACAACTTCACTGATCTTGCTCCAATTTAACCTTCTCATCTTGTACCCAGAGGCCCACAGGATAGTTGTTAATTATATAGGATGCTGTGGTACTTTGAGATACATGCAGAGTGAAGGAAGCCTGCCATCAAGGACTATGACTCCAGCCTTGATATACTATGTGCAGTTCTATTACAGCAGCTAGTGTTTAGGACTAGAAATTGTTCATGTGTGTGGGTAGACACATATGTATATCTACATTTGACTCCCTGACAGATTGTCAGGGAGAAAAAAGCCCCATCCATCTTTATCCAAATATATGTAATATCAAAACCTGACACACAGTCCTGTGCTGAGGAATGTGAGCTGGAATGATACAAGGATGCTGAGATGGTCCCTGTAGGCTTGAGTGAGAGGCAGGTAGAGAGACAGTCATCAGAACTTCCTGGTTCCCTTTTGTCAGACATCTCAGAGAGTGCCCAGGAAGATGATGGTCCTGGGAGTGTGTGATGTGTCACCTGTCCTGGTTGTGAAAGCAGCTGCATGCCCTGGCTGTGCATCACAAACCAGCATGGGATAAAAGGACTCCTGCCCTGCACCCTGCATCCACAGCCTCCTGAGGAACCAGCCTTCTCCTGCCTCCTCTGCACCTTGTAAGTGTCTAGAAACGGAGAAAATTTCAGCAGGGGTTTGGGGAAGACAAGCCCAGACCTGAAACAGAGCAGCAGGTGGCACAAAGAGGGCAGCAGTGGGGCTGGTGATGGTGAAAAAGGCATCTCATGGTGTAAATGGCTGGGGCTCTGAGTTAGGAACTCAGAAATCTTCTGATCTGTTGTTTTCTCTTTCTTTGGAGATTGTTTTTAGTTTGTTTTGTTTGGATTGGTTTTTTTTGTTTGTTTGTTTTAGCATGTTATCAAGTGTTTACAGAGATCTGCCATGCTTCAGGCACATCATCCAAACTCAGATGCTTCTTCCACACACTCATTTCCCGCTCACAGATTTTACTTAGCAAGCTGCAGGATCATGGGAGGCAAATGTTTAACAAAGCCCTCTAGGGAACAGACATCAGTGCAAAGCTCCTGTGCTCATGTGCCTTTTGCCTTTTCCAGGTTGAAAATACCACCAAGATGTCCTGTCAGCAGAATCAGCAGCAATGGCAGTCTCCTCCCAAGTGTCCTTCTCCCAAGTGTCCCCCTAAGAAGCCCGCACAGTGCTCGCCCCCAGTCTCCTCTGGTTGTGCCCTGAGCTCCGGGGGCTGCCATGGCCCCAGCTCTGAGACCGGCTGCTTCCTAAGCCACCACAGGCCCCGCAGGTCCCACCTCTGTGGGCGCAGGAGCTC
This sequence comes from Elephantulus edwardii, assembly GCF_000299155.1. NCBI lineage: Eukaryota > Metazoa > Chordata > Mammalia > Macroscelidea > Macroscelididae > Elephantulus > Elephantulus edwardii. The sequence continues at coordinate 187,770 of NW_006400023.1, read as the reverse complement.
CAACTGCAGTGATGATGGCAGCGACCAGCTGGGGGGCTCTGGCTGTGGCCACAGCTCTGGGGGCTGCTGCTGACCTGGCTAGGGTGGAAGACACAAACAACCAAAGCAAAAACCTCCTATAGTTTGAAGGCACATCCCAGCTTGAGCATTCTCTCCTAGACGTGCTTTCACGTCAAGCTTCAAGAATGTCACAGTGAGGGCTTAGGTACCTCCAGACGCTCTTTCAGGACTTCACATTTTCTATGCACCACTTGATGTGTCTAACTGTGTAAAAAATAAATCTTTTCATCATCATCATCTGTGCATCTTTTGCTGTGTCACTTAGCCTTTCCCCAGAGAGCTATTACAAGGAAACCTGTAACCATTTGGCAAAAAACCTCATTATTCATAGGAAACATGGGGTGGGTGTTTACTTCACAAGAGAATATCAAGGCTTTTATGAGAATCAGTTCGCTTTTGCTGAATCTTCAACTAATAAACAGAGATTATGTAGAAGACAGTAAGCAGGAAACAGAATATGTAGTGGTTCTCAATGGGGGATGTCTGTCAACATCTTAAGGAGTAAGAGACATTTATGTGACTTAGTAGAGCAGTGGATCAAGCTTTTAGGCTGCTAATTGAAAGCTTAGTAATTGCACTCTACCAATTGCTAGAGAGAGAGAGAGAGAGAGAGAGAGAGAGAGAGAGAGAGA
>NW_006400023.1:186313-186978 GCF_000299155.1 Elephantulus edwardii | reverse complement strand
AGAGAGAGAGAGAGAGAGAGAGAGAGAGAGAGATGGGGCTGTCCGTTTCCCTAATGATGAACATATGGCCTTGAAACCACGTTCTGCTCAACCTGTAGGATCAATGACTTGTCATAAGGTTTGCAGCAGTAGGTTTTTATCTGTTTGTTTACAGACATTTTTTAATTATTATCACAACCTGAGAGACGCATAAACACTACTACAAGCACCGAGTGCCTACCAGGAATATCACTAAATATTCTATAGCGCAAGGGTCCCTCCCCTTCCCCCTACATTAAGTACCATCTTGTTCAGATTAGCAATAGTGCCAGAGTTTGGAAATTTTAATCTGGAACAAAGATGTCAGAGAGGGATGAGGTGGCATCAGAGAAGACAGAGAAGACACATGCTTAACCACATGCTCAAGAAATACACTGGAGAGAGATGGAAGGTGTAAACTAGGTAAAGTCAGAGAATTTATAAATTAGGGGAAAGAGAGGTTGAGAGTTTAGGAAATGTGATTGAATAAAGAGTGTTTAATATGAGACAACCATGAATTGGTGTAATTGTGAGATAAAAGACTATGGATACTTTTTTTAAAAAAATTTAGGTTGTTTATTTTTCATTTCAGTGAACATCTACAGAGATTTTGGGATTCCATTCATTCATTGTTGCACCCTTCTCCC
>NW_006400023.1:179412-185843 GCF_000299155.1 Elephantulus edwardii | reverse complement strand
CAAAATGGGTGACCCTGGAGGACATTATGCTGAGTGAGGTATCTCAGTCACAAAGGGACAAATGCTATATGGTGCCACTGTTGTAGAATGAGGCTGGCATCGGGGTGGGGGCAAGGCTGAGAAAAACTGGATGAAATATGTTTACGGCATTGAAGTCTATGGGGGAGAAAATAGTCTAAAAGTATTACATTTTAGGGCATTATTTTTATCGTAGGAGGATACTTTTTTTTTCATGTGTAGAAACCTCTAAGGACCTCTGGGGGTGTAGTGTGTCTGGCTACTAACGTAAGACCAGCAGTTCCAATCCCCCAAGCTCTAGTCAGGAGGAAGAGGGAGAGTCTCTTAAAGATTTACACTCCATGAAGAGTCACTGAATAAGAACTACCTTGAACGTTTTGTGCTTATAAATTTCTAAATGACTAAAAAAAATTTCTATAATACAATAAACAATCTATAAGGTATACACTCTTGTTATTGGATCCTGTTGCACTGGAACCAACCCACAGCTGATCTCCAGTGGGTTTTCAGAAGCAGTAAATCACATGGGAGGAGAGTGCCCATCTTCACCCTGCAGAGTAGTTGGTGCATTCAAACCATGTACCTTTTTCATTTTAAATTTATTATTACTAATTTTAATGATAATTTACAGAGACTTTGGATTTCCATTCATTCATTGTTGCACTTTTCTCCCTGCTCACTCTCCCCTTTCCCCCACCCCAGTACACACTTCTCTTGGAAAAGTAAAAGGGAAATTCTTTCATTGTTTTACAATCCCTCCCCCAGGTCCACTCCACTATGCAGCCTTTGTTCTGGACTCCTGTCATGACAATACCTAATTACATGTCCCTTTTAAACAGTTTTCTCCCTCATCTGTTTCAATGCAGTATACATTCTTTATCCCATCTTTCTCAGTCTCCCCCAATGTCAGTCCTGTTTTACAACAGTGGCACTATGCGGTATTCATCCTTTTATAACTGAGATATTTCACTCAGCATACTGTCCTCCAGGGTCACCTATTTTGAATAATGTTGCATGAGCTCCTTGTTTTTCAATGCAGTGTAGTATTCCATTGTGTGAATATAACACAGCTTCTCTATCCATTTTTATTTTGATAGGCACTTAGGTTGTTTCCAACTCCTTGCTATTATGAACAAAGCCATGATAAACATGGGTATGCATATATCTGCTTGAATGGCAGTTATGGTCTCCTTGGGGTATATTGCCAGTAGTGGAATTGCTGGGTCAAATGGTATCTCTATTTGTAACTTTTTGAGAAAGTGCCACACCGCCTTCCACAGTGGTTGCACCATTTTATACTCCCACCAACAGTGAATAAGGGTTCCAGTTTCTCCACAACCTCACCAGCATTTGTTGCTTGCTGTTTTGTTAAATTTTGCAATTCTGACTGGGGTGAGATGTTATCTCATAGTTGTTTTGGTTTGCATCTCTCTTAGAGCTAGGGATTTTGAACATTTCTTCATGTATTTGTTGGCCATCTGAATGTCTTCTTTGGTGAAGTATCTGTTCACATCCTGTGCCCATTTTTCAGTTGTATTATTTGCCTTTATAAGTCCCTTATCTGATGTGTCCTTACCAAATCTTTTTTCCCAGTCTGTGACTTCCCTTTTTACCCTGTTGGAGAAGTTTTTGAATGTGCATAGGGATTTAATTCTTAGAAGGTCACATCTATTTTATCTTCTCCTGGTTGTAGAGAACCATGTACCTTTTTAATGGCTGCACAATTCCTTACCACTAAGCCACCAGAGCTCCCTATCCCATTTCATAAGTAAGGAAATGGAAGGTTCAGTTGTTTTATCAGGACAAGGCTACCCAGCTACGAAGTACTGAGAAATCTATGTGAGGCCTTGCTACATAACCCTGCTTTGAAACTTCTCAGGGTTTTGGACATAATGAGTTTTCTTTCATAACACTAATCTTGAAATATAGAACATAAATAGGTTTAAAAAATTATCTCCACAATTATGATTCTAAAGTATATGAATCAAGATACCAGTTTATTTTGTTTCTACTTTGTTTTCCCCACAGTAGGATTTTACATATCAAATTCACCTTCATACTAGGTGGAATCTCTAGGTAGGTATCAATCTCAATCTCTATGTCAGATTGTAAAATAATGGTAAAAAGGAGCACCCTATCAAAGCCAACTAGAAGTTCCTAAAATAAGCCAAGAGAATATCCTAAACAAACCCCAAAATAGAGAGAAATTGATATTGGGGAAGAGAATGCCAAGCACTGAAACGAGTCAACGCAGAACTTCAGTGGTTCATTGAATAAAATAAATGACAAGGACAGGAAAATAAACAAAAATTTTTAGAATCCTTTGAAAGAGTAAACTGGTAATTTGTTTTCACTTCAATGCCCATAGTCTCAATGTTTCTAAAATCTCTGTGATCTAAGAAAGGAAAAGTCTTAAAAGTAATTCACTTTCGGGCATGCTCTGACCAAGTCTGACTGACTCTTCAGCTCAAAACTACTCTCGACAAATGAATAAAAATTGTCATGTTTATACTCATCACAAGATTCTTGTTGCTCAAGTACTGAGAATCTTGGGTAGAATTCCACCACAGGACAGAAACTGAGAGGAGTCATGCAAACGTGTATCACAAAAATGTTCAGGAGGGATACGCTTGCCTGTGAGGTTGTTGTTCCTTTGCATATGTGTGATTTTCCCAGGCTTCCATAATGGGAGATCGATGGATAAAATGGCCATGGAACCTGAAGATTTTGCTAAAATCATTCTACTTGTCCAGAAATAGAGGAATACTCAGTGGAGAATGACTGAAATTTATAAACACAACCTTAACTACACATAAGCTACTGAAGACATGAGACTCAGTCTTTGATTAATTAAAACATGGTATCTTCCAAGGATTGCAGTAGGAATTGGACCAACCAATACAGTTTGACCCTGAAACATCAGAGCAGTTCAAGAAAGTAAAGAAATATGAAATGTCATGTTTATCATAAAATAAGACCCCAACAAGTGAGAGGTCACAGAGTGAAGTTGCCATAATTTTCATCAGAAGACAAATTGATACAGTGATAGAGCCAACAATCAGTTATTTATTGGTTTAAAAGAATATTTAAATATCTACTCAAATAAAGTTTGAGTACAATGCTGGTAAAATTGTAGTCCCTCCAAAACAATGTGGCAGTGGAGGTTTTATTAACCCAGTGAAAAACTAAAGTTTGGGAAGGAATTTGAGATAAAATATATTGGTTTTGCTGGTGGCCAAAAGTTCATGTAATTATGTCTCCCTCTAATAGCAAATAAGAACAAGGCATGAGTTGCTAATGGTGAAGAGAATGTCAGTGCATTCCTTTCTGAGGTCACTCCATCCTAATCTCCTTCCCACCTTCTCACCTAGGACTCATGGGGGCAATGAACAAATATGTTTTCACTGGTGCTATGAAGGTGCTCTAGTACTTTATGATGACTTCATATTTGAGTATCTTAAAGGGGACATCCACAGTTATGAGATTTTTTGTGGCAAGGTAAATAGAGACATTTACTATCTTATCCAGAACTATCAATTTAAATTCTATGGATTATATAAAATATTTATTCCATTCTTAAGTATAATCATACTTCAGAGACAAATGTATCTCAAGTTTTATATTAAAATGTGATAATAACTATTCAGGTCAAGTGTCATGCAATTATTATTATTATTACTATTAATTTTAATGAAAATTTAGAGATTTTATATTTCCATTAATTCATTGTTGCACTTTTCTTCCTGCCCACTCCTCCACTCCACCCTCCAGTTCATTCTTATCTTTGAAAAGTAAAAGAAAAATTCTTTCATTGTTATACAACCCCTCCCCCAGGTCCACTCCACTATGCAGCCTTTGTTCTGGACTCACGTCATGACCATAATACCTAATCAAATATCCCTTTAAAACAGGTGTCATGCAATTTCTACGGATCTTAGTCACATCAATCCAATTATGTGACATGTACATAATCAACACAATCACACCTATCAATTATTATTCACCTTGTATCATTATTATTATTCACCTTTCATACAAATAACTTTAGATATACCATCCAAGATGATTCACTCTCTTTAGTCAACTCTCCCTGAAACTCTTGGAAACCATATGGAGTGAGCTACTTACTGATAAATCTCTCATTAGATTTGGGCTAATTTCTCATTTCCTACTCTGATTTCAACCCTAACATCTATGGCCAATGTGCTTTCAAAACACTAAATCCTCTTTTGTCTCCTGAGCATCTTTATCTTAAAATAACTACCACATTAAGGAAGCAAAGCAGGGAATATGTGACTCCATAAACAATACTCTAAATGAATATATTATCCTGATCCCTTTGCTCAGTTTCATCCTGCCTTAACCTATATTTCTGTCCTCTCTTTATGGAGACCCTTTGGGTTTCCTAAATTCCTCCCAGTGGTTCCATTTAGACCAGATACCCTTGCACAGAGAGTCTTCTAGTTCCCTCCTCTTGCTGCGTGCCTATCTGCAATTCTTACAGACTGCTTCATCTCAACCACTCCCAAGTGATGACAAATGACAACACCCGAACACGCCAAAGTAACAGGAGAATTACACTCCGAAACACTTGTCTACTAATTCTGAAGACTCCTCCTCTGTGTTTATGATAGCATTCATCCACTAGGTTATAAATGTTTTACAATAGTTTGTATGTTGCTCCATTAAATTATAAAATCAAGACCATCTTATTAATTTGTGATTTCTCTATTCTTCATATAATGCTTAGTGTCTAGTCTAAGTTGTTTTTGGTTGTTTTTTTTTTTAAATAATGGCAAAAGGAAGGAAAGAACACACCAAGAGGAAAAAGAAACAGATGGAAAGTTGGTGGGAAGGAGGAGAAATGCCTGCAATAGGTTTAAAGAATAAGTATTTGTGCCATTTTGGGGCTTCCCAGGTACTTTATCTTAGTAAAAATTACCCTCCTTTCCTCCTTTCTGGGTCTTGCACCATGCCTCTGCAGCCTATACAATTGACATAGGACTTGATGACAGCACTCCATCCAAATCTTCTCTGCACTCAGTATCATCTGACCTTTTCCCAATAAAGTAAGAAAGAGTCCTTCTTAGTACCAACCATCAGTCACTAAGGTGCCCCTGTCTGGGAAAATGTCCTTTAGCTCCATGTATAGTACAGGTAGATAAGGAACTAAAGGTGGCAATTGGAGGAGTAGATAATAAGATTTGAGGGCAGAAAACAGTTCCAAACTGGCAGAGTCTGGTACTTCAAAGACTTTTCTGTTTATTCTCTGGATAACATGTATGTAAACTCACAGGCAATTCTATCCTTAAATTTTTTGTTCTTTTCCTTCTACCTCATGTAGGATGATATTCTTTTTTTTTTTATGATATTCTTAAACTTGGCTATATATTACAATTACCTGGGGAGAAATGAAAAAAAAAAAGTCCCAATGTTTAGTCTATCTTAGCCTTTGAGGGAGCAGATCATAGTTGAATATTTTTTTAAACTTTAAAAAAACAAAAACAAAAACAAAACTTTCAGATGATTGCAATGTGTAGCCAAAGTTGGAATCCTCTAATTTAGAGTGTTTCCATTTTCACTAGATATTTAATGTCTATTAAAGTCCAGCTTTTTCTCCACTACTTTCATCTTAGCTTTCACTTCTTAAATCCCATTTGGTATCAGCGTATGACTTTGTGAATGAAAACATTCTTCCATTGTACCTGCCTACCTTATGTCTATATTGGCACTCTGAATCCAAACGTACGATGTGATTCTATCCATTCTTCAGTTTTTCCAGGCCCATCATGAACCTATGCTGAGTCCTGCACTGCACCTCAAAGATTAAAAAAAAATGATAGGAATTGGATTCCAGACCATCCTAGGTGGTTCTTAGGAATTGATAGGCTTTAAGGTGACATGAGGTTTGGAGACACAAAACTTCCTAGGGTTGATATCTTATAATACCTTACCATGTTCTAGACAGCAAAAATACCATTTCAAAGACTGATTATTATTAACTTCAGGAATGAATACTTGCCTACATAAAGTTTGGTAATGGAACATAACTTGATAATGAATATTTATTGATTGATTGACAGGAGAAAGGAGGGGTTATTTTAAGAAATAACAACTGCAAGCTTCTCAAATTGGATAGAAAACATGAATCTGCACATCAAAGAATCACAAGAAACTCAGGATAGACCTAAGAAGATTCACACAAAACTAAATCATAATCACACTTTGTGAAGACAAAAAGCTGAAAAATGGCAGAAACACATGGTTTCTACTAGAAACTCCTGGGAACAGAAGGCAGAGTGCTAATGATATATTCAAAGTGTTATGAAATGTTTCCAACCAAGAATTCTATACTCTACAAAACTATTCCTCAGAAAGGAAGGAGAAATTAATATATTCTAAAAAAATAATTT
>NW_006400023.1:169023-173747 GCF_000299155.1 Elephantulus edwardii | reverse complement strand
ATCAATGGAATCGAATTGAGAATCCAGAGATCAACCCATCTATCTATGGTCAACTGATCTTTGACAAGGAGATGAAATCAGTGAAGTGGGGGAACGGCAATTTCCCTTTTGATCTTCTTGAAAAATTAATTTGGTATCTGTATTGGGATTGCATTGAATATGTAGGTTACTTTTGGTAGGATTGTCCTTTTCACAGTATTGAGTCTTCTTATCCATGAACAGGGCACATTTTTCCATTTCTTTAGGTCTTTTTTTGTGTATTGCAGAACTGTTCTGTAGTTTTCTTTGTATAGGTCTTTTATATCTCTAGTTAGGTTCACACCCAAGTATATCAGTTTGTGGTTGGCTATTGTAAATGGTATTGCTTTCTTGGTTTCCTTCTCTGAGCTCACTTTGTTAGTGTAGAGGAATTCCTCTGATTTTTAGATATTGATCTTATATCCTACTACTCTACTAAACTGGCCTACTACCTTTAACAGTTGGGGTTTTTTGGTTTGTTTGTTTTTTGGGGGGGTTGTTGTTGTTGAGTCTTTGGGGTTTTCTATGTTCACTATCATATCATCTGCATATAGTGATATTTTAACCATCTCTATGCCTATTTGGATGCCTTTTATTTTCTTCTCTTGTTGTATTGCCCTGGCAAGCACTTCCAGTTCAATACTGAATACAAGTGGTGACAGTGGATAGAAATGGTGACAGTGGAGATCCTTGTCTGGTCCCTTTTCACAGGGAAAATGGTTTTTGTCTTTCTATGTTGAGAATGATGTTGGTTCTTCATTTTGCTTATATACTTTACACTATTTGAGGAAATTCCCTTCTATTTCAATTTGGCTGAGTGTCTTAATCAGGAAGCATTGTTGGATTTTGCCAAATGCCTTTTCTGCATCAATTGCTAAGACCATATGGTTCTTATTATTCTATGAACTTTGATAAATGTCAATAGTTGTAGAGGGGCTTCAGGGCTTTTGTTCATAGGGTGGCTATGAGTTGTGCTTGACTCAAAGGCAATCAACAACAACAATGTGAATTATATTGGTTGTTTTTCTTATGTTGAACCATCCTTGCATACCTGTGGAACTCTTATTCACTGCTGATGGGAATGTGAAGTGGTACAACCACTATGGAAACTGGTCTGGTGCTTTCTTAAAAAGTTGGAAATAGAAATACCATTTGACCAGGCGATTCCACTACTAGGAAAATACCCTAAAGAAAACAGAGTCACAACTCAAACCAATGTACACACAGCTTTGTTTACTGCTGTATTATTCACAATAGCCAAGTGAGAGAAGCAACCCAAATTTCATCAACAGATGAAAGATAGAAACACTATGGCACATTCACACAATGGAATACTATGTTGCATTAAAAAACAATGAAATATTAAACATTACATACCATAGGGGAGCCTGAGGACATTATGCTGAGTGAAATTTCTCAGTAACAAGAGGACAAATACTGCACAACATCACTGTTCTAAAATAGGGCAGACATGGAGGGTTGGGGAGGGAATGGGGAAAGAGTGGCTAGATAATGAACACTGCATTAGAACAGATGAGGGGAAGAACTGTCCAAAAGAAATGTGTGATTGTGCATTATATGTATGAGAATGACCTAGAACAAGGGGTGCATTGTGGGTTAGGCTGGAAGATGGGAAAAGATATGGAGAGAGAAAAGGTGAAACAATTAAATTTTTTAAAAAACCATTGATGACCACAAAAACCCCTAGTAAGGATAAAACACAAAGTTATAATACACAAAGATGTAATATTTAGTAACAATATAAGCACTGAGGAGGGAGAGAAGAGATGGATTTGAAGAACAAATTTTGATATAAAGTCTATACCTATAACTATGTAGTAGTCATTGAGTAAATATTGGATCATGGCAACCCTACATATTAGAGTAAAATTGTGTCCCATATGAATGAAAGATAATTTTCAATGAGAGAAGTCTCCATCTCACGTAAGTAGACCACATAATAGCTTCATACATTGTCAGATCAGTTACCTGTTTCCACTCATCAATACTCCGTTTGGCTCAATCCTTGCTTACCCAGTAATCTTAGGCTTAAATTCCTTGGTGCCACAAGAGAATATTAGAAGCACTACTTAGCTCTGACAGCTTCTCTGATCTTGCTCCAATTTGAGATTCTCATCTTATACCCACAGGCCCACAAGGATAGGTGTTGATTACATGTGGTAGAGTACTTTGAGATATATGCAGAGTGAAGAAAGCCTGGCATCAAAGACTGATTTCAGCCTAGAAATGCTGTACCCAGTGATGCAAGGCTCTACTACATCAGTTCGTGTTTGGGACTAAAAAAGAAAAAAGTAAAATTATGAGTGTGGGTGGACATACATATACCTCCATCTAACTTGCTGACGGATTTGTCAGGAAAAATACTATATTTATCCAAATATGCCTAGAATCTGGCAAAACCTGAAGGACAGTCCTGTGCTGAGGAATGTGAGCTGGAATGATGCAAGGATGGTGGGATGGTCCCTGTAGGCCTCAGTGAGAAGCAAGTAGACAGTCACCAGTTCCTGTTTCCCTTTTGTCAGACATCTCAGAGAATGCCCAGGAAGATGATGGTCCTGGGAGTGTGTGATGTGTCACCCTGTCCTGGCTGTGAAAGCAGCTGCATGCCCTGGCTGTGCATCACAAACCAGCACTGGATAAAAGGACTCCTGCCCTGAGCCCTTCATCCACAACCTCCTCAGGAACCAGCCTTCTTCTCCCTCTTCCCCACCTGGTAAGTGTCTGGAAGGGAACAGAACCTCAGCCGGAATGTTTGGGAAAGAAGCCCAGAACTGAAATGGAAGCAGCAGTAGACCCATAGGGCGCAGCACTGAGGCAGAAGCTGGTGAGGAAGGAGCCTGCATGGCAGAGACTCTGAGTTACAAAACCTAAGGCAGCTCAGGGTTATTCTGATTTGTTGTTTTTAGGGGCTTTTGTTTCTTTGTTTTTTAAGCTGGTGTCAAGGGTGCACAGGGCTGCATCTGATATCCTTGAGGGATGTCATCCAAATGCAGATGTCTGTTCCATATGCTGATTTCCCTCCTACAGACTTTGGGTTAAAAAGCAGCTTCCTTATGGAAAACTCCCAAGAGAGACAACATCAGACCAAAGCTCCTGTGCTTATCTGTCTCTTGCTTTTTCCAGGTTGAAAATACCACCAAGATGTCCTGCCAGCAGAACCAGCAGCAATGCCAGCCTCCTCCCAAGTGCCCTTCCCCCAAGTGTCCCCCTAAGAAGCCCGCACAGTGCTTGCCCCCAGTCTCCTCTGGCTGTGCCCTGAGCTCTGGGGGCTGTCATGGCCCCAGCTCCGAGACTGGCTGCTTCCTGAGCCACCACAGGCCCTGCAGGTCCCACCTCTGTGGGCGCAGGAGCTCCAACTGCAGTGATGATGGCAGCGACCAGCTGGGGGGCTCTGGCTGTGGCTGCAGCTCTGGGGGCTGCTGCTGACCTGCACAATGTGGAGGAGACAAGCAACTGTAAAGTAAACAAGATCTAATGCTTCAAGGATCATCTTAGTCTGAGTAATTATTTCCAAGCCAGCCTTTATAGGATGAGCTTCATCGGCATCCCTGGTGAGGGTCCAGGCTCTTCCTAAAAAACGCTGTTTGTTTGATGGCTAGGATAATTTTCTCCACTCTACCTACCAGCTAACACTTGTCAGAGATTTTGTCTTCTCTGTGGAAAAAAATAAATCTCTCCACCATGTATATGACTTGTCTAACTTTATCCTTCCTCACAGTTCCTCAGGCTGACACAGCCTGAGACTTGGAGTAGAAACTGGGAAAACGTATAGATTATTGTTGCTGTTGTGAACCATTGAGTTGGAACTAACTTACAGCTGATCCTTCAGTTGGTTACCGGAGGCAATTTAATCACACAGGAGAAGATTGCCAGTCCTTCTCCCACAGAGCAGCTAGTGGACTTGAACTATGTGCTTCTGGGATTGCAGTGCAGCTTCTTACCACTAGGCCACCAGTTTCCTTATTTTATAGAAGAGACAGGCTTGATTTTTCTATTGGAATTGAGCGAAATAAAGGATAAGAGTTATACTAGTTTGAAGCCCTTAGTGAAAACATTGATTTCTCCTATGAAGACCATGTGGGTGTGATACAATCTGAGAATTTCATTCTGTGGTTTAAGGTTGATATTTTTGAAAGCTTAGTGGTTTGAATCTACCAGTCCTCTGGGAAAGATGAAATAATTTCCTTTTATAAAGATTTAGCTTCAGGAGTAAAATATCTTGGTCACAAAAAGACAAATACTGCATAGTGCCACCATTGTAGAATGGGACTGACATCAGGGCTGGAGGAAGACTCAAAGAAAATGGATAAACTGTGTATACTTCATTGAAACAGATGAGGGAGAGAACAGTATAAAAGTGATATATGTATGATAGAGTATTATGAATATCACAAGAGTCCAGAATGAAGGTTGCATAGTGGAGTGCACTCAGGGCAGAGGGATTGTATACCAATGAAAGAATTTTCCTTTTACTTTCCAAAGAGAAGAGCAAACTGAGGGGTAAGGGTGGACAGGGAGAAAAGTGCAACAATGAATAAATGGAAATCCAAAATATCTGTAAATGTTCACTAAAATTAATAAAATTTAAAAAATAAATAAAAATGAGAAAAGTTTCATTATGGTAGGCCTGGAGAAGAAAAAGAGAAATGAGAGTTACCTATTATTAGAGTTGACAATCGAGGCTC
>NW_006400023.1:166912-168923 GCF_000299155.1 Elephantulus edwardii | reverse complement strand
ATAAGAAACAAAAAAGGGGTTTTACAGTATAAAATAAAGCAACACTAGATAGTAACTCAAATGTAAAAAGACATTCAGATGTCAAATAAATACATGAAGAAATGTTCAAAATCCCTAGCTATCAGAGAGATGTAAATCAAAAGAGATTTCATCTTACCCCAGCAACAACAGCAAAGTTCAATATGGCAGCAAACAACAAATGCTGGTGAGGTTGTGGAGAGACTGGAACTCATTATTTTATTAAAATTTTTTTTATATTACTCTGATTTATTTACAAAGTTTGAATACATTGTTTTTTGCAAAACATCCTTCCCATTTCCTTCACCCCACCCACCCACCAAATTGTGCAATGTTATGATTAACACCCTACAACCCCCATCCTCACCCCTCTATTTCCACCCTCACCCCGCCCTGGGATCCTCATACTCATTCTACAATAATGATTTTAAGTATTTGTCTTTGTGGGGCTGAGTTTATTCACTCAGCATAATGCTCTCCTGTCCCTCCCAAGTTAGGTTGCAATTTACAAAATGATGGCTCCTTCATGCTGTGTAGTATTTCATTGTATGAAGGCACCACAACTTCTCAATCCGTTCGTTTGTGGTTGGACATCTGGGTTGTTTCCATGTTCTTATGATGGTGAATAATGCCGCTATGAACATTAGTATACAAATTTCCATTGGAGCGTCTGTTTTCATTTTGTTGGGGTATAGATTCATCCTGGAAAGGGTTAAACTGGGCGGCTCCTTGGAGGCAAGGATTCTAAGGCTCTGTCTAACATACTTTGGACATGTTGTAAGGAAGGACCGGTCCTTGGAGAGGGACATCATGTTTGGTAGGGAGGAGGGACAGCGCAGGAGAGGAAGGCCCTCTATGAGGTGGATTGATTCAGTGACTGGGATAATTGGGATGGGAGCGTCGGAGACGGTGCGATTGGCACAGGACAGAGTGGAGTTTAGGGCTGTTGTACATAGGGTTGCTATGAGTCGCAAGCGATTCGATGGCACATGACAACAACAACAGCAGTCCAAGCAGTGGAATAGCTGGGTCATATGGAATTTCTATGTTCAGTTTTTGTAGGAAGCACCAAACTGCCTTCCAGAGTGGTTGTATCATTGCACAGCCCCAACAATGTAAAAGAGTTCCTATCTTATCACACTCTCTCCAACATTTATTACTTACTGTCCTGTTAAACATTGCCACTGTTATTGGAATGAGATGTTAACTCATTGTGGTTTTGATTTGCATCTCTCTTATTGCCAGTGATTTGGAGCATTTCTTCATATGTTTTTGGCGATTTGAATATCTTCCTCTGTGAAAATTCTTTCCATGTCTTTTGCCCATTTTGTAATTGGGTTATCAGACTTTTTCTTTTGAAGACCCAGTAGTATTCTAAAAACTTTCAGACTCTTGTCTGAGATGGTATTGCCAAATGTTTGTTCCCAGTCAATAGGTTTTCTTTTCACCCTGTTGGAAAAAGTTTTTGATGCACACAGGGATTTAATCTTTAAGAAGGTTCCATTCATCAGTTTTATTCTCTTCAGATTGTACTTTTCTGGCTGCTTTTGGCAGTCTCTTAATATCGTAGACTAGGGCTTATAAGCTTCTCTTATGAACTTTATGGTTTGGGCCTTTATTCCCAGGTCTCTTATCCACCTTGAGGTGATTTTTGTGTATGGTGTAAGATGTAGATTCTGTTTCAGCTTTCTGCAAGTAGCAGTCCAGTTTTGCCAGCACCATTTGTTGAAGAGGATGTCATTTCCTCATTTGATAGGTTTTACTTCCTTGTTGAATATCAGTTGACCATAGATAGTTGGGTGTATTTCTGGGTTCTTAATTATGTTCCACTGATCTATGCATCTGTCATTGTACCAGTACCATGATGTTTTTGTTATTACCTCTGTGCAGTAGGTTTTGAGGTAAGGGAATGTTATACCTCCACTTCATTTTTGTTTCTCAGAAGTGTTTTGCTTATTTGAAGTCTCTTGTCTCTCCACATAAACTTGGCAAT
>NW_006400023.1:166033-166812 GCF_000299155.1 Elephantulus edwardii | reverse complement strand
AAAAAAAGATTTAGCTTAGGAAACCTGCTGGAAGGTTGGTATGAGTTGAAACTGAAAGGAAGGTGGTGTGTGTGTTTGTTATTGTGTTTTCTTTTTGGATAATATATTTCAGGCACCCACTTCCTAAACCGCATACCTTTGGAAACTCTATGAACTTGGAGAAATGATGATAGTTACGGAAAGGCATTAGGTCTTTTGTTCATAGAGTCGCTATGAGTTGTGCTTGACTCACAGCAATCAACAACAAGAACAACAAGAAGTAGTAAGGTATCTGGAAACAACAACAGCAAAATCCCCAAACTGCTGATTAGACAAGGAAGAAGCAAAACACAAAACCAAAAAAAGAAGAGGTAAACCTCAGTGTTGTTGCTGTTGAGTGCTATTGAGTCTTCTATGACACATATTGACCTATGAACACCAGATCTGATCCACGCCCTGTCCTGGACATCCTCATTATCTCTGATATGCTCGAGGCCATTGTAATGGTTAATCCAATCTACTGTGAAATCCACACAGTGAGGTGAAAGGTGAGAGAATTATTTAAATTAAAAAGGTCTATTTTATTTTTATTTTTTTTTTAAAAAAAAGAAAATAAATTAAGAACTTAAAAATAAAATTAACAAGAAAGGTCTGGGGGAAAGAGCTCTCTGTCAGTATGTTGTTGTTGTTGTTATGTGCCGTTGAGTCGTTTCCGACTCATAGCGACCCTATGCACAACAGCCCTAAACCCTGCTCTATCCTGTGCCAACCCTACTGCCTCTGACACACCCATCCCGATT
>NW_006400023.1:152892-164878 GCF_000299155.1 Elephantulus edwardii | reverse complement strand
CCAAGTGGTTGTTCTCCAGATTTCTTGGCACAACTTGGTGAGCACATCCAGGGCAACATCTGTTATCTGAAATACTTCAATTGGTATACCATCTATTCTCTGTCAGTATAGTGCCTAATATTTCAGGTTGCTGCCCTAGAGGCTGATGGTTTGAGTCCAACAGCTGCTTAGCTAGAACCAACGGGCAGTCTCCTTTAGTGTATGTTTCCGTTATTCTGTGGTATCAAATCGGAACCGAACCACCAATAGCTGATTCTCCAGAGGGTTTTCAGAGGCAGTAAATCTCATGGGAGGAGATTGCCCATCCTTCTTGCTCAGAACAGCTGGCGGGTTAACCACGTGCCTTTGGGATGGTAGTGCAGCTTATTAGCACTCAACCTCGGAAATCCAAAAGAGAGTTGGTGTGAGTTGAAATATATTCTGGAACAGTGGTTTGTTGGTTGGTTGGTTTGGGTAATTTCCCCCCCCTCCCCCCCCAGTTTTGGGAAAAGAAAGCTGACATTGTGGTTAAAGTGTTCATTAGCAAACCAAGTTCTCTGTGGTTTGAACTCACCAGCTTCCCTTCAGAAAATAAAAAAGGCCTTTTGTCTTGCTTTGTTTCCCATACCCAGATTCCCATTTTTACAGAAAACTTACAGCTTTCAAAACTCTCTAGGGCAATTGTATGCATTCTGTCAATAAGAGTTGGAATTGGTGGATAGGAAGAAAGATGTGGCTGAGAATTTAATCAATGAAATGACGAGGGTGAAGTAAAGATTTTAGGAAAAAAGAAGTGAAGGAAATGAGAAGTGTTACTGGGACTAAACCATCAAAATATACTGATTTTTAACTCATGACTGTGACAATAACACATAAGACTAACAACTTAGGGAGTTCACTGCCTAAGACTCGGAACGCTGCCTCAGAAGCAGGAGCTGTACTGTTCCTCCCCTTCTTTCTCTGTGTAAAGACTGTTGGTGGTTTTGTGTTTGGTTTTGTGTTTGTTTTTTTGTTTTGTTTTGTTTTTTAAACAGTAACAATTTAACAGAGTCCCGTGTGTGTTCTCCTAAATTGCAAAATTCAGACTTCACCAAGGATGAACTAACACTCAGACTAGATGTAAACTAAAGGAGCTTTAGTGGCCTCGTAGGTAAGGAGCTTCACTACCAACCCAAGGATAGGTTGTTTGAATACATTTGTTAGTTGCTTTGCAGAAGAAATATGGAGGATCTCCTCCCATTCAATTTATAGCCTCTGAAAACTTCCTGGAGGGTCCACTATATGTTGTTTCTGACTCCATGGCACATAGCAACTACTAAACCAGATCTAAACTGAACATTCTATTCACTTAGGCTAATACCAGAGAAATACCACTTGTTGTGTTGTTATGTACCACGGAGTCAGAACCAACTCATAGCTCACTCTCCAGTGAGTTTTCAGAGGCTGTATATCACAGAGGAGAGCATTCATGTTTCTCTTGCAGAATAGCTGGTGGATTTGAATCACCTGCCTTTGCATTGACAGCATAACTTTTTTCAAGCATTTTTATTTTATTTTTACTGTATTTTATACTGGTTTACTTATAAAGTTCGAATACATTGTTTTTCACATTGGCCCTTTCCCATTTTGTGGAACCCTATGATTAAACCCCCACCCTCTGCCCATCCTCACCCCTCTGCTTCCACCCTCCCCCCCTTGGATCCTTATATTTATTCTACAAAATTGGCTTTATACAGTATTTTTCCTTATCAGACTGAATTAGTTCACTTATCATAATGCTCTCCAATCCCTCTCAAGTTAGGTAGTAATTTACAAAATGATTGCTCCTGCATACTGCGTAGTATTCTATTGTGTGTTTGTACCATAATTTCTCAATCACAGCATAACTTTTTTTATTAATAAGCCACCAGAGCTCCCTTGAGTTACAGTCAAATTGCAACTGCAGTTAGAAATTAGTGCACAAGAAGCTCTCTGTCCCCATGCCATCTCCACCCCCCCAACACACTCCACAATCTCCAGTGAAAAGCATTTTGTCACCAACAACATGGAAGTACCCTTTCATACCCATGAGCATTAGTTATGTGACCACCTACAGGAAAACGGCTACATGTATGCACCTTGTATCAGGAAAATTGAACACATGTTATTCATTATCAGTGCTTACTTTTGTAAAAAATTAAGCAAAACCTGATGTTTTGCCATCATTTAAATTAATATTTGTGATTTTAAATATTTGTTCCCTTCTTAAGTGTGATATGCAGAGAACAACACATCCCAAATGTAGTAATAAAATGCTGTGGGGAAAATACTACACACCTTACATAATTGCAATTTCAAACACTATCCTGGTATTCATAGGTATCACCTTTACTAATCTCATCATTGCCTCACTCACTCAATATTATTCATTGTTCAGCTAATGCTCCTTCACCATACCAGCCAACCTGAATCACTCCCTTCTCTAATTTATTCCTATAGCTTGTAGAATAATTAGTATAGTTCCTAATATACTGACTGATATGGCATCCACTTCCTAAACAACATGCCTCTGGAAATTCTGTGAACTTTGAGAAACGATGATAGTTACCAAAAGGCTTCAGGTCTTTTGTTCATAGGGTTGCGAGTCATGGTTGACTCAGCGTCAATCAACAACACTATACTGACAACGTGGTCCATAGGTGCATGCTAATTTAAAAATCACATCACTAGCTTTTACAGATTTCTTGTCTCCACTTCTGAGTCTATTCCTTTCATTACTGATCTTATCATTTCTTTTGTCACCTCTCTGCCAGATTCCCACTGTTGACTAGAGAAGTAGATATTCAAACTCAGAAAATTCTGATCCCCCAAATGAATGTTTTTATCAGGTGCATTATCCTTTCCCTTCCATTTTGTCTTGTGTCCCGCTAGTGCCTCCGTTAATTCTGCCCTGACCCACTACCTCCCTCCTGATGACCTCTGACTCTACTTTCTCCTGGGTTTATTGAACTGCTTGAGCCACCTGGGCTGGCTGCCTAGGACAGATCAGTGCTGCACATCTCTGCTCCTACCACTTGTTCTTATACTGTGCTCCCTCACAGGCCAATCAGTGGTGACACCTGGGCACACTCACCCCCTCAGAGTCACTGCTGGCAAAATCGGACTGACACCCACAGGCTCTGATTCAGGCCAGAGGACTCCCCACACATGTACCCTGCAATGCTCCTTACCTTGGATCCACTGTATTTTACAACGTGTCTGTCTACCCTGTTACACTGGGAGGTACTCAAGAACAGAGGCCAAATCATGTTCATTTCTGAGCCTCTTGTGTGCAGCACAGTGCAAGCTATATTCTATGTACTACCTGCTATTTGAATAGAGTTGTTGTTGTTGTTGTTGTTAAGTGCTGTCGAGTCACAGGCGACTCACAGTGACCCTATGAAGGAGAGTCCTCGACGCTTGGGTGCCTTTCATCCTCTCCCCAGGTTCATAGGGTTTCTGGAGGCAAGCTATTATAGAAGTGGATGCCACTCCTCCTTCCAATGAATAGAGTAGATAAATTAAAAAAAAATATCAATGAAAGTACTAAGAGGAGTCTGAGGCCCAGACAATTACTGATTCCTGGGACTTCCTGGGAGCTTTCTCTCAGGAAAACTCCTAGCAGTTACCCATGAAGACACAGAGGACTTAGGAATAGTGACAATGAGAAACTGTATCAGTTTAGTAGTTCCTGGGTTCCTGAGTGCAATGTAAACGTTTGCGTACTTAGTTAATAAATGAAAGGTTGATGGTTCAAATCCACACAGAGGTGCCTTAGAAGAAAGGACTGGCTTCTACCTCTGAAAGGTCACAAATATCCAGACCCAGTGGAGAAGTTATATTCTAACACACCTCAAAGATTGTAAGAGCCAGGTCAATGCACCCTTTTTAGAACAAGTCCTTTGGATGTGAGTTTCAAACTCTTTCTAGTCTCTTTTTTGAAAATAAGATGTTTAGGAATGTTTGTTTTTAATTTAGGACATTTAGCCAAACTCTCAACAGAAAAAAAAAGGAAATAAAACCAAAATAAATGATGAAACCTATAGTCTGGATCTACTTGCAACATCCTCTGGGGTTCTGGATATATTTTACATGTCTCAAAATGCTGAGCTTTATCTGAGGGAGCTTGGGACCCACAAGAGAATTGTTGTTGTGAGGTGCCATCCAGACAACTGTGATTTAAAACTTTCAATCTGTAGATAACACGGTCTTGCTTGTAAAACAAAAAGGATTAAGAAGACTTGGAGCATTTCTATTGATAAAATTCTAAAATTACTGCCTTTAGTATGGATTATATGCCAACAAAAAGAAAATAAAAATCCTCCCAAGTAGACCAATAGGTGACATTATGATAAATGGAGGGAAAAAAAAACTGAAGTCGTTGAGGATTTCCCTTCACTTGTACTCACAATCGACACCCATGGAAGCAGCAATCAGGAAAGAAGGAGGTGTATTTTGTTAAAGAAATCTGGTGTCAAGGACCTCTTTAAAGAGTTGAAAAGCAAGGATGTCACTCTGAAAACAAAGGTGCCCCTGACCCAAGCATAGTATTTTCAGTTGTTTCTTATGTACACAAAAGCTGGATAGTGACTAAAGAAGATTGAAGAAGAGTTGACGCCTTTGGCTTATGGTTGACAGAGAATACTGATAGACCATAGACTAAAGAAGGAACCGCTCCATACTGGCGAAGTGTAGCGGAGTGCTTCTTAGAATCAAAGGTGACGAGACTGTCTCACAGCCTGTGAGCTTGTTAATAGGAGGGACTAGTCCTCGGAGAAGGACATCGTGTTTGGGAAAGCAGCGATATGGTAAAAGAGAGGATTGTCACTGGATGGACATGGTGACTGTAACGATGAGCTTATTAAGCACATGAGAGAGTGTGAGGGTGGCGCAGGGTTGGACAGGTTCAGTTGTACATAGATTCGCTATGAGTGGGAACCATCAACACCTAACAACAATTACAGCACTTACACATGGGAGCAGACTCTTTTAGTTACTTGTCTGTCTGCCTATCCAGTTAGTTAGTCACTCCAGACCTGGTTATGTGTCATATTCAATGTGACATCAACACTGCAGAAGATGGGATACGGCCTCTGATGAGGACATATGTACACCTAAGTGGAAGGTATTTAAACAGTCATCAGGGAGTGCTGGGTCTGTATTGTCAAAAGTATTGTCAAGTGCCCAGGAAATGCTAAAGGTCTGGATCTGGAGGCTTTCTATGCTGTTAACCTCTTCCTAGTTGTAAAAGCAGCAACATTCTGATGTGTATCTCAAATTGGAACCCATCCCTAACTCCTCTGTGCATAAGCTACTCAGAATCAACTCTCTCTGTTCTCCATAAAATCAAGCAAATGTGTAGCTGTGGAGAGGATCTGCACTTGGAGGATTAGGACAATCAGCCCTGGCAGACCTCTACAAATTGAGAGAAAAGCTGAGTCCACAATGGAGCCAGAAAGAAGAGTGGGGGAGTGATGAGGACTGTTGTGGGGCCTAAAAAGCCCACAAGTTCTCAACACACCTTCATCCTCCTCCTAGATAAACTGAGAACTGCACTTACCCTCTCAGTTGTCCTCATGAAAGCTTTACCCAAGGAGGTTTATTCTTCTCTATTGTTATTAGAGACAGCTCTGATGGCCTGTTGTTACCATCATTGTTATGTGCTGTCAAGTCAACTGCAACTCGTAGTGACACTATACAATAGTTCTGCTTGCTCCTGAGCCAATCTCACTGACTCCAGCATACTTACTCCCATTACCCTAGTGACTGTGTTAATCCGCCTCATTCAGGGTTTTCCTCTCTTACGCTGTCCCTCCACCCTTCTGAGCACAATGTCTTCTTCAAGGACTGTTTCCTCCTGGCCATGTACTCAAAGTATGTGAGATAGAGCTTCAAAATCCTTGTCTCCAAGGAGAAACTTAATTTCACTCTCTTCAAGGCAGGCTTGTTTGTCCTTTTGACAGTCTATGGTATGTTCAACACTCTTCTCCAGCTCCACAAATCAAAGGCATTGATTCTTCTTCTGTAACCCTTAGTTCATTGTTTAAATTTTTTTAAATTTTATTAATTTTAATGAACATTTACAGAGATTTTGGATTTCCATTCATTCATTCATTGTTGGATTGTTCTCCCTGCCCAGGCCTCCCCCGCACCTCAGTTCGTTTCTCTCTTTGAAAAGTAAAAGAAAAATTCTTTCATTGGTATACAATCCCCCCTGCACACTGCCCCCCTTTCCGCACAGCCCTGAGTACACTTCACTATGCAACCTTAATTCTGGACTCTTGTGATAACCGTAATACCCTATCATATATTGCTTTTAAACTGTTCTCTCCCTCATCTGTTTCAATGCAGTATACATAATTTATCCAGTTTTGCTCAGTCTTACCCCAACCCTGATATCAGTCCCATTCTACAACAAACAGTGGCACCATGCAGTATTTGTCCTTTTGTGACTGAGATATTTCACTCAGCATAATATCCTCCAGACTCACCCATTGTGAATAATATTGCACGAGTTGCTTGTTTTTCAATGCAGCATAATATTCCACTGTGTGAATATACCACAGCTTCTCTATCCATTCATTTGTTGATGGGCATTTGGGTTGTTTCCAATTCCTTGCTATTATGAACAAACCCACGATAAACATGGGTGTACATATAGCTGCTTGGATGTCGGTTATGGTCTCTTTAGGGTATATTCTCAGTATTGGAATTGTTGGGTCAAATGATATCTCTATTTGCAACTTTTTGAGAAAGCGCCACATCATTTTCCACAGTGGTTGCACCATTTTACACTTCCACCAAAAGTGAATAAGGGTTCCAGTTTCTCCACAACCTCGCCAACATTTGTTGCTTGCTGTTCTGTTAAATTTTGCTCTTCTGACTTGGGTGAGATGATATCTCATAGTTGTTTTGCGTTCAACTTTCTTATGTATAACAAGTAACTGTAAAAACCATGGCCTGGGTCAGGCACACGTTAGTCTCTAGACTGACATTGTTGCTCTTCAGCACTCTGGAGAGGTCCCTGACAACAGATTTTCCCAGTGCAATTCATTTTTTTATTTCCTGACTATTGGTTCCAGGAGTATTAATTGTGGATCTGAGCAAGCTGAAATTGTTGACAACTTCAATCCCTATCATGGAGCTGCTAATTGCTCCAGGGTGAGAATCTTTGTTTTCTTGATGTTGAGCTTCAGTAAGAAACTGCATTGTCAATGTAAAGGCACACAGCTTGACTCCACCAGCTACTCCTCAGAAGAAAGATGGCCAACAGCCTCTGAAATCCTGCTGGAGGATCATCAGCTATGAGTTGGCTCTGACTCCATAGCACACAACAGCAGCAGCATCAATACAAGGAGACAAGAAGACCTGAAACCTCAATTGTTGTTGTTGTTGTTATGTGCCGTCGAGTCACTTCCGACTCATAGCGACCTTATGCACAACAGCCCTAAACCCTGCTCTATCCTGCGCCAACCGCACCGCCTCTGACATTCCCATCCCGATTACCCCAGTCACCGAATCAATCCATCTCATAGAGGGTCTTCCCCTCCTGCGCTGTCCCTCCACCCTCCCAAGCATGATGTACCTCTCCAAGGACCCATCCCTCCTGGCAACATGTACAAAGTATGTCAGACAAAGCCCCAGAATCTTTGCCTCCAAGGAGTAGCCTGGTTTAATCCTCTCCAAGATGAATCTGTTTGTTTTCCTGGCAGTCCATGGTACACTCAGTACCCTTCTCCAGCACCACAGCTCAAAAGCATCCACTCTCCTTCTGTCCTCCCTAGTCATTGTCCAACCCTCTGATGCATAACAAGCGATTGCAAATACCATGGCCTGTATCAGGTGCACCTTAGTCTCCAGAGAGACACTGTAGCTCCTGAGTACCTTAGAGAGGTCCCTAACAGCAGACTTTCCCATCGCGATATGCTTTTTGATTTCCTGATTGCTGGTGCCAAGAGTGTTGACTGTGGAGCCAAGCAAACTGAAGCTGTTAACAATCTCAATCTCTTCGCCATCCATCCTGACGCTGCCAATTGGTCCAGTGGTGAGAATCTTTGTCTTCTTCACATTGAGCCTCAGTTCATACTGAAGGCTGCAGTCCTTGACCCTTCGCAGCAAGTGCATGAGGTCCTCCTCAGTTTCAGCAAGCAGGGTTGTGTCATCTGCATAACGGAGATTAGGAAAAAAATATTTCTCGGATAAATGAACTTCAATTAAGTTTTCCATTTCTTCCTATACTTCTTAGTTCCAAAGAGAGAAAAGGGTCCATGAAAGTCACCACAAATGAAATGCTGGTCAGAAACTTGTGCTTATTTTATTTTCCCTAATAACTTGAACACCTTACATTCTGGCAGCAGAACTAGCAGCAGTAATGGCACTATGCTGAGTGTTTCCTAAAATACACTCCCCCAGTTCCAGGTCCTACAGCATTTGCCTGCTGTGGTCTCAGCTCTGGGGGCTGCTGTAGCTCTTTGGGTGGCAGCTGCTTCCCCTGGTACAAGTACCAGAGATTGTGAGTGGGGAACTTCCAGGGCCTCTGGCGGCTGTCCTGCTCTGGAGGCTGCAGCTAGTGTGGGCCAAAGTTGACCAGGGACTCACAGAGCTGGGGCCAGACTGTCTTATGAGCCCCTCCTAATTTCTTCTCCATGGACTAAGATTCTGAGTGCATCTTATGGAGCTCTCACCTAGTGCTCTGCGGAGGCTGTTCCTGCTTGCCTTCTGGGGGATCTGTGCCTGCCCCACCCCTGTTCTTGTCAGTGCTTGACAGCAATTATGTCTGCTTTTGTGAAGAGTAGAGCTCCTCCTCTTGATTTACATTTTTATTTTGCCCCTCCTGAGGGCCTGAGGCTGTTCTCTGATGTCTCTTCTCTTCATCTCTTAGGCCTTTACTCCTGCTCAAGACTGGAAAAAATGAAAGCTCACATGTCCTTTAACTGCATTGTAGGGAGAGGAAGGATGACGGTGGCTGGAAAGATTTGGATAAAGAGTTCTAATCCCAGTGATTTCAAATGGCCAGTACCAACCAGTCCATTTCAGCTCACTAAAGTCTGGAATGCTAATCTTTACATGTTCTATTTATTTTTTGAAAGCTTCTAGTTTTCCTAGATTCATACTTCATACATGCCACATTGCAATTTTTATTGGATGTTTATAACTACTTCTCCTTGTTTTGAATGACATCCAATGTGGCCTCTACCTCCAATAATTTATTTAAGTGTTCCTCTATTGTTTATAGGGTTTTCAAAGCCCTGTTATTTCAGAAGTAGATGGCCAGTCCTGCTTCCTAACTGTCTTTATCTGGGAGCTCTATTTATATTTGTCCACATAGGTGACTCTGCTGGCAATTGAAACATCATGTCATTTCAATACAGCAAACTATCAGATAAATGCTGTACACATAGGATCAAATCATAAACCAGTAAGCATATGTCCACCTAAGTTATACAGTAAATAGTAATATGCAATGACTCCCCAACACAACAAACTGACAGATAGGTCTTGTACATATAAGAGCAAATCATAAAAGCAAGGAGGCTTATAAATATCATGGTGTGGGACTGCCCTCTCTAGCTTTAGTTGAGGCTGTTGGATTGAAACATTTGCTTAGGAAAAGAAAAAAAAACAACAACCTATAACCTTCAATATGGATCACATGTCAATATCAAGAAAACAGAAATCCTCACCACTGGGCCAAAAAGCAATATCATGATAGATAAAATATTACTAAAGTTGTCAATGATTTTGTCTTGTTAAGATCTACAATCAACACCATTGGTACCAACAATCAAGAAATCAGAAGTCATGCTGCATTGGGAAAATCTGCTATTGAGGACTTCCCCAAAGTTCTAAGGAGCAATGATGTTACTTTAAAGATTAAAGTGCACATGATTCCAGCCATGGTCTCTTCAAGTACTTGCTATACCTCTTAAAGTTGGACAATGAATAAGGGTGATACAAAAGAATATGTATCTTTGAGTTGTGCTGTTGGAGCAGAGTGCTGAATATTCCATGGACTAACAAAGGAACAAACAAATGTGTCTTGGAAAAAAGTAAAACAGTGTGCTCTTTAGATGCAAGAATGGTGAAAAACTTTGTCTCACATCCTTAGAACATGTTGTTAGGAGAGGCCAGTCCTTGGAAGAGGATATTATGCTTGGTTGTGGATCAAACCTTTGTGATCCATAAAGGCATTGTTGGCTGGTTTGTGTAACCAGATCACGAGGTCTTGCCTCCTTGTTTGTCTTGGTCAGGAAGCACTGCTGGAACCTGTGATATGTCATGACAGGTGGGTAGTGGCTGCACATGGGGCACATTGGCTAGAAACCACACAGATCAGAGCCAATAAGTCAAGGGGATAGATTGCTGATATAGGTATGAAAGGTTTGTTTACAAATGGACCTGTTCTTAGCCTCAGTGGCATCCATAACTAGGAGGGTGTAAGGGATGTGACCACACTGGGTGGTCACCCTTGTCAACAGGGGTGACACTATAAGTTATCTCATTTGGTAACTAACTTTAGTGGTACCACTGCTTATTGTCTTCCTTGTCTCCTTAATCCCTGATTCAGTGAAAAACCATGATTATACAAATGCATTACACAATTTTTTACATCAAAATGACTATAAAATTTTTATACAGTAATTCAGCAGACATTTATTATTTTTATAAAATTTTTCCTGTTATAAGGATAAATTTTTTCCTTAAGCCCAGTTTGCAGGTATCACTATACCTACAAGGCTAAAATTCTATGTTGAATTACATTTTGAGCTTTCTGACATACTCTGGTCAGGTCTTTCATTATTACTGTATTATAACAATTCCCTGAGTCACTTGACTTTGTCTGCACATGCTGCAAACATGTGCTCTTGTTTTTATTTTTATAGTGTTTCCATATCCCAAGACCAAACCCACTGCCTTCAAGCCAATTCTGATTCATGATGAGGTTATAAATCTTCTTTTATGGCCTTAATTAACATTCTCCACATTGTAGCAGCAAGCTTCCTGCTTCCTGGCTGTCCATCTCATTGCTGTTTGTCCTTTTATCCTAGCCTTCCTTATGTTCTGAATCTAATCGCGGGACAAGCACTGCCTTTTGATTTTGTGAAGTGGATGTTCCTTCTTGGCGTTCCTGTCTACCTTGCAGGCTTGTCTATTGTTTGGGGGAATACTGAGTCACAGGTATGAGTTTAGCTTCAGACTTGGGGTGTGTTGAAGGACTATAGTCTTGAGGTTCCATTAGTTTCTATCAGAGCAGGGGCCTGGTCATTTCTGTGATTTTGCTTTTGTTCTACATTTTGCTCCCACTCTGCCCAGGACCCTTTACTATGACCTATTTCAGAGTGATCAACAATGACAGTCAGGCACCATCTAGTCCTTTTGGTCTCAGGGTCATGGGGGTTGAGATTCTCATGACCTATTAATCCTTTAGACTAATTGTCTCCATGACTCTTTCGCTTTTCCTCACTCTTTTGTAACCAACAAGGATAGACCAATAGGTGCACCAAGGTGATAAGTCTTTTTTTTATATTTTATTTTTTTAAAATAATTTTAATGAACATTTATAGAGAATTTGGATTTCCATTCATTCATTGCTGCACTTCTCTCCCGGCCCAGCCCTTTCCCCCCACCGCCCAGTTCGCTCCTCTCTTTCAAAAGTAAAAGAAAGACTCCCTTTCTGGTACACAATCCCCCCGCACCACTCCCACTGCCTCAAATACATTCCACTATGCAACCTTAATTGTAGACTCTTGTGATAACCATAATACCCTATCATACATCTCTTTTAAATTATTCACTCCCTCATCTGTTTCAGTGCAGTATACACAATAAATCCAGTTTTTCTCAGTCTTACCCCCACCCTGATATCAATCCCATTTTATAGCAGTGACACCATGCAATATTTGTCCTTTTGCGACTGAGATATTTCACTCAGCATAATGTCCTCCAGGCTCACCCATTTTGAATAATATTGCATGAGTTCCTTGTTTTT
>NW_006400023.1:117990-146148 GCF_000299155.1 Elephantulus edwardii | reverse complement strand
ATTATTATTATTATTACCTGATGCACTTGCTGCAGAAGATCAAGGACTGTAGTCTTCAATGTGAATTGAAGCTCAACATCAAGAATTCTCACTACTGGGTTAACTGGCAGCACCATGATAGATGGAAAAGAGATTGAGGTTGTTAACAATTACAGCTTGCTGGGCTCCACAATCAACACTCTTGGCACCAGCATCCAGGAAATCAAAAGATCAATTGCCTTGGAAAAATCTGCTGTCAGAATCTTCTCCAGAATACTGAAATGCAATGATGTCAGCCTAGAGACTAAGGTGAGCCTAATCCATGCCCTGCTCTTCACAATTACTTGCTACGTATTAGAGAGCTGGACAATGACTAAGGATGACAGAAGAATTGATGCTTTTGAGGTCATGGTGTTGGAGTAGAGTTTTGAACATACAATGGACCACCAAGAAAACAAATATATATGTCTTGGAGAGGGTGAAACCAAGTCTTTCCTTGGAGGATAGAATTTTGAGGCTCCATCTCTCATACTTTGGGCACATGGCCAGGAGAGATTGGTTCTTGGAGAAGGGCATCATGCTCACAATTGTGGAGGGACAGCACAGGAGAGGAAGACCCAGCATGAGATGGATTGATACAGTGACTGGGGCAATGGGGATCGATGTGTCAGAATCAGTGAGATTGGCTCAGGACAGGGCAGGGTTTAGAACTGTTGTACATAAGGTTGCTATGAGTTGAATATGACCTGACGACACATAACAACAACAGCAACAAGACTACCAAAGCTTCCTATTAATATTGTTATTCAATGTAGATTTTCCAAAGAAATTTCATCATTATGATCTAAAAATAGAGAATATTGTAGCAATTTACAATTGCACTGATAATAAACATCACTAAAGATTATGTAATACAGTTCCGGTAGCCTAGAGGATAAGGTGTTACACTGTCCATCCAAAGACTGGTGGTTTGAATCCCCCAGAATCTCTGAGGGAGAAAGATGGACAAATTCTTATGTGATTCACAGCCTCTGAAAGCTCACTGGAGGGTCAGCTATGAGTTGTTTCTGACTTGATAGCAAATAAAACAACAAGCAGTATTCTGCCTAATTTGGTCACGAGAAGAGGACCATAGGAGGAAAAGGTGATATCTCACTTGGTGACACTAACTCTAGTGGTACCAGTGCTAATGATCTTCCCAATATCCTTCACCTAATCTCTACACCAGAGTGAAAATTCACGATTACACAAATATATTGAAAGTGCTTCAGACCCAGTTCTTTCTTATTGGCTATGACATAAGTATACAGCTCAAAAGTGATGGGTATAGCTTTCTAGATTTGGATAATCAGATATATTTAGTATAATAATATTTAACCAAAGTCTGTAAGAGTAAACGTGGATTATTTATCTCACTCTTATAATACATAATAAGGGATAAGTCTATATCTATAGGGAGAACTGGTGGCCTAGTGGGTAAAGAGTTGTTCTGCTGAGCCAAACACACTCGGTTGGAATCCAGCGGCACCATGGGAGAAGATGGGAAATCTACTATACAATTCACAGGCTCTGAAAATGCCCTGGAGGGTCAGCTGTGAGTTGGCTCTGACTGGATGGAACATAGCAACAACAACTACAACAATAGGTACAAACTTCAAATGGGAAAATACTACACAGCCTATGTAACTGAACTTTCCACAACCTTCAGTCTTGGTCAGATGCTCACAATTATCACTGTTGCTCATCATCATCACACCCATCAATTATCACCCAACTTTGAGGGAATCTCCTTTAGTCATCCCTGCCTATTTGACTCATTCTCTTTTCTGAGCTATTATTACTCTCAGTTCTCTTAGCTTCAATCCTGCATCACAGAGATACTGACACAATAGTCTGTTAACATATGCTAATTGCAAGCCACATCCCACAGCATTTGTCAAACTCTTTTATCTTTAACTGTTGACTTATCCAATATGAATGATATGAAGTTGGAACTGACTGACAGCTGACCCTCCAGGGGGTTTTCTTTTTCCTGTGGAGCAGCTGGTGGATTCAAACCACCTATTGGACTGGCAGCACAACTCCTTACTGCTTTGGCCATGTCTCTAATTTCCATCACATTGCTGTACAGTGTTTGCTTTCCTTAGACAGGTCTACCTTAACACAGTTATAAATAAAGAGGCAGGAAGGTTTAGAACCTGGAAGTATTTGTCTCCACAACAAAACAGAGAAACAAACTTCCTCTGCCCTCAACTCCCCTCCCCCAGTCGAAAACCAAACAAACAAACAAACCAATAAACGAACCAACAAAACAAACCAACCCAAATTGAACTTGTTGAGTGGACTCCTAATCACAGAAATTTTATAACAAGGCAGTGTTGTTGTGTACCATTCAATCAGAACCCACCCATAGCTGACCCTCCGGCGGGTTTTCAGAGACAGGTAATCACACAGGAGGCGATTGCCCATCCTTCTCCCACAGAGCAGATGGTGGCCTCGAGCCACTATCTTAGAGATTGTACTGCAGCTTCTTACTATGAGGCCACCAGAACTCCCTAACAAAGAGAAGAATTGCCCAATAGAATTTCCAAGACTGTAAACTTTTGTAACTCTTCCATGGTGAGTTCAAGTGAGCTTTTAGTTAACCAGTTGAGTGCTTAACTATTGCCCCTGTAGGCTGCCCTGCCTTCATTACAGGTGTTCTCAGTGAGCACCTAGATTTTAAATACTTCCACTTGCCCACAGTCCCAACATTATCTCTTAAGTGTGTGCATGAGTGTGTGAGTGTGTGTTTGGTGGGGGGGATCTCTAAATTCTGTGTGGGTCCTATAAGTTATCTCTTTCTCTACCTGGTTTGCTGTTCCTGGACAGATTCCAGGCTCCACACCTCTGCTGATCCCATTAGTCACCCAAAGGGATAGTAGATGACACTTAGACACATCATGTATCAGAATCATTGCAAAGCAATAGAGATTGACACCCAAAAACTCTGACTTCAGGCTTGAGGGCTCCGTACACGTGTGCATTACGACACTGACACTCTTGGCTTTTCTCGTCATTGCTGTACTATTTTCTGCTCTGACTCTACTACACGTCCAAGCACTTAAGGCTGAGGACAATATCTTCCTTGCTTCTGAATCCCTTTTCCCCAACACAGTGCCTAGTGCATAGCATCATCTAAATGCAGGTCTTTAACAGATGAGTCAGTTTAATAATTAAATAGGTGAAAACTTGTAGCAAGACTGAGGCACAGACAGTTGAACAGACGTGGGATATTTTGGATCCCTTCTCTTTTCCAAACTCTTCATTCCTGTCTCAGATGCAGATGGCCTGGGGCTGAAGGACATCAGAAGCTACCTCCTAAAGGCGACTTCCCACCTTTCACACCCTGCCCAATTCCACCCCTTAGTTTCTGCCAGAATCCCGAGACAGAAAAGAACTCCCAAGATTTTATTATCCCACACCACAACCAAGATCCCTCTTCAGAGTTCTTTTCTACTTCCTTGCTTTTCTCTGCTCAGGAATTTTTCCTAAGGTGTGAGTTCTAAGCAGACTCTCAAATAAGTACGGTAAAGGTCATTCTTGTTTAGTTTGATATGACTATCTTAAACAATCTCCCAGCTCTAGTAGCTTAGTGGTAAGGAGTTGTACTTCCAACCCAAAGGCACAGGGTTTGAATCCACCAGCTGTTCTGTGGAAGAAAGATGGATAATCTCCTACAGTGCCATACTCTGTACATCTGAAAACCTGCTGGAGGGTCAGCTCTGTGTCAGTTTGTTTCTGACTCCACTTTATTTATTTATTATTATGTTGTTGTTTTGTGCCATTGAGTCATCTGCAACTCAGAGCGACCTTATGTACAATAGCTCAAGTCTCTTCCCAGCACCACAACTCAAAGACATCAATTCTTCTTCTATCTTCCTTAGTTTCTGTACAGCTCTCTAATG
This sequence comes from Elephantulus edwardii, assembly GCF_000299155.1. Taxonomy (NCBI): domain Eukaryota; kingdom Metazoa; phylum Chordata; class Mammalia; order Macroscelidea; family Macroscelididae; genus Elephantulus; species Elephantulus edwardii. The sequence continues at coordinate 142,222 of NW_006400023.1, read as the reverse complement.
CATAGCATGTAATTACAAAGATCATGTCCTGGATCAGGTGCACCTTAGTCTTTAGACTGACATCATTGCTCTTCAGCACTTTGGAGAGGTCCCTGATAGCAGACTTCCTCAATGCAATTCTTCTTTTGATTTCCTGACTACTGGTGCCAAGAGCGTTGCTTGTGGAGTCAAGCAACCTGAAATTATTAACAATCGCAATCTCTTCTCCACGATACACAGCAACAATAACAGCGTCATTAAATGAATCCCTGCATGCTATGAACAGTTATACACTGAAATATTAACTGGAAAACTGATGGGTAAAGGCCACCTAGAGGGACCTTAGGAGAAAGAACTGGAGATCTATTTTTAAAATATCACAACCTTGAAAATCCTATGGATCCACTCTGCTACTCATGGAATTCACTTGAGTTAGAAACAACTCAACAGAACCTGGTTTGTTTTGATGTTTTTGTTTTTGCTTTGCTCCCCTCTCTTCCTTTTTTAAGTGGTAAGGAATTAAGCTTTAATTAATCTCAAATTTAACTTTAATGCAAACTTGGTTTCAATCCATCAGCTGCTCCACATGAGAAAGCTGGGCAGTCTCCTCTCATTTGGTTTACAGCTAGAGGGTCATCTATGGGTTCCGTCTGACTTGGCAGTACCTAACAATAAACTTCCTCCAATGTGTCTTAGAAGCAAAAGCAGAAATGGCATCAAGTTCCTCCTAACTGCGCTACGAAGTGTCTATCAACATCTCTTGTTGAGAGCCTACCTGCACTTTCTGCCTGTTGATCCCTAGCTCGGGATGTAGCTTCAGCTCTGGAAGATGCCTGTGTCTGAGCGCCCCAGATTTCATTGTGTGCAGCTTCAGAGCCCAGGCTGCTGCACACCAGGCTCTGATGTCTACCCAGTTAGATTTAAAATAATCAAGGTGAGCAAACGTATTGTTATATATATATCTCTTAACATTCTCCTGGCCAGGGAGGGGTGGGGGAAGGGCCAACAAAAGACAGAACTAAAGTTAAAGTATTTGTGCTGAATGAGTGTTGTTGGCTGTACCACTGAGTTGAAATCAACCTGTAGCTGACTTTCCAGTGGGTTTTCAGAGCCGTTAAATCACACAGGAAGAAACTGGCCATCTTTCTTCCACCAAGCAGCTGGTGGATTTAGACCACGTATTTTTGTATTATCAACACAATTCCTTTCCACTAAGCCACCAGAGCTAGGCAAATTATTTAAGATGGTCATATCAAACTAAGGAATGAGTGTTAGGAAGAGAAATGGCAGGTCCTCAACACACTTGCTAGGAAGTATTGCATAATCATCAGGATTTCCTGGTTCTGTCTTGTCAGACATTGGCAAATATGCAGGAAGACGGTGGAGGCCTGAGCTTGGACTGCTCATCTGTCCCCTCCCTGGTTGTGAAAGCAGCAGCATGCCCAGGTACTGCATCATAAACCAGCACAGGATAAAAAGCCTCCTGCCTGGGTGCCTCCTTCACAGCCTCCTCAGGAACTGACTTTTGCTTCCACTGCATTTGGTAAGTTTGGAAGGGAACTGACTTTTGGCTTGTAGTACAAGGAAGGAAAGCTCAGACTTTAGTGGGAAAGAAGGATGCCCAGGAGCCTGATATGAAGGTTGTAGGAGAAAGGGTGGCAGGTGTCTGAGGACAGGAATTTGACAGTGAGCCAGGGTGTTGTTCACTGTGCATGAGCGTCTGTGACATGCCAGAGCCCAGGCTTTGAGTGTCCCCTCCAGGCCTCATCCTTAGGGATGGTCATGCATCTGGAAGCCTCCTGTAGTCATTGCCCAAATGGTAAAATAGAATTCCACCTTTTCACAAAGACGGGAAGTCTTTAGGGCCCAGTAAGCAAAGGTCAGTATTCTTTTCTGGCAGGAGAGCAAAGCAAAGGAAAAGAGATGTCTTGTCAGGCTAATTTATATCCGTTTTGTTTGTCTGAAGATCACAATTAAGGAAGCAGCTGGCAGGGGTGTAAGGATAGTTTGAGAAGACAACTCATAGAGAAGTGGCTGGTGGGGAGGTTTCCACTGATCTTTTCTTTTAATCTATCCAGGCTCAGTACCCTTCCACCAAGATGTCCTGCCAGCAGAACCAGCAGCAGTGCCAGCCCCCTCCTAAGTGTCCTTCTCCCAAGTGTCCCCCTAAGAAGCCCGCACAGTGCTTGCCCCCAGTCTCCTCTGGCTGTGCCCTGACCTCCGCGGGCTGCCATGGCCCCAGCTCCGAGACTGGCTGCTTCCTGAGCCACCACAGGCCCCGCAGGTCCCACCTCTGTGGGCGCAGGAGCTCCAACTGCAGTTATGATGGCAGCGACCAGCTGGGGGGCTCTGGCTGTGGCCACAGCTCTGGCGGCTGCTGCTGACCTGGCTAGCATGTAAGACGCAAGCAGGAAAATGCCCAAAGGTCAAAGACCGCCGCAGCCTGAGCTTGCTTTCCCAGATCACCTCTCACAGGCCAAGCTTCGCTGATGTTAGTGTGGCGCTCAGAGCTTCCTAAACTCTTCTAGGTCTTCACTTCCTCCGCCCCTGCACTGGCTGATAACATTTCGTTTGGCCTTTGAGTTTAACTTTGTAGAAAATAAAATTCTTCATATCATTCACTGTGTATCGTTTAGTTAATTTAGCCCCTTCCTAGAGGGCGGTTGTGTGTGCCTCTCCTTGGTCTACAAACCCAACACTGCGTTAAGTTAGGGAAGGAATGTGGTGGAGGGGAGGGTTTCCGTGGGTACCTTAGAGCAGAGAAACTGGCATCCTTCTAGGATCTCAGTATGCTGGGATTCAGAGGTAAGGTGAACAGAGCGCGTGAAAACACCAATAAAAGGATCCACTTCTTCTAGGAAACAAGGAGTGGGTGTCTGTCTCACAGGACGATCCCCAGGCTCTTCTGAGAACTATTTGTTTTTGCTGGGCAAAAGGAAGTCTCCGATATGTAGTAGATATATAGTCTGAAAAGAATGACGATATAGTAGATGTTATTGCTGTGTACTATAGAGTCATAACCGACCCACAGGTGTCCCTCCGGTGGGTTTTCAGAGGCAGTTCATCACATGGGAGGAGAATGTCCATCATTCTGTGGAGCAGCTAGTGGATTTGAACCTTGTGCCTTTGGGATTGTGGCGCCGCTTCTTGCCGCTAGAAAAACAAAGCTACCACTGTATAATCAATTTCTACTCAGAGTGACCTTGTTAGACATAAGGGAGCTACCTACCCCAAGGCTGTAGTCTTCATGGGAGTAGACTGTCACACTTTTCTCCTGAGAAGGGGCTAATGAATTAGAACTGGTGATCTTTCGGCTAGCAGGGAGCATTCATTTAACACGGCTCCTGTCTACTCCACTGGGGTAGACAATGATCAGAAAAGGGGCAGAACATACACTAACTCCCAACCAGGGCCATTTGAACCTCTAGAACCAGTTGGAGAGGGATGGGAAATCTGGAAGGATCGAGCTAGGAGTTGGCACTGACCATACAGCAATGTCTTTGAGTTTTGAGAGACATTTTATTATTATAATTTAGAAGGTGGGAAAATATTACTGCATCCAGTGGACTGTTGTTATGTGCCGTAAAGTCGACTATGAGTCATAATGAACCTGTGAACAATGGCTCTGAACCGTGGCCTATCCTGAGCCAATTTCACTGTATCTGACACACCTGACCCTATTGCCACAATCACTGTGTCAATATATTTCATCTAGGGTCTTTCTCTCTTGCCCTTACTCTCCATCCTCCCTTCCAAGAACAATAACCTTCTCCAAAGACTAATCCCTTCTGGCAACATGCTCAAAGTGTGGGAGACAGCTTCAAGATGTTACTAACCAGTGCACAAAATAAAAGATAGGCCCTACCTCACCCAAAGGCTGATGTGGCCCAGATTGTAACAGTGCCTAGGCTGAGAAACCTCAGACTAGAATAAAGAGCAGGAATAGGATGGAATAGTATCAGGAAAGATTAATGGACAATTGGAGAAAAATCAGAGAGAGAGAGAGAGAAAGACAGACAGAGAAAGATGGGAAGTGGAGAAGTTAACAGACAAGGAGGTTGTGGATTGGGGGAGAGAAGGGCCTGAGATCTCAGGAAATGTGATTATATAAAGGATGTGGAAATGAAACCACAAAGGAAAAGGGGAAATGAAGGGAGATTATACTAATTTATAGCGCAGTAAATTGATAAGATTGTGAGGTCAACATGTGCTAGGAACCTCTAAGTGACTAATAACAATTGATTTAATTCTCAAAACAATCTTTGAGGTTTGTGCTCTAACTAAACACACATTAAAAATGGAGAAACTGGCTCTCTCTCCCATGTCTCCTTTCAAGGAGGAGGTTCTATCCTTTTGAGGATGTAACTTTCAAACAAATCTATCACTACTTTTTTATTTTAAAAAAATCTGGAGAAACTGGAGATCTAAACATGTGTTTTAATCAGGAAGAGATCACACAGCTCCTGAGGAGTTTGGAGTCCACACCTGCAGCTGCCTTACCTCAGCCCTCCCTTGCAACTTTTCAAGAAATCTGTGGACACAACAAATTTTGTTTCTTAGTAATGGTATTTGTTAAGTTTTGTGTATTTGTTTTATGATCTACCAGATGAGTCTCACAATGTCAGTTAATTTTAGGTTTTCTTTTACATCTTCTCTCTCATAATTGAAGGGTTTTTTGTTTATTCTTCTTCTTATTATTATTAATTTTAATGAAAGTTTACAGAGACTTTAGATTTCCATTCATTCATTCATTGTTGCACTTTTCTCCCTGCCTACCCTCCTCCTCCAGTTCACTCTTCTCTTTGAAAAGTAAAATAAAAATTCTTTCATTGCTATACAATCCCTCCCCCATAATTGAGTTTTAAAATGTTGAACTCAGTTTTTCCTTATGTGGAATCAGCTCTATGGAAATGGTAGGGTTTTAAAAATAATGACATCAATGGAACAATCCAGCAAAGCCAGAAAGATATTCCCTAAAATAAGTCAAGAACTCTCACAGATCCTAAAGAAATTAAAATTAAAATATGGAGAAAAATTGGTGTTGGAGTAGAATATATCAAACAAAGAGACAAATCTATGCAGCACTTTAGTGGCTCATTGAATGAAAGAAAAAGGGAAAATACTTTTAAAGTCCTTAAAAAAAGGAATTAGTAATTTCTTTTCACTTTAACTCTCAGACTCAGAGTTTCTAAAATCTTTGGAAGTTAATAAAGAAAAGGGCTCTAACGTTGTTTGATGTCAACTCTTTGAGTAGAATTCTACCACAAGACAGATACAGTTTCAAGTCATGGTGAAAATATGCCTCACAAAAAATGTTCAGGACGTAGATACTTGACTGGAAGGTTAGAATTGCTTTATATACTTGAGGCTTCTCTCAACCTCCCATAAAAACAAAGAGTAGGTGAAGAGATATAGAACCACAGATCTCACAGAATGACTACATGTGCAAAAATCAGAGTGGAGAGTGACTGGAATTCATGGCCCACATTCATAATTGCATATCAACTACCAGAGAAACAGGACTCAGATGAAAAAGCAAGATATCTACCAAGAAGTGTAAAAGGTGACTTTAAGGCTCAGGAGCACTAACCAAGTTCAAATTATCAATACATTAGTATCTATCTCTCAATTTCCAAAGGTAGTGAATTCACTCTGTAGGAAGAATAGGAATTGGACCAACCAATAAATTTTGGATCTGAAATACTAGTATAGTTGAAGAAAGCCAAAAGATATGCAATATGATGCTGGTCCTAAAAGTAGACCCAGATGAGTGAAAGTTCAATGTGTGAAGAGTTCTGTGATTTTCATCAGGAAACATAGCCCAACACAGCCCAATAGTCAGGAATTCATTGACTTTATAAAATATTGCTTAAGTTTTTACTGTGTACAAAGCATTACTGACTGCAGACCCAAAAGGTACAATGATGAAAGAAAAAACAAAGATACTATTTTGGAGGAGCTTCCATTCTAGTGACTCCATTTAAGAATATTCCATAATATTCTTGCAATGAAGAAAAGCGAAGCGTAGGTGGCTCCCTGTTTGTTGATTTCTCATACTGTTGAATTGAGGCTGTAGCAGTAGAGACTTGAGAAGATCAATGAAAGGCCACAGTCTGGGGGAAAACACTGAGGCTAAAACATACTGGCTTTTGCTAATAACACAAATTTCATACAGTTACTTTTCACTTTCTTACCAGAGGCAACAAATAGTCATGCAAGAATAAGAGATAAGTTTCTAATGGTAAGAAGAAAGATTTAAGTAGGTCTTTGTCTTTATGCCTGCCCCTGCTTCTCTGTCACTCTTCCCAGGGTTTGTTTCTGAGGGAAACAAACAAGCATTTTCACAGTGCCATGAAGGCAGCTGGTGCTCTCGATGGGTAGGTCATATCTGAGTAGCTCAGTGTGAACATTCGTACTTATAAACAAACCTTCCGATGGAATTAAGGAATGTGTGAAACACAACATGTGTGAATAAAAGACAATGTATATTAATTTTGTATGCAAACCAATATAAAATAATAAAAATGATATAAAAGCTCTGGTGAAACAGTCCGCAGGGAGTTGCTAACTCAAAGGACACAGTTTTCTGGCAGTACAAATCCATTAGAAACTCCACAGAAAAAAGACAATATCCTAGAAAAAGATGCAGGGGAATGTGGACAATATGGAGAAGGAACGAGCCTGTACTAAATCCACAAAGGGGAACTGTCCCCATTAACACGTTGCCACACACTTCTAAATTGACAACCATGCTTAGAAACACCTCCCTCCCCTCCCCCGATGTATTACCCTTATTTGCGGCAACATGTTTAATAACATCCACAGTCCCAAAAAAGTAGCTACAAGATCAGACATAACCTCACATATTCCTGCACCTACTTCTGCTGATTACTGCTGGGTCTTCTGTTTGTTCCAAATTTACTCATTGACTTTACTTTGCTCACGGTTGTGAAATTTGTTAGAAAAATAGGGAGTAGAGGAGACAAAGAACAGAGAGCTTCACAGTTAACAAATGAAAGTCCAGGTTCAGTCCAGAAACGTAAATGCAAGAAGCCTCTGTATTCCTTAATCATCTAGCAAGCTTTGTCTCATAGCAGTCACAACTCATCCCTTCCTTCAATCATCTAGCAAACAGACCTTTAACTCTGGCTCGATCTCCAGGGCTCCGTTAGGCTATAACTCACTACAGTCTCTCTGTCACAAGAGCTCCCTCTCTTATGTTGGGATCTCACAGTTGTTAATGATGGTGAAGATGCTGATCAATGGGTGAACCACATATCTACAGTTGAGGCAACTGGAGACCATGCCTCCAGAGTGGACTAAGGCAATGGATACAAAAGCCATTTTCAAAAGTCCTAACACTACACTCCTTAAAGTACGATTTCCAGCCTGGGGAACACATAAGAGGGTCAGTTATTAGTTGGTTTAAACTTGAGTTATGTGTTAGTTAGGAGGAAGATAAAAAGACACATTTTGCTGTTGTTGTTGATTGCTGTCCAGTCAAGCATGACTCATAGTGATTCTATGAACAAAAGATGTAGCAATGCTTTATTTAAAGTTAACTTTTAAGACACATTTATGATATAAAACATTTGCTCTTAAGTATTATATTTCATTATGACTATCAAAAGGAAATACAACACTAGTGTTGCAAAAAATGATATAGCAAAACCACATGATCAATTTAATACAATTTCTATAGGAATTTGTCACTTCTATCTTATTATGCCACTACACAATCACACCTATCAATTATTGTTTATCTTGTATCAATTAAAATTCACCTTTCATATAAACTCTCTTGACTATCCCAGCCTACATGAATCACTTCCTTTTGTGAAATACCTCTGGAACAATACAGAATGAGTTACTTACTGACACATGTATCGTTAGTTTTAAAATTTTTATCTCTAATTTAATTTCTATTATGGTCTATGTACTTTCATACCATTATATATATATAATGGTGTATATATATTTTTTTCTTCTTCTTTCCCAAGCATCTTTACCTTAGATAATTGATCAGTGCTTTAAAGGAACATATTATTCTTTTTAAAAATATTGCTACTTTAACAAAAGTTTACAGAAAAGTTAGATTTTAATTTATTCATTGTTGCCTATTTCCACCCCCCACCCCATCCATCCCCCACCTCCTGCCATGGTGGACAGTGTTTGGTGGAGCTCTCCGATTAAAACAAGCTTCAAAACAGGAGTGGCATCCACTTCCAAAATAACTTGCCTCCAGAAACTCTATGAACTTGAAGAAAAAAAGAGAAGTTATACAAGTGTTCAGGTCTTTTGTTCATAGGGTTGCTATGAGTTGTCTAGGACTTGATGGCACTTAATAACAACAACAACAACACCCCCCCCCAAATCACTTAAAAAAATTCATTGTTGCATAATTTCTTCCTTTCCCCTCCCACCCCTGCCTTAGTTCACTTTGCTATGTATCTCTTAATCTGGACTATGGTCATACAAATAATGCCTAATCATATTCTTTACTTCAAGTTCTTTACTTCATCTGTTGCAATGGAGTGTCCATTGTTTATTCCCTCTTTTCTTAGTTTTCCCCCAACCCCCATGTAAGTCCTGTTTTCTAACAGTAGCATTATGTGGTATTTTTCCTTTTGTGACGGAGATATTTCACTCAGCATAATGTCCTCCAGGGTCACTCATATCTATGGTGGACTGACTTTTTACAAGGAGACATCTGTAGTTAAGTAGGGACATGAAACCTCTTTAACAAATGGGGTGGGCAAAATTGAAAAATTATCTGTAGAAATCACAAGCAAGCCTTTCATCAGTCTCGTTTGTCTGAGCTTTATTTTTGCCCTTTCTTTACTTAAAAAAAAAAACTTCAAACCATTGCTGTCAAGTCCGAACTAAGTTCTCCATTTAGTTTCTGAGAATGTAAATTGCAGGATAGGAGATTGTCCCTCTTTCTTTCATGGAATCTCTGGAGGGAGCTCTGGTGGCCTAGTGGCAAGAAGCTGTACTGCAATCCTGAAGGCACACGGTTCAAGTGCCACACCATGAGAAAAGGTTGGGAAATCTCTTCCTGTGTGATTAATGGCCTCTGAAAACTGCCAGAAGGTCACCTATGGGTCGGTTCCTATTTGATGGTAAACAACACCACTTTGGGGTTAACCACACAACTCCCTATGGACTAAATCACCAGGTCTCCCTTCTCCTTATGAATAAATACCTCTCTATATGTTGTGCTTCAAGAGTTCTCAGTGGTTCTATTTAAAACAGATACCTGCATGCAGAGGTCAACCTACTCATTCTCTACTTATGCTGCATGTCCATCTCCAGTTATTAGGGGCGGATCTCATAGAAACCACTCCCAAGTGATGCCAGATGACAACATGTAAACACAGCAAGGCAACAGGTGACTAACACCTAAGCACTGCTACCTAAGTCTGAAGACTCCCCATATATGCTTACTGTAGAACTCATCACACTAGCTTATATTTGGCAACTTGCTGTCTTTCCCACTAAACTGTCAGATAAAAATTAGGATTGTCTCTTGTTTATTCATTATTGCCCATTCTCATATTTGTTTACTTTTTAAGGAATATTAAAAAGGCTATAAAGAAGTAATGAAGAATAAAAAGTGGGAAAAGGCCCACAGTAAGCTTATAAATGAGTGTTTGGATAGTGGTGGTGTTGTTTTTAGGTGCTGTTGAATCGAGAATGACTCATAGTGACCCTATGAACAAAAGATCTGAACCCTATTCTGTCCTGTGCCATCTCACACTTCCTGACATACAAAAACGCATTGCAGAAGTCACCATGTCAATCCATATGGTTGAGGGTCTTCCTCTCCTTCACCGACCCTCTACCCTTCCTAAATCATGTCCCTCTCCAAGAAATAGCACCTCCTAGTAACATGTCCAAAGTATGTGAGGTGAAGCCTCATCATTCTTGCCTCCAAAGAGCACTTCATCTGCACTATCTCCAAAACGTATCCGTTCATTCTCTTGACCTTCCATGGGATGTTCAGTGCTCAAAGGTTGCTCCATACCTGTTCAATATATATGCAAGAAAATTATCCAAGAAGCTAGACTCTATGAAGAGGAATATGGTATCAGGATTGGAGGGAGACTCATCAATAACCTGCATTATGCAGATGATACAACCTTACTTACTGAAAGTGAGGAGAACTTGAAGTACTTGTTGCAGAAGATCAAGGAATGCAGCCTTTGGTATGGATTGAATCTTAATATAAGGAAAACAAAGACTCTTACCACTGGACCAATAGGTAACATCATGATGGGTAGAAAGGAGATTGAAACTGTCAACAGCTTCATCTTGCTTGGATCCACAATTAACACCCTTGGCATGAGCAGTCAGGAAATAAAGAGACATGTTGTACTGGGAAAATCTGTAGTTAGGGACCTTTCCAAATTATTGAAGAGTAGAGATGTCAGTTTGAGGACTAAGGTGCATCTGATTCAGGCCATAGTCTTTCCAATTACTAGCTATACATCTAAGACATAGACAATGAATAAGGAGGACAGGAAAAAAAATTGATTGGATAATCTTAGAACGTCACATATTTTGACTAGTGAATCTTGCTCTTCCTTTTCCTGTTTCCCTTCTTACCACCATCACCTGCAGTCTTTGAGTGAAAAAAAAATATTTGTGTTCACCAAACTTGTGTAAGGCCTGACCCCAGAGTCCAGCCCTCCCTTCTTCAGAAAACTACATTATTATGCACTGTGTAACCACGGTTATCTTTCTATATGTCCACCCGCGCACATATATATATTCTCTGTGTGTGTGTGTGTGTGTGTGTGTGTATGTGTGTGTTGTTGTTATTGTTATTTACTATTGAGTCACCTGTGACACATAGTGACCCTATGTACAATAGCTCTAAACCCTACCCTATCCTGAGCCAGTCTTACTGTCTCCAACACATCTACCCCCATTAGCCCAGTTACCATGTCAATTGATCTCATCCAGTGTTTTCTCTCTCATGCACTGTATCTCCACCCTTCCAAGCATGATGTCCTTCTCCAAGGAGTGATCTTTTCTTGGCACATGTCCAAACTTGCCTCCAAGTAGCAGCCTCATTTCACTCTCTCCAAGACAGATTTGTTTATTCTCTTGGTGTTCAATACTCTTCTTCAGCATCTAACTCAAAGACATTGATTCTTCTTCTATCATCCCTAGTCATTGTGCAGCTCTCTGATGCATAGTGAGTAACTGTAAAGACCATAGCCTGAATCAGGTGTACCTTAGTCTCCAGACTGAGCAAATTTCCCCAGTGCAATTTGTCTTTTGATTTCCTGACTGCTGGTGCCAAGAGTGTCGATTGTGGACCTGAGCAAGCTGAAAATGTTAACAACCTCAGTCTCTTCTCCATCTATCATGGTGTTTCCAATTGGTTTAGTGGTTAGAATATTTGTCTTCTTGATGTTGAGCTTCAACTCAGAGTACAGTCCTTGGATTATGTGCAGCAAACGCTTCAGGTCTTCCTCAGTTTCAGCAAGCTAGGTTGTGTTATCTGCATAATGATGGGTTTTGATGAGTCTTCCTCCAATCCTAACATCACATTTCTTTTCATATGGTTCAGCCTCCTGAATGATCTATTTCACATATAGATTGAAAAGGTATGGAGACAGGTTATATCCCTGACACACTCCTTTCCTTATTTTGAACCATGCAGTGTTTCCTTGCTCTGTTATGAGGACTGCTTCCTGGTCTAAGCATAGGTTTTGGATGAGCATAATCAAATGTTCTGGGATTCATATTACATATATAATACTTAGGTTGGAACCAGGAGTGGCATCCACTTCTGAAATAGCTTGCCTCTGGAAAACCTATGAACTTAGAGAAACTGTTATAGCTATAGTATAATATACATATACAAAGTACATATAAATGAAATATATTTCTATTTGTAATACTTTCTTCCTTTTATATTATTTGAAAGATACCTGGATAAAATAATAAAACTGTTTATATTATATAAAGATGTAGTATGAGCATAAAAAAGGGGAAGAGGAACAGAGATCTGAAAAATCCAATTTTCTAAGTTCCATTTAGAATAAGTTGGTATTGATTCTAACTAGCTTGTTGCCATTGAGCCAGTTTTGACTCCCAATGATCCTATCTGTATCAGAGTGAAACTAAATAACTCATGGGACAATACAAATTATAAAGTCAAATTAGAGAAGGTTTCTACGTGAAATAAACAGATCATATGCTGGTTTTACACATTAGTAGGGCTATTAAATTTTTCTGTTTATCCAAACACAGCTCATATTAATTTCCCTCTTGTCCAGAATTCCCATGCCTGGGCTCCTGGGTGCAAAGAGAACATCTTGGGGGTCCCACATAGCTCAGACAGGGCTGAGGTTGTTTCATTTTTACCCAGGTGTCTTATCACCAGGCTCTTAGAAGGACAGCAGCAGGTTGCATGAAGATACCATGGTGCTTTCGGTTACCTGCACGATGAATGAAGGCTGGCACCAGAGACTGAGTTCAGCCTGACAGCATTATATACAGTTATGTACAAGTTTGTTATAGAATTTAGTACTTAGAATTGTTGCTATTTTATGTGCCAGTGAGTTTAAACTGACTCATACTTGATCCACCAGAGGGTTTTCAGTGGCTGCAAAATGTAGGGGAGATTGCTCACTTTTCTCCCAAGGAGTGACTTGTAGATTTGAGCAGTGTGCCTTTGGGTTGTCAGTAGCTCCTTACTACTAGGCCCCCAGAGGGTTTAAACAATATTTATGGATATCAGTGTATATGTGTCTGTGTGTATTTTCCAAGATATCTTTCCTGACAAGTTGTCAGTTCCTTGAGGACAGAAAATCATTATGTTCATTCAATTATGCACATGCATCTTCCAAGCCTAATGGACAGTCCTGTGCTGAACAATGTGACCTGGAATGATGCAAGGACAGTAGCATGGTCCCTGCAGGCCTGAGTGAGAGGTAGACCGACAGTCATTGGTTTCTGATTCTCACTTGTCAGATGTCTCAGAGAATGCCCAGGAAGATGATGGTCCTGGGAGTGTGTGATGTGTCACCTGTCCTGGCTGTGAAAGCAGCTGCATGCCCTGGCTGTGCATCTCAAACCAGCACTGGATAAAAGGACTCCTGCCCTGCACCCTGCATCCACAGCCTCCTCAGGAACCAGCCTTCTCCTGCCTCCTCTGCCCCTGGTAACTGTCTGGAAGGGGTGAGAACCTCAGTTGGGTTTTGGAGACCTGAAATAGAATCAGCAGGAGACTCATGGGGGGTAGCAGTGGGGCAAGAGATGGTGAGGAGTGAGCCTGATGGCACGTGACAGAGATTCTATGAGTTACAAAACCCAAGGCGGCTCAGGGTTATTCTCATTTGTTCTGAGCAGGGTGGTCAGGGGTGCACAGGAGTCCCTCTGATATCCTTCAGGGGCTTTAACCAAATGTGCATCCCTTCCACATGCTCACTACTCTCCCACATATCTTGGCTTAGAAAGCAGTTTGATTATTGGAGGGAGGCAAATGTTTAACAAAACCTACAAGTGAGGAGACATCAACCCAAAACTCCTGTGTTCACTGATTTCTTACTTTATCCAGGTTGAAATTCCTGCCAAGATGTCCTGTCAGCAGAACCAACAGCAGTGCCAGCCCCTCCGAAGTGACCCTCGCCCAAGTGTCCCCCCAAGAAGCCCATACAGTGCTTGCCCCCAGTCTCCTCTGGCTGTGTCCTGAGCTCCGGGGGCTGCCATGGCTCCAGCTCCGAGACTGGCTGCTTCTTGAGCCACCACAGACCCCACAGGTTCCACCTCTGTGAACACAGGAGCTCCAACTGCAGTGATGATGGCAGAAACCTGTTTGGGGCCTCGGCTCTGGGGGCCTGGTCCTCTGATGCTGAGAAAAACAGTTTTAGAGAAGACAAGAATGGTAGGTACTAAGAAAAGCCTGCCTCGATGAAGCCTCTTTCAGATTGTCAGGTTTGGACACAGGGCCAAGGGGGAAAATGAAGAATTCAAAGAATACACACGTTGATAAGAAGAGTGAATGGCCTTGCCCACATGGCGAACCAAGGGACCATAAACCACAATGCAATGTCCCTCTCTTTCCTCCCTGAAGGCCTTGTTATAAAAACCCTCCCCAATACACTCAAAGCACGACTTCCTCATTCTGCATCTTCAGGAGACGTATTGCACTGGGAAAGTCTTCAGTCAGAGACCGATCCAAAGTCCTGAAGAGCAATGATGTCTGTTTAAAAACCAAGAAGAGCCTGATTCAAGCATTGTCTTTACAATCACCTACTGTACACTTGTAAACTGGACAAGGCATAAGGATAATAGAAGAAGAATTGATGCCTTCAAGTTGTGGTGTTGGAGAAGAGTGCTGAATATCCCATGCACTGCCAAAAGAAAACAGAAATGTTTTGGATAAAATGTTGCTTCTTGGAAGTAAGGATGGAAAAGCTTCATTCCATATACTTCGGGAGTGTTGTTAGGTAGGATTCTTCCTTGGGAAAGGGGATCATACTTGGAAAGGTGGAGGTTTGGCAAAAGAGAGAAAGACTCATCTTCAAGATGGAGAAGAATTAACACAGTGACAGTAACAATGGGCTTAAGTATGTCAGGGATGATGGAGATGGCACAGGATTGGACATAGCTTATATCTATTGTTCATCGTGTCAATAGGAGTCATATTCAATTTGATGGCATCTAACAACAACAAGAACAATAACTAAGAAATTGCAATAAAGTAAATATAATATTTAAAAAATAGAATGATAATAAAAATGAACATTATATTACAAATTAAAAAAGAATGGCATGGCACTTAGAAAACAAGATTTTAGTTTTTTTTTAAATAATGGTGCAGAGAAGCAGTGATCTGTCAGACTCAAGTAAATGATTTTTTTAAAAATAACCTCTCAAATCTTGAGGTGCTATATTGAGAAATACTATAGAAAATATCTTGAACGATCAAGGAAGCATCAAAAGAAGATGGAGGGAATATACAAAGTCACTATTAAAAAAAAACAAATGGTTAATACTAAAATATTTCAGCAAGTACCTTAGGATCAAGAGCCAGTGGTGATGTGGTTAGAAGTTAAAGCTGCATTAAAGGCATTGATAAAAACCCAAGGCCCCAGGAATTGATTGGATACCATCTGACTTGTTTTAATTAACAGATGCATCATCCCTGAATGTGCTCACTTGTCTGTGCAAGGAAATTTGGAAGCTAGCTACCTGGCCAACTAACTGTAAGAGATCCTTATTTGACCCCTTTCTCAAGAAATGGGAATTCCAACAGATTGTGGAAGTTATAGAACAATCTCATTATCATCACATGCATAAAAAATATTGCTGAAAATCATAGAAAAATAGCCAGAACAGTAGATTGACAGAGAATTGCCAGAAATTCAAGCCAGGTTTAGAAGAGGCTAGGGCAACAGTGATCTCATTGCTGATATCAAATGAGTCTTGGCTGAAAGCAGAGAACACTGGAAGAATGTTTATCTATATTTTATTGTGTGGATAAATAACAAACTATGGCTAACACTGAGAAGAACGGGAATTCCCAAACACTTAATTGTCCTTTTGTGGAACCTATTTACTGCAGGTAAAGGGGACCAATCACAGGCCTCCACAGGCTAGGGCTCCCAGTTAAAATAGTTTTGGGCCTGAGGACCGAACAAAAATTACGCACCAGTCTTAGAGAACACATTGCTCTCTCCTTGGAAACTATCCTCTTGCTACAAATGGAAGAGAAGAGGTATTAAGCCACAAGAAGTCAATCCTGGAGTAGAAGTTCAAGACAAAGGACTTTTTCTCAGAACTGTCTGAGATAGGAAGCCTTCCCCGATACTTGTACCTGATAGTTGTACATAGACACTCTTACAATCAAGAGATACTAGCCACATTATAAGAAACTGACAGCAGCATGAGGTGTTCAGAACCACAGAAACCCTGACAGTTGAGACTTAAGCCATCATATCAAGGGCTGGTTAAGGGGGAAAGAGGTGTTGAATGAAGTAGGTGGAAGTAGAAAGAGCTGCTGGTGGAGTAGGGAAAGGAGTGGGTCAAGACACACATGACAAGGTGGGTGGCAACACTGACGCTATTGGTCATTTCTCTAATTGGGTAAATGTCTTTTATATTCTCCTTTCTGTAAAATGTTTGTCTGTAAAATACTGGTATTAAAAAAAAATTAAGACACGCTAGGAAGAGGGATTGGCCATTCACTTCCAGAAATAACAGGTCTTTGAAAACCCACAATAGACCACACTTAGACTAGCAGACATGGCAATTGAGATCTCAGATATGGAAACACAAAGAAGGAGGAACAGCTGTAAGCAGGGAATGTGGAATGTGAGAAGCATGAATGTAGGAAAATTGGGCGTTGTTAAGAAAGAAAATAGAATGCATAAATATTGACATATTAGATGTTGGCAAAGTGAGATGAAAAGGTGAGAAAAAATGAAGTTGCTTCCATAATTAAAAAAGTCATTTCTAGACCCATCATGAAATACAATGTGGTGACAGGATAATATTAATACACATACAAGGAAGTCCAGTGAATATCACTATCATTCAAATATATGCACTGACAACTAGAGCCAAAGAGGAGGAAATAGAAGATTTCTACCAACTTTTGCAGTCAGAAATTGATAGAACATGCAGTCAAGATGCATTGGTAATAATGGTTGACTGGAATGCCGAAGTTGGGAACAGGGAAGAAGGATCAGTGGCTGGAATAAAAGAGACCTGGTGACATAAATGAGGCTGGAGATAGAAAGATAGAAAGATAGAATTCTGCACATTCAATGATTTATTCATTGCAAATACCTTTTGTAAGAAACACAAACACAGGCTATACACATGGATTTCACTTGATGGTATGCATAAGAATCAAATTGATTACATCTGTGGAAAGAATCGCTGGAGAAGCTCAATATCAGCTGTGAAAACCAGGCCAGGTGCTGATTGTGGGACAGACTACCAACTACTCATAGGCAAGCTCAAGCGGAAATTGAAGAAAATGAAATAAAATCCACAGGAACCAAAATCTGACCTTGTCTATGTTACTCGAATTTCAAAACCATCTCAGGTTTTGAACAGGTTTGAGGCCTTGAAAACCAATGAGTGAAGATCAAATGAGCTGTGGGAAGATATCAAGAATATTGTCCATGAAAAATGCAGAAGATCATTTGCAGAGACAGAAGAGGAAGAGAAGACAAAGATGAATGTCAGACAAGACTCTGAATATTGCAGTAGAGTACTGAGAAGTCAAAGCTAAAGGAAGAAATCAGGAAATTAAAGAGCTGAACAGAAAATTTCGAAGTGCAGCTCGGGATGACAAAGTAAGATAGTAAGGTATTATAATGGAATGTGCAAAGAGCTGGAGTCAGAAAATCAAAAGGGCCAAACTCAGCATTTTTTAAGTTGGAGGAATTGAAAACCAAATTCAAGCCACAAGTGGCAAAACTTAAGGATACTTTGGGCAGAATGTTAAATAATCCAAGAAGCAATAAAAGAAAATGGAAGGAGTATACAGAGTTATTGTACAGGGAAGAACTGGCTGACACAGAAGAATTTCATAAAGGAACAAATAAGCAAGAGCCTGTGGTGATGAAGGAGGAGGTTCAAGTTACTCTTAAAGAACTGGCAAAACAACAAGGCTCCAGGAATTGATGGTATACCAACTGACATATTTCAACAAACAGTTACTGACCAGGATGTGCTCAGTAAGTTGTGCCAAGAAATCTGGAGAACAGCCACCTGGCCAACTGACTGGAAGAGATCACTATTTGTTCCCATTCCAAAGAAAGGTGAACTGACAGAGTGTGTCTGCTGTTAGGGACCTCTCCAAAGTACTGAAGAGCAATGGTGTCTCTCTGGAGACTAAGGTGCGTCTGATACAGGCCATGGTCTTCGCAATCACTTGTTATGTATCAGAGAGTTGGACAATGACCAAGGAGGATAGAAGGAGAATTGATGCCTTTGAGCTGTGGTGCTGGAGAAGAGTATTGGGAATACCATGGACTGCTAGGAAAACAAACAGATTTGTCCTGGAAAGGGTTAAACCGGGTGGCTCCTTGGAGGCAAGGATTCTGAGGCTCTGTCTAACATACTTTGGACATGTTGTGAGGAGAGACAGGTCCTTAGAGAGGGACATCATGCTTGGGAGGGTGGAGGGACAGCACAGGAGAGGAAGACCCTCTATGAGGTGGATTGATTCAGTGACTGGGATAATTGGGATGGGAGTGAAAGAGACAGTGCGATTGGCACAGGACAGAGCGGAGTTTAGGGCTGTTGTACATAGGGTCGCTATGAGTCGCAGGCGACTCGACGGCACATACCAACAACAACAAACATCTTTAAATATCACATGCAAGCAAGATTGTGCTAAAAATTATCCAAAAATAACTGTAGCAACACATCAACAGAGAACTTCCAGAAGTGCAGGCTTGGTTTAGAAGAGACTGTGGCACTAGGGACATTATAGCTAATGTTAGATGCATCTTGGCTGAAAGCAGAGAATACCAGAGGAACGTCTATCTGTGTTTCATTGACTGTGCAAAAGCTTTTGCCTGTGTGGATCACAACAAACTGTGGCTGACTCTGAGAAGACTCATTTGATTGTGCTTATATGAAACCTATATTGAACCAGGAGGCAGTCATCAGAACAGAGCAAGGAGACATTGAATGGTTCAAAATTGGGAAGGGTGTATTCTGTCTCCATACCTTTTCAATCTGTATACAGAACAGATCATCCAGGATGCTGGGCTGTATGAGGAGGAATGTGGCATCAGGACTGGAGGAAGATTCATCAATAATCTGCGTTATGCAGATGACACAACCCTGCTTGTTGAAACTGAGGAGGACCTAAGGCATTTGCTGCAGAAGGTCAAGAACTACAGCCTTCAATATGGACATGAAGCTCAACATCAAGGAAACGACACTGGGCCAATTGGCAGCATCATGATAGATGGTGAGGAGATTTAGATTATTAACAGCTTTAGTTTGCTTAGCTCCATAGTCAACACTCTTGGAATCAGTAGCCAGGAAATCAAAAGACAAATTGCTTTGGGAAAATCTACTGTCAGGGACCTCTCCAGAGTCTGGAGACTAAAGTGCGGCTGATACAGGCCATGGTCTTCAGAATTACTCACTATGCATTAGAAAGCTGGACAATGACTGAGAATGATAGGAGAATCGACGACTTTGAGTTGTGGTGCTGGAGATGAGTATTGAATATGTACCATGGACCACTAAGAGAACAAACAGGTTCATCATGGAGAGGGTGAAACCAGCCTTCTCCTTGGAGGTAAGGATTCTGAGGCTTTGTCTGATACACTTTAGGCATGTTGCAAGGAGGGACTAGTCCTTGGAGAGGGATATCATGCTTGGGAGGGTGGAGGGACAGTGTAAGAGACAAGGACCCTGGTTGAGATGGATTGATTTAGTGACTGGAGTAATGGGGATAGGTGTATCCGAGATGATAAGATTGGCACAGGATAGAGCAGGGTTAGGGCTGTTGTACATAGGATCACTATGAGTTATAAGCAACTCAATGATACTTAACAATAGTAACAACATCCTGCAGGTGTAAAAAGTGACTATTCTTCTCACTGGCTGGTTTTCTTGGGCCCAAAATAGAATTCTTTAAATTCTTTAACTTGAACTGAGAAAGTTTCTTGATTATAGTCTAACTTGTACAGATTTGCTGTATTTTTTTTAAAGTTTATGATACGTTTTAAATGATAAATTTCTTCTGTATGAGCTTGAAAAACAGGTATAAATAAAGGTTTGTTATAAAAGATCTCATATGCTAACAATTTGTATATTTGTTGAGGAACTGCTTTAACTATAGATATTAACTGGTTCTTAGAGTTTCTGGGTCTACTCTAAAGCAAATAAAGGCCCAGAGTGAGAGTGGAGAGGTATAGTAAAGAATGCATTTCTAAGGTCTAATATTGAGAAATAGATTTTTAGGGTACATGGGCTATTATAGTTATTGGGTACTACTGAATGCGGAGGAAGTATAATTTTATTGATAGAATTAAGTCTTGGTTTAATCTTTATTTGCCATTTGGCTTTTGGACTGCTATGATAAGAGTGTTACAAGGAAATAAAAAAAAAAATTCCTGCTTCTTTTACTTGCTCAATGCTGCGTACCAAGCCTTGTATATTTTCAGAAGAAAGACAATACTGGCTTCTTTAAGGATCTTATACACCTGGTTTAAATGCTATTTTAGCAGGTGATACTTTTCTAGCTATTGAAGATTAGTCATCAGTTTAAATAGCTGGCTAAAACAAGCTTGGAAGCAGGAGTGGCATCCACTTCCAAAATAGCTTGTCTCTGGAAACTCTATCAACTTGGAAAAATGACAAAAGTCATACAAATGTTCAAGTCTTTCGTTCATAAGGTCACAATGAGTTATCTACACTCGATGACACTTTACAACAACAACAACGAGAGAGCTCTGTTGCCGAGTAGATAGAAAGTTATGCTACCAAGCCAAAGGTGGGTGATTTTAATCTGTGGTCCTCAGACCTGGTTTTAATTGTTTTTGGTCAAACATTCTTCTAAGTGGCATAGCACTAGTCTGTGCATTTGCTATATGGAGGTAACTCATGGCCGCTGTGATGCTAAACACTGTGACACTGATGTGTCAAATGTGAAAATCGTTAACCATGGTGGACAGTGTTTGGTGGAGTTCCCTGATTAAAACAAGCTTGGAAGCAGGAGTGGCATCCACTTCTGAAATAGCTTGTCTCTGGAAACCCTATGAACTTGGAGAAATGATGAAAATTATGCAAGTGTTCAGGTCTTTCTTTCATAGGGTCGCTATGAGTTGTCTACACCTCGACGGTACTTAACAACAACAATAACATATATTTTTTAAATCTGGGGGCATATTGAGGTTCATTGGCTTTGATTTACTACTCTCTAATACTATCTGAAACATTGAGGTGAAAAAACTTTATTATTTACTTTTGAAAGCAAGTTTCTATTTAATAAGATAACTAGAAATTTATGGGGAAATATTATTCTATGCTATATACGTTAACAGGGGAGTTTGATACTTCTTTACTGGTCTTTTAAAATGCTTATAGTTAGTAGGGGAAGAGAAGGTTAGTAAAAGATTTTAAGACCGAGTAATTTGCACCAGTGTTAAGAAGCAAGTGAATTATCTTACCAGCAACATCCATGCCTACTAAAAGGAGGAGAGAGCCGGGCCTCATCAGTTCAGTTGCTCCTCTGCCACCGAGACACTTGTGGGACATTCCAGAGTCACATGTTTAGGAGAACTGCATTGGGAGTGAATGGCAGGAGGCTTTCCCCTTCTGCCTCTTTACACTCTTGAAGCATCTTTTGACACTTTCAACTTATGTGACCAGGCTTTCCACACTGGAAGCAAGAGCCTTGGAATTGGAGGTTTGGAGCATATCGGCTGGATGAGGAGAGCTAGGTTTTAAAATTTTTTGTGATAACAGTTTTAAGAAATTTAGCTCCTAGGTAGTCCTTCTTTTCATCCTCTAAGTGTCTATTGTTGAATACTGAAATAGAAGCAGTTAAAAGTTTGAGTTGCACCGGGGGCCTAAAGTTTTTTCTAATATCAGGAACAGACTGATTGATGAAATTTTAATTTATTACTATTCTCTCCAGATAAAACTCCAGGTCAAAGCTAGTAAATTTCTTCATAGTTTTTGCCATTTATTCTTAAAAGCTTCAGCATTTCCTTTTTAAAAAAATTTGTGTTATTTCTGCTAATTTAGAGTCGTTAACCAGTTTCACCTGAATGAATATCTATTATTAAGAGACAAGTTTGCATGCAACCTCTAGCAACCGTCTCTTAACTCTCGTTCTTCCTTTTAATTGGTAGCTTTAAAGTGGGTTTGTCTCAGGAACTGCCTGAGCTTTATCTGTTAGATGTGGGCTAATAGTATGTATATTATCAGCTCAATGTCAATTGTCATTAATAATTGTGTGGTTTTTATCAAAAGAACAGCTGAAAGACAGCAAAACTGTTAAATCTTTCCATATTAAATAAAAAATAGTAGTAATATCATTAAATTCTTCTAACATTTCTCAGGATCTTGAGAAAAACTTCTCAGTTTATAATGTTCAAAATTTTTTTTACTGAAGAGTACACGGACTTTCATGGTGGGGTTTTTTGGGGTTTTTTTTTTCTCTACTAGTTTATTTACAAAATTCGAATACAAATTTGAACAAATTCTTTAAATTTCCCTCACCCCCCTATCAAATTGCACAACCCAATGATTCATCCCCCCTTTCCCTCTGCACATCCACATCCCTCTGTTTCCATTCTCTCCCACCCCTCCTGGATCTTTATACTCCTTCTCCAATAATGGTCTTATGCAATATTTATCCTTGTGGTACTGAGATATTTCACTCAGCATAATGCTCTCCAGTCCATCCCAAGTTAGGTAATAATTTACAAAGTTATTGCTCCTGTGTGTTGCATAGTATTCCATTATGTGAATGAACTATAGTTTCTCAATCCATTCATTTGTTGTTGGACATTTGATCTGTTTCCATATTCTTGGATGGTGATAATGCTGCTATGAACATTGGTGTACAAATCTCAGTTTGTGCTTCAGTTCTCATATTCTCAGGGTATATTCCAAGTAGTGGAATAGCTGAGTCATATGGAATTTCTATGTTCAGCTTTTTGAAGAAGTGTCAAACTGCCTTCCAGAATGATTACACCATTTTACAATCCCACCAAAAATGTATAATAGTTCCTTTCTCATCACATCCTCTCCAACACTGAAATTGTCATAGTCTAGGAGCCTTAAACTATCGCTATACTAAACATAAAATAACAAGGAGAAAATGATAAATTTGGAAACTTTTTTTCAGCCTTGTATCATGGATAGAAAGTTATCCCCAATGTTATAATAAGCTTGGAAGCAGGAGTGGCATCCACTTCTGTAATAACTTGCCTCTGGAAACTCTATGAACATGGTAAAACGATGATGAAATTTATACAAGTGTTCAGGTCTTTCATTCATAAGGTCACTCTCTATGAGTTGTCTACAACTCAACAGCACTTAACAACTTAAAAACAATTGTAATTAAAAAGGAAGTGGGAACAACATTGAAGGCATTGACAAAAAAATACGGTCCCAGCAATAGATGGGATACCAATTGATTTATTTCAATTAACAGATGCAGCCTTGTATGCACTCACCAGTCTATGCCCGGGAATTTGGAGGCCAATGGATCGGAAAAGGTCCATATTTATTTCCATTCCCAAGAAAGATGATCTAACTGAATGTGGAAACGATCAAACAGTACAGTTAATATCACATGCAAACAAAATACTGCTGAAGATCATTCAAAAATGTCTAGAAGAGTTCATAGGGAACTGCCAGAAGTTCAAGCAGGATTTAGAAGAGGCGTGGCACCATCGCTGAAGTCAGATGGATCCTGGCTGAAAGTAAAGAATACCAGAAAAATGTCTGCTTGTGCTTTATTTACTATGCAAAGGTAGTTGACTATGTGGATCATAACAAGTTGTGGCTGGCATTGAGGAGAATGGGAATCCCGGAGTACTTAATTGTGCTCATGTGAAACCTAGACCTAGACCAGAAGGCTGTGTGCAAACAGAGCAAGGGAGCACTGCAAGGTTTAAAATGAAGAAGGAGTGCATCAGGGTTGTATTCTCTCTTCATAACTATTCAATTTGTATGGTGGGCAAATTATTTAAGAAGCTGGACTCTACAAAAATTATTGACTTATATAATAAAATAGTTCAGGAGACTTTACACACCTCAGTTTCAACTTTGTTAACTTGAAATAATGCCATTCATAAAAGAATACTTTTCCCTTTTTTATGTTGATGCATATAAAATAAAGAGATGTTAATGAGGTTTTATTCTAATTTGTATTAAAAGCTTAGAAGTTGCATGCCAGATCACCTTGTTTATTAGCATAGTTTATTTAATCATTGTTTGAGACTCCTGTGCCTGATTGGTTTAACTAAATTCAGGGATACTCTATTGGGCAGGAAAGCATGCATAGAAAGTTCATAACCACAGTTATTTCAGCATAATCTGAGAACATCTAGCCCAAAAGTAAGCTGATATTTTCATCACAGTTGCCTATGTCCAGAGAATAAAATAGTCTTTATAACTGACTGGCACCCTAGGTAGAACTGTCAAGCATGGAAATACAAAGGAAGAGGAACAGTTGTAAGCAGACACTAGTAATTGGAACATGGAATGTGAGAACCATGAATGTAGGAAAATTGGA
>NW_006400023.1:104428-115290 GCF_000299155.1 Elephantulus edwardii | reverse complement strand
TGCAGGAGGGGAAGACCCTCTATGAGGTGGATTGATTCAGTGACTGGGGTAATCGGGATGGGTGTGTCAGAGGCAATGAGATTGGCACAGGATAGAACATGGTTTAGGGCTGTTGTACATAGGGTCGCTATGAGTCGCAAACGATTCGACGGCACATAACAACAACAACAACATAACTGAATTGTGTTTTTCCCCCAAAGACTGCCGTAAATTTGAATAGGTGAAATGTACTGTTTTCAGTGTATTAAAAAACAGGAACTTCTGTTTGTGTGAGAGGAAAAAAGAACATTCATTAAGATCAGAATAGCCTTCCCTCTTTTGTTGCAAGGTTTGAACACATGAAGCATGGACGACCTTATTGTGACTGAAGTACTTGTAGTTTCTGTGCCAATTCTCCACCATTGTGTACTTTGTTGATATTTAAAACTATCAACTCTAATGGAAAAATAAATTATTTTTTATTTTTTTTAAAGAAGCTAGATTCTATGAAGAGGAATGTTGCATCAGGATTGAAGGAAGCCTCATCAATAACCTGTGTTATGCAGATGACACAATCTAGCTTGCTGAAAGTGAGGAGGATTTGAGGAACTTGTTGCAGAGGATCAAAGAACACAGCCTTCAGTATGGATTGCAACTCAATGTCAAGAAAACAAAGATTCTTATCATGGTAGATGAAGAAGAGATTGAAACTGTCAAGAATTTCATTTTACTTGGATCTACAATTAACACCTTGGTTCCAGCAGTCAGGAAATCAAGAGACATATTGCATTCAGAAAGTCTGCCGTTAGGGACCTCTCCAAATTGTTAAGGAATAATGATATCAGTTTGAGGACTAAGGTGTATCTGATACAGGAGGTGGTATTTCTGATCATTTGCTATGCATCTGAGAACTGGGGATAATGGACAACAGAAGAAAGAATTAATGCCTTTGAGTTGTGTTACGGAAGAGCACTGAACATCCAATGGATGGTCAAAAGAACAAGTGTGTGTGTGTAGGTGTGTATATGTATAGAAACAGATATATCTTGGAAAGGGTGTAGCCAGAGTGTTCTTTGGAGGCAAGGATGATCAGGCTTCACCTCACACACTTAGGGAATATTGCTACGAGGGTCTATTCCTTGGAGAGGGACATGATGCTTGGAAGGGTAGAGGATTGACAAAGGAGAGGAAGACCCTCAACCTAGTAGATTGGCATGGTGACTGAATAATGGGCTCTAGTGTGTCAGGAAGTGTGAAGATGGTACAGGATAGGAAGGAGTTCAGATCCCCTGTTCACAGGGTCATTATGAGTCATACTTAACTTGATGGTATCTAACAACAACAACACGTTCTTGGAAAAAGACATTACGCTTACTAAAGCAGAAGTCAACAGATAGAGAAGGACCCTCAATCAGATTGATTGATACAGTAGC
Organism: Elephantulus edwardii; assembly: GCF_000299155.1. NCBI lineage: Eukaryota > Metazoa > Chordata > Mammalia > Macroscelidea > Macroscelididae > Elephantulus > Elephantulus edwardii. The sequence goes on along the minus strand of NW_006400023.1, from coordinate 113,878 downwards.
TAAAACAGTGGACTCAAACATGGCATTATGAGGGTGGTGTAAGACCTGGACAGTATAATGTTCTGTTGTGCATAAGATCAAACTGAGACAGAACTAAGTTGGAAAAACATGACAACAGCAATAGCAAATTGTAATAAAAATCCTGAGAACGTTTATCATGATGAACTGGGAAATTTACCAAGGTTGGGTGATGTTTACTAAGGGATAGAGAAAGTATGCAAATGAGTGGACAAGAAAGTGTTTAACTCAGTAAGTTTTTTATTCATGTGTGGAATGCTCCATTCATTGGATTGATAAGAGTAGAGTTGTTGTTAAAATGGAGATGGAGTTACCCTCAAATAAATTGAAATTCTAGAAGTCCCCTCCCATATCTAAGTTATTGATCACCTACTCTCAGATTTTGTTCTTGTCCTCTTAGAGCTTTCAGGCCAAAGGTAAAACAAATCCATACAGAAGCAAACTATTTAGTGAGATTTACTTAACTCGTACAATAGTGTTTGTGTATTCATGTTAGGAATCATCCAGAAAAAAATCATGCTCAATCTGTGCCTTTGAAAACCTCACTATCTACTTTGAAGTTTGAATTTTTTTTTTGAGAAGTTTATGACATTAAAATAAAATGACTTACAATCTCATCTCATGAATCACTCATTAGTTTACAATGAGATTTTGGGGACACTTCAACTTGTCCAATATTTTTCTTTGGTGTTGTCATTTGAATTTCCTCATTCTTTGTGAAAAAATGTTTATATTCCATGATGGAGCAAGAATTAGGAGGAAAATGTATGTTTTATGTGTGGAGCATGTGTGTACAGATATGTTTATCATTTTGTATCTTATGCTTATATACTTTGATTGGAGGTGAAAGAACATAGATTTGACAGGTTGGCATAATCATTGATTGATTTCTTTTTTAAAAAATACTATTCCTCTATTTGTTATTGGTTGGAGGACAGAAAGATCCCTCTCTGTACCCTTTGGAGGGAGCTCTGGTGGCATAGCTCTGGAGGGAGTTCTGGGGAGTTGTACTGTTAAACCAAATATGAAGTCTCTCTGGCTTGAATTCACTAGAGGCTCAAAAAGGGAAAGAAGGGCAATCTCTTCCTGTGGGATTTCCAACCTCTGAAAAGCCCTTGGAGGGTTAGCTATGAATTTATTCCAACTTGACACCAATGAGCTGAGTTGAGCCTCTTGTATCCAATTCTCCTTCAGTGTGTCACATCCCAGCACAATGAACTGAAATAAGTGTGAAATAGAATGCTATTCCATGAATTGGTCTTGCTTCATGGGCCTTGTCTTTAGTATTTTTATTTAAATAAATTTTTTATTTTATACTAGTTTACTTACAAAGTCCTTATACATTGTTTTTCACACCAGCTCTTTCCCATTTCCTTTACCCCCCCCACTTATTAAATTGTGCAAACCTATGATTAGCCCCTCACCGCACCCCCATCCACCCTCACCCCTTTGCTCTCATCCTCCTTACCTTGGATCCACATACACAACATTAGCAGAGTTGCCTATGTATTTGGCCCTCCAGTTAAAGAACCTCCGACAGATGTTACATCTACCGTCTTGAAAAACTTCAGATAATGTCAAGAAAACAGCAGGCAACGCCAAACATTGTGAAAAACAAACCTTATCCTAAAAAAAGAAGAGCATATTATAGACCCAATGATTACCCTAGAGACAGGAAGGCAGAAAATATACTAATGTGGAGTCATATGAACAGCCACAGAAGAAGACAGAAATGCTGGAAGAAAGGCTGGAAGCCATAAATAACTCAAATATACCAGATATATGGAAACAGACGAAATATATAGATATGGAGTTTAATGAACAGCTACAGAAAAATTTATAAATGACGGAAGATTGGAAGCTATAAAGAAAGCAAATGGTCCATAGACAAGGAGTCAGAAGAAGTATATTGATGCCTGGACAACTACAGAAGAAATTACAAAAGATGGAAGAAAGAATTAGAACTACAGATAAAGAAGTACAAATATTTAAAAAATTATCACAAGATAGAGAAGGTATAGGCAACACAGTACTGGAAATAACAGAAATGGATGGAAACTCAATCCAGAATATCAAGACTGAAATGGCAGAAGCATTCAACATGCTAGAAGAGGGAGGGGGGAACCAAACCAACACAACAACAGCAAACAAACAAAACCAAACCAAAACAAAAAACACCAGAAAAAGAAAAAAAACACAACAAAACCCCTCAGATGAAATAGAGAATCAGTGAGCTGGAAAACAAGAACATCAATGGGAATATACTAGAAGAAAAATAAGAAAAGAGATGAAAGGAAAATGAAGAAAGCAGAATCATGTGTAAATGAAGAAAGCAGAATCATGTGAAATAATATAAAAAAAGAACAACATTTATATGATTAGAATTTCAGAACTTGAGGGAGACAGGGAAAGCAGTGCATAAATTGTGAAAGAGGTACTAGGAGAAAACTTCCCAGAAATCATGAAGAACAAGGAAATCCACCAGTCAAGAAGCTTAATGAACCCCAAGCATACTAGACACTAAAAGAAAAACAACAAGACATATTATAGTCAAATTCTCCAAAATCAAAGATAAGGATAGAATATTAAAAGCAGCACAGGAAAAACGTTACCTACAAAGAAGAACCAGGAAGATTAAGTTCTAATCTTTCTGCAGAAACAATGCAAGCAAGAAGACAATGGGAACTCATATATAGGAGGCTGTAAAGAAAACTATTGCAAGCTGAGGATCCTGTACCCAGCAATGCTGTCTGTCCATCAAATATGAAGGAGAAATTAAATCATTTTCAGAAAGCAGAAACTTAAGAAATTTGTGAAAACAAGACCAACTGTACAAGAAATTGTAAAGGAAATCTTGCACACAAAGACATTTAAAGGCATGCTAAAGGATGAAACATAGTAACCAGAGACAGAAAAAGAAACAGCAAAATGGCAAATACAAAAGCAAAAGAAATCACACTTAATGTGAATGGATTAAATGCACCAATCAAAAGAAAAAGAGTAGCAGAAAGGATAAAAATTACAAAAGTCCATTATTATGTTGCCTACAGATGACAAATTTAACAAGGAAAAGATAGATTGAAAATCAAAGGGTTGAAAAAAAATATACCAAGCAAATGGCACCCACAAAAAACACAAGACTCACAATACTATTCTCCAATAAAAGACTTCAGGATGAAGTATTTTCGCTAGAAAAGATATTGAAGGGCACTATAAGAGGAGTAAAAGTACAATAGATCAAAAAGACGTAACTGGTAAACATCTATGCTCCAAATGATATACCTGCAAAATACTTAAAACAATGGTTTGCAGACTTCAAGAAAGACATAGAGGTAGAAGATCGTAACATACCACTCTTACCAAAGGATAGGTTAACTGGAAATAAACTTAACATTAAGATACAAAAAAATCTAAACTGTACAATCAGGCACTGCCACCTTGTGGTTGTATTTGGCATACAGCACCCAACTAAAAATTTACTTTCTGCTCAAGTGCACATGTACGTTTTCCAGAATTGAGGCTTGTTTTGTGTTTTTTAATACTTGATCAACAAATTAAAAAACAAATAATGCAAAGTGTCTTTTCAGACAACAATACCATAAAACTAGAAATTAATGACAAAAAGGTAAAGCTTATAAAACCAGAAATGTGGAAGCTAAATAATGACCTGCTAGAACATGATTTGGTTATAAAAGAAAGAAAAAAAATGAAATAATAAAGCTCCTCAAAACAAATGATAATGAAATACAATATTGCAAAACCTCTGGAATGTAGTTAAGGCAGTCGTCTGGGGACCATTCATAGCAAAAGACAAAAACATAAAAAAGGAAGAAAGGAAAAACTATTAACTCAATATCTCTATCAAGTTGAAAAAGAACAACAATCTAACCCCACAGCTTTTAGAAGAAAATAAATTATAAAGACAAGAGCTGAAATTAATGAGAGAAAAAAAACCCAGAAAAACAATTGAATCCATCAACAAGACCAGGAGCTGATTCTTCGAAAGGGTCAATAAAATAGATAAATTATTGGAAAACTTAACAAAAGAAATAGAAGACACAAATAACTTAAATAAGAAATTATAGAAGTGACATCACAACAGAACCAGATGAAATGAAATCAACATCAGAATATTATGAAAAGTTATACTCAAAGACAATGAGACTGGCTCAGGATAGGGCAGGTTTCAGAGCTAGTGTACATAGGGGTTGCTATGAGTCACAGGGGACTTGATGATGCAAACAACAATACTATGATAGATTTAAAAACTAGAGGAAATGGACAAACTCCTTGAAACTGCCACCCTATCCAGGATAGATGTGGAATACTTAAACAGACCCATCACAAAAGAAGAAATTGAACAGATCATAAAAGGGTTTTCCCCCAAAACCAATCATGGTCCAGATGGCTTCATGGATGAATCCTACAAAACATTCTGAAAAGATCTATCACTAAGTATTCTTAAGTTATTTTAAAAAAATAAAAAAAACACTCCCAGAACCATTCTTTGAAGAGAATGTAACTCTAATACCAAAACCAGGCAAAGGCATTACCAAAAAAGAAAGCTCTGTTTCATATACTTTGGACATGTGGCCAGGGAGGACCAGTTCTTGAAGAAGAACATTGTGTTCAGAAGGGTGGAGGGATAGCTCAGCAAAGGACACCATGGATGAGATAGACTGATACGATGGGAGTTGGTGGGTTGGGTTCAGTGAAACTACCTCAGGACTTGGCAAGCTTCAGAGCTGTTGTGCAAAGAGTCACTATGAGTCACAGGCACCTCAATGGCACATAACAACAGCAACAACAACATACCAATATCTCTCATTTATACAGATTTTTAATGAAATCCTGGCCAATAGACTCCCAGCAATACATTAAAAAAATCATTATGGCCAAGTGGAATTCATAATGGTTATGCAATGATAGTTCAGTATAAGAAAAAAATCACCATAATTCATTATAATAATAAGACAAAGAGCAATAACCACATGAACCTATCAATTGATGTAGGTAGAAAAGGCCTTTGACAAAACTGAACACCGCTTCCTAATTAAAATAGTCAACAGAATAGGAAAACATGGGCATTTCTTCAACATAGTGAAAAGTATGTATGCAAAGCCAGAAGTCAACATCATTTCCAATAAAGACTGAAGATATTTCCCTTGTGAACAGGGAGCAGACAACGATGCCCACTTTTACCACTCCTATTAAATACTGAAAGTACTAATGATTCTTGTGATATTGCCTTAGAAAGTACTCTCTAGGACAATATGACAAGAGAAAGAACTAGAAGGCACCCATATCAGCAAAGAGGGGGTAGAACTATCTCTATATGTAGACAATATGCTAGTGTACACAGAAAATCCCAAGGACTCAACAGAAAAATTGTTGAACCTAATAGGCCAATTTAGGAGAGTGGCAGGATACAAGGTAAATATACAAAAATTGGTGGGATTCCTCAATAGTGACAAAGAAAATACAGATAAGGAAATTAAGAAAGCAATACAATTTACAACAGCCAACTACAAATTGAGATACTCAGGAATAAACCTAACTAGAGAAAAACAAAAAGACCTTTATAAAGAAAAGTACAAAACACTACTGTAAGAAATAAGAAATCTAAATAGGAAAAATGTTCCCTGTTCATGGATAGAAAGACTCAATATAGTGAAAATTATAAACCTGTCAAAAGCAATATACATGTTTAACACAATCCCTACACAGATAACAATTTGATTTTTCAAAGAGACAGAAAAGGCAATTGGCAAGTCTATTTGTAAAGGACGAGATCTTGAATAAGCAAAACACCTTTGAAAAGCAAACATGAAGTAGGAGGCATAATACTCCCTGATCTCAAAACCTACTGTTGTTGTTGTTATGTGCCATCGAGTTGCTTGCGACTCATAGCGACCCTATGTACAACATCCCTAAACTCTGCTCTGTCCTGTGCCAATCGCACTGTCTCCGATACACCCATCCCGATTACCCCAGTCACTGAATCAATCCACCTCATAGGGGGCCTTCCCCTTCTGCGCTGTCCCTCCATCCTACCCAGCATGATGTTCCTCTCCAAGGACCTGTCCCTCCTTGCAGCATGTCCAAAGTATGTTAGACAGAGCCTTAGAATAATTGCCTCCAAGGAGCAGCCTGGTTTGACTCTTTCCAGGATGAATTTGTTTGTTTTCCTAGCAGTCCATGGTACCCTCAATACTCTTCGCCAAAACAGCATGGTACTGGTATAAAGATAGACACATAGACCAATGGAACAAAATCAAGAACCCGGAAATTAACTCATCTACCTATGGCTTGCTATAGTTATTAATATACCTACAATGAATAAGGATGTCAGAAAAAGAATTGACACCTTTGAGCTGTGGTGTTGGAGAAGAGCACTGAATATCCCATAGATGGTCAAGAGAACAAGCAGATATGTCTTAGAGAGGTTGCAGCCAGCGTACTCTTTGAAAGTAAGAATGAAGAGGCTTTGCCTCACATATTTTGGGCATTTTGCTAGGAAGTGCTAGTCCTTGGAGAGGAACATGATGCTGAGAAGAGTGGAGGGTTGGTGAAGGAGAGGAAGACTCTTAACTAGGTGGATTGACACGGTGACAGCTACAATGGGCTCTTGTTTGTCAGGAAGTGTGAGGATGGTTCAGGACAGAATTGGGGTCAGATCTTCTGTTCATGGGGTCACTATGAGTTGCGCTTGACTTGATGGCATCTAACAACAAGAACAACAACAGCTTATGGCTTACCTAATCAAAAGATGAATTACATTTAGAAAGTCTGCTGTCAGAGACCTCTCTAGAGTACTGAAGAGCAGTGATGTCAGTCTGGAGACAAAGGTGTGCCTGATCCAGGCCCTGGTCTTTACCATTACTTGCTATGCATTCAAGAGCTGGACAGTAACTAAGGATTATAGAAGAAGAATTGATGGCTTTAAGTTGTGGTGTTAGAGAAGAGGATTGAACATACAGTGGACTCCCAGGAAACAAAGAGTTCTGTCCTGGTGAGGGTAAAACCAGGCTGCTCCCTGGAGGCAAGGATTTTGAGGCTCTACCTCACATATGTTGGGCACATGACCAGGAAGAACCAGTCCTTGGAGGGAGATATAATGCTTGGAAGGGTAAAGAGACAGAGCATGAGAGGAAGAGCCAGGATGAGATGGATTGATTCAGTGAATGGAGGAATGGGGTTAGATTGTTGAAGACAAAGAGATTGGCTCAGGATAGGGCAGGTTTCAGAGCTAATGTACATAAGGTTGCTATGAGTCATAGGCAAGTTGATGATGGCACATAACAATAACCTATGCCCAAGTGGTATTTGACAAGGAAACAAAAGTTTCACGATAAAATGACAGCAGTTTTTAAAAGTACAAAGTGGAAAGGAAGAAGTTAAGAGAACTAAGAATGAGGGTGGGGAATCACGACATTACAGAATTTGGTGATGGAGGGAAGAGGCAAAGGAATTAGAAAAGATCCAGTGGCAACCTGAAAGAACAGGGTGATAGAGAGCATGGGTCAATAGTTACAGGTTTTATATAACACAGTGGATGGGAACAATTGTATTAAACACCATGTGAATGTGAATGAAGGAATGTGTGAAACAAATGCACATAAATTAAACTCAATATAGAAGAATTTTGTGAGCAAACCAATAAAAAAAATTTAAAATGAAAAAAAAATATTTAGCCCATATCATCCCTAAGCAGAATCACTCACAGATCGCATAGAGGTGGCAGAAAGAAATCTTCACAGGCAGAAAAGCGGGACAACTCAAGGGGCCTTAAAACACCCTGCCCACTTCACAGGTAACCGTGAAGTCTGCAAGACCACCCTTGGGCCTGTGGCCCTTGGGTCAAGAAAAACCTATCTACACACCAGTTCTACAGGACACATCACCTTCGCTTGGGAAACATTACCACTAAACTTAAGAGACACTGGTCACAGCATAAGAAACTATCATCAGCTGACATGTTTGGAATCACAGAAGTCAAGAAAGCTTCAGATATAAGCTCTCAGATCAAGGGCTGTACAATGGGAGATGTTGAAGGGAGTGGGTAGAAGTGGATGGGTATCCTGGTGGATGGTGGAGCAGGGAAATAAGTGGGTAAAGACACTTGTGCCAAAGGCAGGGACAACACTGATAGTAATGGTTAACCACACAATAAGGGATATATCTTTCACTTTTTCGGTAAAATGCTTGTTTGTCGGATATTTCTAAATCTGAATATTCAGATTAAGACAGACTAGGAAGAAGGATTGGCCATCCACTTCTGAAATAGCAGGCCTCTGAAAACTATGTACAACAGAACACACGTAGAATAACAGAAAGGGAAACTGAGGTGGAGCTTTCAAGTATGGAAATACAAAGGAAGAGGAACAGTTGTAAGTAGACACTAGTGATTGGGACATGGAATGTGAGAACCATGAATGTAGGAAAATTAGATATTGTTAAGGAAGAAATGGAGCTCATAAATATTGACATACTAGGCATTGGTGAGATGAGATGGACTGGCATGGGCATTTTGAGTCGGATGATCATATGATATATTACTCCAGAGATGAAAAGGTGAGGAGAAACAGAGTTGCTTTCATAGTTAAGAAAGTCATTTCTATGTACTGCAATCCCAGAGGTGCACGGTTCAAATCCACCAGATGCTCTGCTGGAGAAGGAGGAACAATCACCTCCTGTACCAGTCAGATCTGATTTGACGGTACACACACACACACACACACACATAAAATAAAATTTAAAAAAATAAAAGAAAGTCATTTCTAGATCCATCTTGAAATACAATATAAAATACAATACAAGATAATATCCACACATGGATGCATGTAGGGTGAGTGCACATGCAGATGCACACTGGGGTAGAGGTGGGGGGTGGAGGCATGCACACAGATGCAAATGAGGGGGAGAACTGAATGGAAAACCAGAAAGCCTTGATTTTCCCTTTGAGAAATGGGTCTGCCTCCCCAGTCAAGCTCCAACTGTCTCGCTCCCTCCTGCTTAAGGTGAAGGAGTCCTACATGGTCAGCCATCAACAGCGATCCCCCCTAAGTACTTCACTCAAATTGCCTCTGTTCTACTTCCTCTTGGTGGGTGGGTCCTGCCATGGTTCACTGCTCTTCACCAAGGCAGGTCGCTCCCTGCTGAGGCATGCTGCTCCCCTCTGAGACTCTGTGCCAAAGCTCCCAAGTTAATTATTTTAATAATAGTTCTCATTCAAATTCCATCTGCCCATCTCGCCCTGGTGTGTGCTGCTCACTCTGGTGTGTGCCTCTCTGGTGCATACAGCTCTGGTGCATGTCACTCTGTTCTCAAAATTTGTTTTGAAATTCATTTTGGTCTTTTCTTTTTCCTATGTCTTTGTTTGTTTGTTGTTGTTGTTATGTGCCGCCGAGTGGTTTGCGACTCATAGCGACC
>NW_006400023.1:102734-104078 GCF_000299155.1 Elephantulus edwardii | reverse complement strand
ATTCAATACTCTTCTCCAGCACCCCAGCACAAAGGCATCAATTCACCTATCCTCCCTATTCATTGTCCAACTTTCTGATGCATAACAAGTGATTGCAAAAACCATGGCCTGTATCAGGCGGACCTTAGTCTCCAGAGAGACACTGTTGCTCTTCAGTATTTTGGAGAGGTCCCTAACCACATACTTTCCCATCGCAATACGTTTTTTTGATTTCCTGGCTACTGGTGCCAAGAGTGTTGACTGTGGAGCCGAGCAAACTGAAGTTGTGAACAATCTCAATCTCTTCGTCATCCATCCTGATGCTACCGCTTGGTCCAGTGGTGAGAATTTTTGTCTTCTTAACATTGAGCCTCAGTCTTTGGAGGCTGTTATAAGAACAGAGTAGGGGAACATTGCATGGTTTAAAATTGAGAAGAGAATATGTCAAAATTGTATCCTCTCTCCATACCTATTCAATCTGTATGCTGAGCAAATTATCTGAGAAGCTGAACTCTAGGAAGAGAAATGTGGCATCAAGTTGAAGGAGACTCATCAATAGCCCATATCATGCAGATGACACAACCTTGCTTGCTGAAAGTGAGTAGGACTTGAAACACTTATTGCAGAAGATCAAGGATGCAGCTTTCAGTATAGATTGCATCTCAATGTCAAGAAAACAAAGATTCTTCCCACTGATGGATGGAGAAGAGATTGAAACTGTCAACAGCTTCATCTTGCTTAGATTTACAATTAATACCATTGGTACCAGCAGTCAGGAAATAAGGAGATTCAGGGAATGGTCTTTCTAATAATTTGCTATGCATCTGAGAGCTTGACAATTAATAAGGATGGCAGATAAGAATTGACACCTTTGAGCTGTGGTGTTGTAGAAGTGCAGTGAACATCCCATGGATGATCAAGAGAACAGATATGTCTTAGAGAGGGTGCAGCTGGAGTACTCTTTGGAAGCAGGAATGATGAGGCTTAACCTCACATTCTTTGGGCATGTTGCTAGGAGGTGCTATTCCTTGGAAAGGGACATGATTCTGGGAAGGGTAGAGTTGGCAAAGAAGAGGGAGACCTTAAACCAGGTGGATTGATATGGTGACAGCTGTAATGGGCTTTTGTATGAGACTAGCAGAGAGTACTACAAGGGTCAGCTGTTTTGTTCATAAGATTGCTATGATTCATACTTGACTTGACAGCATCTAACAACAGCAACAATAATATGTCTTTTGTGTGTTGTGTTTTTTTTTAACAATCTACTGGCATTTGGACCAAGAGGCAGTAGTCAGAACAGAGCAGGGTAACACTGCATGGTTCAAAATTGGGAAGGGTGTACACCAGGGATGCATCCTGTCTCCA
>NW_006400023.1:98145-101944 GCF_000299155.1 Elephantulus edwardii | reverse complement strand
GGTTGGCGCAGGATAGAGCAGGGTTTAGGGCTGTTGTGCATAGGGTCGCTATGAGTCAGAAACGACTCGACGGCACATAACAACAACAACAAACTGGCATTTAGTGAGTGTGTTTTGTACATGCATTGAAGTGGGTACAAAAGGCCCTCTCCATTCAAACAGGACTAGAAGTCCAGTGGCTCAAACACATACAAATAAGTCTCCCACCAGTGCAAAATGACTTCTGAAACATCTCATATCTGGGTGTCCTGTGGATGGTTTACCTTCAACAGTGAGCTCTCTTGACCCCACAGGGGTCATTTGATCTCATCAAGGGTCTTCCTCTCTTGCACTGTCCCTTCATTATGCTTGTATCCCAAGCACAATGTCCCTCTCCAAAGACGGGCCTCACCTTGCCACATGCCCAAAATATGTTAGACAGCTTTAGAATCCTTGCCTCCAAGGAGCAACCTGGTTTCACTCTCTTCAGGACGAACCTATTTGTTCTTTTAGCAATCCATCTCCAGCATCATAGCTCAAAGGCATCAATTCTCCTTCTATCATCCCTAGTCATTGTCCAGCTTTCTGATGTATAGCATGTAATTGTGAAGACTATGGCCTGTATCAGGTGAACCTTAGTCTCCAGGCTGATGTCGTTGCTCTTCAGTGCTCTAGAGTTGTCCCTGACAGCAGACTTTCCCAATGCAATTTGCCTTTTGATTTTCTGGCTGCTGGTACCAAGAGTGTTGATTGTGGAGACGTGCAAACCGAAGCTGTTAACAAACTCAATCTCTTCATCATCTATCATGATACTGCTAATTGGCCTAGTGGTGAGAATCTTTGTTTTCCTGATGTTGAGCTTCAATTAATATTGAAGGCTTCAGTCCTTGACCTTCTGCAGCAAGTGCTTTAGGTCCTCCTAAGTTTCAGCAAGCAAAATTGTGTCATCTGCTTAACATAGATTGTTGATGAATATCCCTCCAATCCTGATGCCACATTCCTCCTTATAAAGCCCAGCCTCCCAGATGATTTAATATAGATTAAAAAGGTATGCAGATAGGTCACATCCCTGGCATACACCCTTTCCGATTTTAAGCCATGTAGTGTTTCCTTCATGAGAGGAAGACCCTCTATGAGGTGGATTGATTCAGTGACTGGGGTAATCAGGATGGGTGTGTCAGAGGCAATACAATTGGCACAGGATAGAGCAGGGTTTAGGGCTGTTGTACATAGGGTCGCTATGAGTCGCAAACGACTCGACGGCACACAACAACAACAACAACAACAACAACAACAACAACAACAGTGTTTCCTTGCTCTGTTCTGATAACTGCCTCCTGGTCCAACTATAGGTTTCTCATAAGCACGATCAAGTGTTCTGGGATTCCCACTCTTGAGAATGGGAGAACTCAGAGTCACAGGATTGTATATATACATAGACACCAAAGTTCATTACCATTAGCATTAACATAGAACTTGAGTTTGGTGAATTTTTTTATTCTTGGATATTAACTGAGAATCCCATATGCCTAGTTTAGAGTTCAAAACCACCTAAGAAGTGGTTAGGTGCCTAGGAAGCCAGGTCTCCAGGTCTGCTTCTGAAAGGTCACAGTCCTGAAATCCCTATGGAGTGGTTCTATTCTTTTGCTCTTCACTCCCCCCTTTATTCATGCCCATTTGCCTTAAGATTTTGCAGTGTTTCTCACTACCATGGAAAACTGTGTTTCCCTATACTAGTTCATGGGTAGTTGGACAATGGATAAAGATGATTGAAGAAGAATTGATGCTTTTGAATGGTTATGTTAGAGTATTGAATATGACGTATAAGAAAGAGCCTATGGTGATGAAGGAAGGTGTTCAAGGTTCTTTGAAGGAACTAGCAAAAACCAAGGCCCCAGGAATATATGGTATACCAATTGACATATTTCAACTAACAGATGCTGCCCTGGATGTGCTCACCAAGTTGTGCCAAGAAATCTGGAGAACCACTTGACCAACTAACTGACTGGAAGAGATCTATATTTGTTCCCATTCCAAAGAAGGTGACCCAACAGAGTGTGGAAACTATAGAACAATATCATTGATTTCACATGCAAGCAAGATTCTACTGAAGATTATGCAAAAAAGACTGGAACAGCATATCAGCAGAGAACTACCAGAAGTCCAGGCTGGGTTTAGAAGGGGTCATGGTACTAGGGATATAGTAGCTGGTGTTAGATGGATCTTAGCTGAAAGCAGAAGAATGTATATCTGTGTTTCATTGATTGTGCAAAGACATTTGACTGTGTGGATCATAACAAACTGTGGCTGACTCTGAGAAGAATGGGAATCCCAGAACATTTAATTGTGCTAATGTGAAACCTATACTTGGACCAAGAGGCAGTAGTTAGAGCAGGGCAACACTGCATGGTTCAAAATTGGGAAAGGTTTATGCCAGGAATGTGTCCTATCTCCATACATTTTCAACCTGTATGCAAAACAGATTATCCGAGAGGCTGGGCTCTATGAGAAGTGTGGCGTCAGGATTGGTGGAAGATCTATCAACAATCTGGGTTATGCAGATGACACAACCCTGCTTGCTGAAACTGAGGAGGACCTGAAATGCTTGCTGCTGAGGGTCAAGGGCGGCAGCCTTCAATTATGGATTGAGGCTCAATGTCAAGAAGACAAAGATTCTCACCACTGGACCAATTGGCAGCATCAGGATGGATGGTGAAGAGGTTGAGATTGTTAACAACTTTAGTTTGCTTGGCTCCATGGTCAACACTCTTGGCATCAGCAGTCAGGAAATAAAAAAAAATGTATTGTGATGGGAAAGTCTACTGTTAGGGACCTCTCCAAAGTACTGAAGAGCAATGGTGTCACTGTGGAGACTAAGATGCATCTGATACAGGCTATGGTCTTTGTAATCACTTGTTATGCATCAGAGAGTTGGACAATGGCTAGGGAGGATAGAAGGAGAATTGATTCCTTTGAGCTGTGGTGCTGGAGAAGAGTATTGAATGTATCATGGACTGCCAAGAAAACAAACAGATTCATCCTGGAGAGGGTTAAACCAGGCTGCTCCTTGAAGGCAAGGATTCTGAGGCTTCATCTGACATACTATGGACATGTTGTAAGGAGGGACAGGTCCTTAGAGAGGGACATCATGCTTGGGTGTGTGGAGGGATGGTGCAGGAGGGGAAGATCCTCTATGAGGTGGATTGATTCAGTGCCTGGGGTGATCGGGATGAGTGTTTCAGAGGCAGTGTGATTGGCACAGGATAGAGCAGGGTTTAGGGCTGTTGTACATAGGGTCGCTATGGGTCACAAGTGACTCAAGGGCACATAAGAACAACAATTGAATATACTATGGAAAACCAACTGTGACACTGATGTGTCAAATGCTATAATGGCTACCCATGGTGGATGGTGTTGGATGGAGGTCCCCGATTAAAACAAGCTTGGAAGCAGGAGTGGCATCCACTTTCATATATAGTTTGCCTCCAGAAACCCTATGAACCTGGAGAAAGGATGAAGGTCACACAAGTGTTGAGGACTTTCGTTCATAGGGTCGCTATGAGTCGCCTACAGAACAGCAATGGAAAACCAAAAGAACAAATTCATTCTTGAGGAAGTGCAACCAGACTGTTCCTTTGAGGCAAGGATGATGAAACTTTTTCTTACATATTTTGGGCATATTTTCAGGAGCAACCAGTCCTTGGAGAGAAACACCACGTTAACTCATCTGGTCTTCGCTCATTAGATGATTCTGAAATTCAGGTGGTATGAAATCAAAGTCATATTTTGGCTCCTGTGGATTTGGTTTAATTTTCCTAAG
>NW_006400023.1:95995-97433 GCF_000299155.1 Elephantulus edwardii | reverse complement strand
ACTAAGGTCTGCTTACAACTGTCCCTCCTCCTTTTGTATTTCCATACTTGATAGTTTTACCTAGGTTGCCCTTTCTGTTAGTCTGCATGTGTTCTGTTGTGCATAGGGTTTTCAGAGGCCTGCTATTTCAGAAGTGGGTGGCCAGTCCTTCTTCCTAGGAAAGGCAGAGGTTCAGCTAAAGAGATGAACACTCTCAATGCAATGCGTAAACATGGTGACGACAACAATAGGTGTGAGTGTGACTGAGATCATGAAGATGGTGAAGAAAGATCAAAGGTCTGATCTGTTGTCCCTAGGGTCACTATGAGTCATAGCCAACTTGATGGCACATAATAATAACAACAGATCTTGGGTTTAATTTTGCCTTATCTCACTGACCTCTCAATGACGTAAGGCAAAATGCTGCTGTGCCAATACAGAGTCTAGGCTGTAGGGTCTGTGTGTTTCTACTCGTCCACTTGTGACTCTTTCATCACCATGAGGAAATAAGTGCTAGGCTATCCTTCTGCCCTTAGAGGGGGAAACAAATAGACACATGGAGCAGAACTGAAGAACTGAGCCATGTTAAGGTCAAGTCACTTCACTACCTGGTGAACTTGCATTCTCATGAACTAAAAAAAAATGTCATTTTATATGCATTTTTTAGTTTTTATGTAGTATAATTGAGTCTGTAATTAACTAGTATTTTTCTAAGCACTACTCTGTCTTGTTAACAAACCACCAAATAGACTTACACTATTTTCCACATAAGCTTTCACTGTTTTGTTTTTTGTTGTTAGGCATCATCAAGTGGATTATCATTTATTGCCCTATCCTTGTCCTATCCTGTGCCATCCTCATGATCTCTGTCCTACCTAAGTCCATTTGGTAGTCACTCTGTTAATCCATCTAATTGAGGATCTTTCTCTCCACCACTGACCTGCTATCTTTCTCAGCATAAAGTCTCTCTCCAAGGACTGGTTTCCTCCTGAAAATAGGAACTTGTCCTTTGCTTTTTATCTTGCCATAATTTCAAATTTGGCAATTAGTCTTTTTTTGGCAATTATTCTTAGGATACTATTTTACTTTGTATTTTTGAACCATCATCTGAAATCTTCTGTGTAAAGCTCTCACTGAGTCATTTTTTTAAAATTTGTGTTGACTTCTCTACATTTTAAAGGAAGTTTCAGAGTCCCTCCTAATATTAATTTTGCTCTTTTCTTTTTTCCCCCCGTGACTTTTTAAAAATTATTATTAAATTTTATTAGTTTTAGTGAGCAATTACAGAGATTTTGGGTTTTCATTCATTCATTGTTGCACTGTTTTCTCTACCCTCCTCCCCAGTTCGTTCTTCTCCACCCCCCCAAATGTCTGTTTTAATTGTCCAATTGCCACAGTGCTTGTCGAAGCCAGTTCTGATTAATCTCCTTTGTCAGTGTGTCCTTTGCCATTCCTTATC
>NW_006400023.1:53478-89771 GCF_000299155.1 Elephantulus edwardii | reverse complement strand
TGACTTCAGAAAAATGTCAGTTCAGCACCTGCTAGGGCAATCTCTAGTTGCTAAAACAGGTCAAGGTGCTCACGTTTAAAGGCAAGTTGATTGTCCAGACGTATAGGCACTGGTGTGGAGCCAAATGGGGTGAGGCAGGCAAAGGGTTGGCTGATCGCAAGGGCAGGTCAAACGCTTGGAAGACCTTTCTCAAACCTCTGCTGTCTCAGTGTGCTCACGACTGGGGTCCTTACTCAAATTCTTGCTGTCCGTTTCCTACCCAATGGTTTTCTCAGTGTTCCCTGCCTGGTGGCACTTACGGAGGTACCCTCACACAACAGTCCCTGCTCCAGCAGGGTCTTGGATCTGACAGGATCCGTAAAGTCAAGGTCAAATTCCCACCAACCCACTAGCCTCTGGCTGGTCTGCAGAGTTCACAGAAGCCAGCTGGCTGGCTTGTTTTGGGCAGCTGGTGTAGCCCAAGAGAGCTCGGCCAAATTCCCCACCTGTGGGCACACCCTTAGGTGCTCTCCCAGGTAATCAGCAATGCCCCAGTAAACACAGCCCAGATCCTACCAGCCTTTCTCCTGCCAGGTTAGTTCCACAACAGCTCAGCTGATAGCTCCAAGTGATGGCTGGATCCGCGGTGGTGCTTTGAGGTAACAGGGCCCGGTGGGGGCCGAGGTGCGTGGTTGTGGAGCTGCAAGGGGGGCGGGGGAATGGGAGGAAAGCAAGGAACTAGGGGGATAAGTAGCGCAGGGCTTGGACACTATCACCAAGAGGTGGGGGCAGGGCTTGGGCGCTGCTGGTGGTTTATGCAGCAGCACCCTGTGTGTTGGGGGGGTCACACAGGTGTGGGCTGCAGGGGTGTCACACAGTGGCTAGTAGTCTTCGCTCCTCTGGAGTTCTGCCGTGGGTGGCTGGCTGTTGCTCTTCCCGGGTCTCTTCCCAGCCCATCTGGTGGCGGAGTTCTTCCGTCTCCCCTGTGACTTTTTAATGACTGTTTTGCTTTCTTCATGTACAATGTCCTTGATGTTATCCTACAATTTTGTCTTTGGTCATTAGTTTTTAAGGTATTAAATCTATTTTTGAGATAGTCTAAATACAAGTGGGAAGATACTTCTATACAGACATACCACTTTTTATCGTGCTTCTTGAATACTGCTTTTTAGAAGAAAATATTGCATATTTAACAATAAAAAATTAAAGATTTGGGGCAACTCTACATAAAGTTAACCTGTTGACTTCATTTTTTCAATAACATGTGTCTCTGGGTCACATTTTAGTAATTCTCACACTATTTTAAAGGTTTTTTTACAATGTCCTCCTGTGTTATTAACTGTTTCTGAAAACCTGTCAGAGGGTCAACTAAGGATTGGTTCTGACTTGATGGTACACAATAAAAAAAATATCGATGTGCAATCAATAGATTATTTTATAGCATACAGATAACTTCTGTTATATACACTGGAACACACAAAAAAGTTCATGTGACTTCTTAAATTGAGATATTTACATTATTGTGGTGGTCTGGAAGAAAATAAATCAATAGATTGTATGGCTGTGCTTTGTGACTTTGGACCTGGGTTCTACAAGTCATATTTTTCCTTTTAGAATAAAACCTTTCTTGTTATGTACTGTGAAGTCAACTATAATTCATTGCAACTCTATGAATAACAAATTAGAATTTTGGCTTATCCTACATTGTTCTCATGATACATGCACAAACCAATTGTTATCCAACTTGTTGAGGGTCTTCCTCTGTCTCCCTGACCATCCATATTCCCCAACATGATTCATTTTTTCCAAAGACTGGAAACTCCTGACAACATGTCCAAAGCATGTGAGACTAGATTATACCATTATACCTCTATGGAGCACCCTAGTTACACTTCCTCTGGGACAGACTTGCTTGTTCTTGTGGTACTCCATGGGATATTCAGTACTCTTCTCTTTGCTTTCAGTCAAAATCCATGTGATGTTAACAATGATATCACTCCTCTCAAGGCATGTTCTAAATCTAGCTTGAATATCTGGCAGTTCTCTGTCAATGTACTGTTGTAGCCATTTTTAATTAATTTTCAGCCAGATTTTATGTGAGATTAATGATATTGCTCCATTATTTTCACAGTTTGTTGGATTTACTTTTATGGAAATGAGAATAAATACGGGTTTATTACAGTCACTCAGCCAGCTGTCATCCAAATTTTCCAGCATAGATTGGTGAGTATATTCATGACCGCATTTGTTTATTTAAACACCTCAAGTAATATTCTATCAGTTCATGGAACTTCATATTTTGCCAATGTCTTAAGTATAGTTTGAACTTCTTCATTACCACTACGTCTCTATCATAATTTTCCTCCTTTCAACCAATTATTTTTGGTACATGACTTGTGTATTCCTTCCATCTTGTTCTTGAAAAAAAAATTTAGAATCCCTCGTATAGTTTTATTTTTAATTCTTTGTTGCACATTTTCTTCTTCTCTCCCTTCCCCATCCCCCAGGCCACCCCACAATACATCCCTTGTTCCAGATTGTTGTCATATATAATAATATATTCCTTTTGGATAGTTCTTCCCCTCATTTATTCTATTGAAATGTTCATTATCTATTCACTCTTTTCCCATTCTCTGTCCAGCCACTCCATTTCTGCCCTACTTTATAACAGCAGTGTTATGCTTTATTTTTCCTTTTGTGACTGAGATATTTCATTCAACATAATGTTCTCTAGTCTCCACCACCTTGTGTAATACTTTACTATTTCATTGCTTTTCAATGCTGCATAGTATCCATTGTGTGAATATACTATAGTTTTTCCTACCCATTTATTTGTTAATGGGCACTTGGATTGCTTCCATCTCTTTGCTATTGTGAATAATGCACAATAAACATGAGTGTGCATACATTTGTTTGAGCGGGTCCTCGTTTCTTTAGAGTGTATTTCCAGCAGTGGGACTGCTAGGTCAAATGGTATTTCTCTTTCCAACTTT
This sequence comes from Elephantulus edwardii, assembly GCF_000299155.1. NCBI lineage: Eukaryota > Metazoa > Chordata > Mammalia > Macroscelidea > Macroscelididae > Elephantulus > Elephantulus edwardii. Next base: position 86,799 of record NW_006400023.1, on the reverse strand, counting down.
TTGAGAAAGAATCAAATCACCTTCCATAGTGGCTGCATCATTTTACATTCCCATCAGCAGTTAATAAGAGTTCCAACCTCACCACAACCGTGCCAGCATTTGTTGTTTGCTGTCTTGTTGAACTTTGCCATTGTTGCTGGGGTGAGATGACATCTCAGTTGCTTTTAATTGTATCTTTCTGAAAGCTAGGGATTTTGAACATTTCTTCATGTGTTTGTTTGTAATCTGAACGCTTTATTGTTTTTCTATCTTTTTTAAAAAATAATTTTAATGAGCATTTACAGAGATTTTGGATTTCCATTCATTCATTGCTGCACTTCTCTCCCGGCCCAGCCCTCCCCCCCCTCCCCCGCCCCAGTTCGCTCCTCTCTTTCAAAAGTAAAAGAAACACTCCTTCCCTGGTACACAATCCCCCCACACCTCTCCCACCGCCCCAAGTACATTCCACTATGCAACCTTAATTGTGGACTCTTGTGATAACCATAATACCCTATCATATATCGCTTTTAAATTATTCACTCCCTCATCTGTGTTTATTCATATTCTATGCCTATTTTGTGATTGGGTTGTTTACCTTTTTCTTGTTGAGGTGCTAGAGTATTCTATAAATTTTAGATATAAGTACCTTATCAGATAATGTCATTGCCAATATTTTTTCCCAGTCTGTGGGTTTCCTTTTTACCTTGTTCAAGAAATTTTTTGATGTGCATAGGGATTTGATTCTTAGAAGGTTGCATCCATCTATTTTATTCTCTCTTGGTTGCATTCTTTTTCATTATGCTTGTAAGATTGTTCATGCTGTAGATTAGGGCTCCTAGAATTCTTTCTAGCTTTTCTCTGATGAATTTTATAGTCTTTGCTTTTACTTCTAGGTCCCTGACCTACCTTGAGTTGGTTTTTGTGTATAGTGTGAGGTGTGGGTCTTGCTTAAGCTTTCTACAGATGTTTTTCCAATTTTGTCAACACCATTTGTTAAAAAGACTGTAATTTCTCCACTTAATTGATTTCATATCCTTGTCAAAGATCAGGTTACCATAGATAGATGAGTTGATTTATGGGAAATAAAAGGTATACAAATTAGCCAAAGGAAGTAAAACGATCTCTATATGAAGATATGATAGTATCCTTAGAAAACCTTAAAGATTCAGAAAGAAAAATGTTGTACATAGTCAATCAATTCAGCAAAGTAGCAATGTACAAGAACAACATACAAAAATCATTTGGATTTCTCTATAATGATAAAGATGATATAAAAATGGAACTTAAAAATACCAATTAAAATAGCTAATCACAAGATGTAAAACTTGGGAATAAATCTAGTTAGAGATACAAAATACTTATAAAAGAAAATTACAAAATATTACTACAAGAGAAAAAAGAGACCTGGAGAAATGGAAGAATATATCATGCTCATGGATAGGAAGACTCAATATCGTGAAAATGACAATTCTACCTAAGGCAATCTACAAGTTCAATGAAATCTCAATATAGATACCAATTCCATTCTTCAAGAGATGGATGAGGCAATTTCCAATCTTATCTGGAATGGAAAGAGCCCCAGAATAAGAAAAACACTATAGAAAAAGAGAAACAATGTGGGAGACATCACACTCCTTAGTTTCAAATTCTACTTACTACACAGCAGTCAGTGGTGGTCAAGGCAGCATGGTACTAATATGTTGACAGACTGATTACACATAGATCAATGGAAAAGAATTGAGAATTCTTATCTTCTTTTGACGCTGCCTGCATCATTCAATATTTTGCCCATAGAATCTTCCAATATTGTAACTTGAGGCTTTTTTGCACATTTTGTTACATAATACTTTGCATTTTTAAGCTGCCCTTTGAAATAAGTCCAATTCTCTTGCTTCAGTATTTCTTTCCCTTGTTTTAGTCTCTCTCTTTATTTGTTTAATGCAAGTTTCTGAGTTCTTCTGACATACGATCTTTTCTTTCTTTCCTGTCTTTATAATGACTCTGACTTCTAAATGGGTGAGTGAGGTCCTTGATGTCACCCTACAAATTATCTGGCCTTCAATCACTGATCTTCAACGTATCAAATCTATTCTTGAGTGGGTTTTAAATTCAGGTGGTTGGTGCACTGCAGTCCTGAAGGTGTGCAGTTCGAATCCATCAGATGCTCCACTGGAGAAGGAGGTGCAAGTTCCTCCTGTGCCAGTCAGATCATATTTGATGGTACACAACAATAAAAAAATAATAAATATTAAAAAAGTGTCTGGTGGAATAGACTCAAGATCATATTTGGTCCTCATAAACATGTTATAAAAACAGAGAAGAAATAAAAGGTCAAAATGGATATCTGAAAAGGCTATGAAACATATGCTGCTGTTATGTGCCATCAGGTTGGAACCAACTCATAGCTGACCTTCTAATGGGTTTTTAAGAGACTTTAAATCACCCTGGAGGAGATTGCTCATCTTTCTCATCTTGAATCAATGGGTGGATTCAAACTGTGTTCTTAGGGTTAGTACCATAACTTCTTATTTCTAGGCTATTTCTTTCCAAAACAAAGGAAAGAAATACAAAGTACAAAGAGTTGGAATTAGAAAACCAAAAGGGGAAGAATATGCTTGATATTTATAATTTTTTTAACCTGAAGTTTGAACTTGAACATGAGTAATTGATAATCTTTTCCACAGTCAGACCCCTGGCCTACTTTTGCCAGCTGATAACAGGGCTTCTGCATATTCTCTTCCTTGATGTAGTCAGCTGTCCTGTTTATATTAGATCTTTACTAAACTGTCAATAGAGGGCGCTAAAGATACACAGAAGGCTAGAGAAGGAAGACAGGCCTTGTATTTTGCTTCTTGTTCCTGTGAGCATCACCTTAGCTTTTTTGTTTTTATTTTTTATAGAAGCAACAGTTATGCCTGTTTCTATTTGTTCTCATTACTAGGGCTACCCTCATCTTCTTCCCTGAAAGTCTGGCATCCCTACTCAACGCCTTCTATTCAAAGGCCTCGGTTTTAGTTCTCTGAGTCTTAGCAAAATGTCAAAAATTGCTACTCTTCCCTTTGTTTCTCCAGCCTTAGGCTGTAGTATTTTTGTGTTACTGTATTATTTTCCGCATTTGCCATTTCAATCCTCGAGTGCCTAAGTAAATCAATTCCTTATTATTTCTGTCAGAACAATTAAAGTTTTCTGTTTTCTTGAATAATCAGAGCCTAATAGAATCTCTAGTAGGTTTATTGATAGAATGCCTGGAAAAAAAGAATATCCTTCGACAGTGGTATATTTATTTAATTTTGTAAACTAGAAACAATTTTTCTGGTAGAAAATAAGTGTATTAAGTTAAAGTAGGTCATGTGTGAGTGTTTAAAATAACAGATACTTGATTTATGTGTAAAAAATCATTTGTGTCTTCAAAAAAACAAATTATTTGTTTCTTCAAGAAAGGAACTAGTACACATTGTTGGTGGGATTGTAAAACGGCGCAACCATTCTGGAAGGCAGTTTAGTGCTTCCTCAAAAAGCTTACCATAGAAATTCCACATAACCCAGCTATTCTACTACTTGGAATATACCCTGAGAAAATAAGAACTGAGACACAAATGGAGATTTGCACACCAGTGTTCATAGCATCATTATTCACCATCACAAGAACTTGGAAACAGCCCAAATGCCCAACCACACACGAATGGATTGAGAAATTATGGTATGCACACAATGGAATACTATGCAGCACACAGGAGCAATGATTTTGTAAACGTGGGAGGGACTGGAGAGCATTATGATGAGTGAACTAACTCAGTCCTGCAAGGACAAATATCGTATAGAACCATTATTGTAGAATGAGTATGAGGATACAAGGGTGGGGAAAGGGTGGAAGCAAAGGGATGAGGATGTGCAGGAAGAGGGGAGATTAATCATGTAGTTATATAATTTGATGGTGGGGGTGAGGGAAATTGGAAGAATCTGTTCTCAAAAACTACGTATTTGAATTTTGCAAATAAAGTAGTATAAAAAGAAGATTATTTGTGTCTAAAGGTAGAGTCTTAAACTCCATTTTAAAGTCTTGACTTTGAGTTGAGAAATGTTGCACATTTTAAAGCTGTCTTTGCAAAGGAACAGTCATTTAACCTTGGTGCTGACTTAGACCATATACTTGAAGGACAGTCTTTCTTTTTTTCTGAAGTGTGACCTGCGCAGTGTATCTAATCTATTTTTAAAAGGTCTTTGCCATTATGGACAAAGGGATGCAAGTTGGATCTTGAGATATAGATAGCATTATCTAAGTCTTTATAATGGACTTCCAAACATACATGATTGAAGATGAATAGTTTATTGCTCTGGGACCATCCTGTAGGAAACTGGATGGCATGTACCTTTGGCTGACCATGTAATTCCAATTATGTATTATGAACTTTCACTGCCAATTTCTCTAGAATCCTGATTTCAGCTCCTTTGATAGTAATCAGTTATGAATTTTATAACCTGTAGTTTCTGGTTCAACAATGTAAGAATACGCCCAGTTTTGTGGTCCTGTAAAGGAGCCATTTTCACTGTGACAATGGACATTTTCCCTGCCTGAGAGTTTCTAGCCCTCAAAAAACTTCATTTGCTTCTATTTAAGCCTATTCTGATACTGCTCTACATCATTGTGCATACTTAAAAAATAGCTTCACCTAATTTATTTTTTAATAAATGTAACTTCTGATATTTCTATTTTTTTAAAAAAAACTTCATTAATGTGCAAATTCTAATTATGAAAGAAGTACTGTAAAGCTAAATGTATTAGAGAGAAACACATAATTCTTCAGAAATGGAAAAACTTTGAAAAAGGAGACTGTAATTATCTAATTCTTACAGCTTGACTTGATTTCAATAAAGACAACATTAACATTCTATAGATAAGAGCTTAAAAAAATAAAAAATCTGCTGTCAATTCAAATTCTACTCATAGATACCCTCTATTATATTTACAAGGCATGAGATCTTAACCTCCCTCATCTTTCTCCTGTGGAGCAGCTAGTGGCTCTGAACTGCCAACCTTTGAGTTAGTAAGTCAACATTTAACCTATTATACCACCTGGTCTCCTCAGATTAAAGCCCAAGAAACAATTATTTGTTTTCTCTATACCTGTTCAACATAACTTTAGTTTCAGAAAATGGAGAAAGGGGCATGTGTAGACATTCCACCAAGGAAGATAGGAAATAGCAAATGCGTAAAAACCTGCTCAGAATAATTTTCTCTTTTAGTGCTATCAAATTAGAACCTCCAGTGGGTTCCTAGAGTGTACATTTCATGATGTGATTTGCAGTCTCTGACACCTGCTGGACAGACAGACAGATCAGTTCTGACTGTATGGCAATGAGTATGAAATTACAACGAAAAGATTTTGCCCATCTTTCCCCCTGGAGCTGTTGGCGGATTCAGACTTCTAGAAATGTATCGTCTTGAAATTAGCAGCACAACTCCTCAGAGCTTCCTCAATGTAATTAGTCATTAGAAAAATGCAAATAAAAATCACAACGAGATATTCCTACTCACTAAGATGGACATGATTAAAACAAACAAGCAACAATAACAAAAAAGAGAAAATAACAGGCTTTGATATGCATATAGATTGCTGGCAAGATTGTGGAGTTACATACATGTTATGGAAAATAGTTCTTTTTCCAAGAAGGTACAAGGTCATAGTGTCTTGAGCAAACCAAATTCTCAGTCCAAGGGAAGAATCTTGCTGCTCCATGACCTCTCAGCCTAGGACAGAGTGTGTCGGTGTACTCTATATCTCTAGACTTAGCAGGTCAGTTCAGTGTCTCCCTGGGAAGAACAGGATGAAGAAGCCATGCAGGGGAATGTCAGGAATTACCCTGCAGGTATCTGGAATGTTCCAGGAACCACTTCCTATTCCTCCCAGAGCCCTGGCTCATCAGAGGTCCAGTCAGTCAGAGCCTATAAAACACATCTGAGACATCACTCTTCATTCACCCTGACACCTCAGGGTCAGCCTGGTCCACACCTGGACCTGACTGAGGTGAGTTGATCTCTGGGAGCCCAGACAGTACAGCTGAATGGAGGGCACCCTTGGTGATCACCAGGTGGAAGGGTAGGGGGGTGAGGAATTGCCTTGGACCTAGTAAGACCTAGCCTGATAATTTAGTCTCTAAAATGAGGAGCAGAATGGTTAACACATTTAAATTTTTTCCAATATTCGGTCTCTGGTACCAGAATCAGACCAGATAGAGAGGGCTGGTTCTTGGCCATTTACATCTCATAGACACACTTGCAGATGCTTAGAAAGGATGGCTGATGCTTGAGGAGAAAACTGGGACTGTCAATGTTACCTTGAAGAGGAATCTAATTCCTTTGTCTTCCTCTGTCTCAAATGCAATGTCCTCCCTCCTTTTTCCCATCCTCCATCCCATCCTCCGTTTTGCCTTCTTCCTTCCCTCCTCTTTCTTTCTCCTTCCCTCCTCTCCTCTCTCTTCCTCTTTATTTATGGGGATTTTTTATTCTCTTTCTTTTATTGTTCAATTATTCATTCATCATCTTAGTTATAATTGTGTGCCCTCGAGATTTCTCCTTAGTGACTCTATAGAAATACTCATATGATTTCCTAGGTTGTTATCTTTAACTGCAAGTTTGGCAGTTTGACCCCACCAGTGGTTAGAGGAGGAGAAAGATGTGTTTTCTGCTCGCTTAAAGATTACAGACCTGGAGACCCTATGGGGTAATTCTGCTCTGTCTAGTGAAGACCATTAGGTCAGAATCTATTTGGCAGGACTGGGTTTGGCTTGGCAATTTTTAGAGGCAGATCATCAGTTCTTCTCTCCAGTATCGGGAGCTGCTGGTATGTTTGGCTTGTTAACCTTTCAGTTGGTGGGTGAGTGCTTAACCATTGCTCCACCTACTTATTAATATATTTATTGGGCTCCTTCTTATTCACTACATATTTGTGGATCTTCTATTAAGTGATAGACACTATATTGGACACTGGGATATAACAATGTGCAAGATAAGGGGAGGGGAACCTATCTGCTTATTGAACGTCTTCTATGTCCCAGGAACTGAGCCATACCCGAGAAAGAAAAAAGTGACCTAGAGAGGTGTTTTCATCTGAATTTTACTTTTCATTTTTATGGTTATAAGTAACTCAATATATTGAAGTCCAGGGGTAGATTCTGAAGAAAGAAACAGAGACTTAAGATTTCATAAGTCTGTAAAACATTTGTATGGTTTTAGGTTGGCTAACCTTCTACCAAGATGACCTGTCAGCAGATTCAGCTGCAGTGCCAGCCTCCTCTTAAAGTCCTCACTACTAAGTGTCCACCAAAGACTCCTCCAAAGGGTCCTCCCAAGCTGCCCTGCTCCAATCTCTTCCAGCTCCAGCCTTAGCTCAGAAGGTGTAGTAATCTCAGCTGATACTGCTGTCAACTGCCATCCCCTCTTTGGGCCACTGCTCTCTTGGGCTCCGAACATCAATCAAATAACCAAAACCCCAAAGACCTCTACCAGGCTTGTATTTCTCATCCGTTGCTCTATTTTCATCCCCTTTCTGATTTCTTACATGTAGAGCTGTGACTTTAAGGTTAAGCTCAAACTTGCTTTCCTGACGCAATTGCTTCGAAGGAGCTGCTTGGCCATAATAAATATTTTCAAGATCATATTTGTCCTGTGGCTTTGTTTTGTTTTGTTTTTAAGGTCATTTTACTATGTGAGAGGATAGTTTGCCTCTATGCTTCCCACGTGGGTCACCTAAGCAGTGCCTTAAACCCAGACCATTTTCTGAAAAGGATGGAATTGAATATCTCCCATTTCCTTCTTATTTAAATGGAGTAATAATAGGCATAGATCTATAGTAGTTAATTATAGAAAATACAATCTTAATGAATGACTGTATAAAATACGATGTACATGAACAAAACAAAATGTACACGAATTAGTGTATGCAAACCAATAAAAATATTAGAAGGAAAAAATAGAGGAACGTTTCACCTTGTTTTGGACCCATAGCAACTCTTTCTGTCCATGGCTCACTCACCTCGCCCACCTATTCCTGAAAGGCATGCACTAGTTCCTGACAGGGAGGGTTCTTCCTCTACTGCAACACAACAGGGGTACATGTGAGACATCTGTCCTGAATTGACCACTGGGGGTAATTTTCTGGCTGTGAGAGACCTGTGTCCACTAATGAAGATGGTCCTGCTTTGCCTCTTTTTTGTATAAATTAAACATTACCCTGACCTTTTGGTAGTTTGAGTCTACCAGCTTCTCTGAAGGAGAAATTTGACACCATCTACTCCTGTAAATGTTCACAGTTATAGAAAAGCTTCAGGCCTTTTGTTTATAGGGTTGCTATGAGTCCTGCTCAACTCGATGGCAATCAACAACAACAACAACAACAACTCCTGTAAAGCTTCACAGCTTTGAAAACCCTGATGAAGAGAAGTCTGCTCTATCGTGTGAAGTAGTTATGAGTTGAAGTTACTCAATTGCAGTGGGCTATTTGGTTTTAAGTTTGACTGAATAGGAGAAAAATCAAACTGCCAAACATGTTTCTGTTGTTGTGTACTAAGTTAGAACCTACCCATAGCTGACCCTCCAGTGGGTTTTCAGGTCAGTAAATCACTTGGGAGGAGATTGCTCATCTTCCTTCCACAGAGAAGCTGGTGGATTTGAACAATGTGCCTTAGGGTTGGCAGTGTAACTCCTTACCACTATCTTACCAGAGCTCAGTACCAAACATGTTGTTGTTGTTGTTGTGTGGTGTCAAGTTACTCATAGTGACCCTATGTACAATAGCTCTGAACATTGCTCTAGCCTGAGTTAGTCTCATTGATTCTGACTCACCTACCCCTATTAACCTCGCCACTGAGTCATAGGAAATTATATTTTTAAAGTAACATGTTCTTCAATTTAATAAATCTCTAATAATAGACAAACACATTACACAGTTATGGTATACTGGTGTGCCTGGAAAAATCTTTTCATAAAAATAATAACAAAATATATCTTTAGGAAGCAATAATTTTATATAACTACTACAGAAATTATGTGTCTTTGAGCTGTTGTGCTGGAGAAGAGTACTGAATATACCATGGGCTTCCAAGAGAAAAATTCTGTCCTGGAGACGAAGCAGGGTTCCTCCTGAGAGGCAGGGATTGTGAAATGCCATTTCACATACTTGGGGCATGTTACCGTGAGGGACCAGTCCTTGGAGAAGGACATTATGTTTAGAAAGGTAGAGGGACAGAGCAGGAGAGGAAGACCTTGGATAAGATGGATTCACACAGTAGCTGCGGTAATGGGGGCAGGTGTGCCAGAGACAGTGAGATTGGCTCAAGACAGAGTAGGGCTCAGAGCTAGTGTTAATAGGGTTGCTATGAATTGTAGTTGACTTTATGACACAACGTATTTTGTATAAATATTTAGTTTTTATGTACTGTTAATTCGGAACCAACTTATAGCTGACCCTCCACTGGGTTTCCATAGTCTGTATATTACACAGGAGGAGATTATCTATCTTTTCTTGTGGAGAAGCTGGTAGTTTTGAAACATATGTACTTAAGTTGGCCATGTAACTCCTTGCTAAGCCACTAGAATGTGTGTGTGTGTGTGTGTGTGTCTATATAACCTGAGTCTTATGTATGTGTGTGTATATATATCTCACCCGAGTCATATATATGACATATATAAAACACCTGAGTCATATATATAATATGACATACATAAAACACCTAAGTCATATATATATATATACACACACATATATACATACACACATACAAATACATATATACACATATATACATGCATATACATACATATATACATGTATACATACATATATACACACATATATACATATATATGTGTGTGTGTGTGTATATATATATGTCAGGTGTATGCATCTGATTTAGGCCATAGTCTTTCCAATTACTAGGTATGCATCTGAGACTTGAACAATGAATAGGGATGACAGAACAATAATTTATACCTTTGAACTGTTGTGTTAGAGAAGAGCACTGACCATCCCATGAACAGCCAAGAGAACGAATACATATATCTTGGAAAAGGTGTAACCAGAGTGCTCTTTGGAGGCAAGAAAGATGAGGCTTCACCTTACATACTTTGGACATATTGCTTGGAGGGGCTATTCCTTGGAGAGGGACACAAAGGAGAGGAAGACTCTCAACCAGGTGGATTGACACAGTGACTGCTGCAATGGGCTCTTGTGTGTCAAGAAGTGTGAGGATGGCACAAGACAGGACTAGGCTCAGATCTTTTGTTCACAGGGTTGCTATGAGTCATACTCAATAGTACCTAACAACAACAAATGACTCATAGAGACCTTATGAACGTGAATATTTTTTTAAAAAAATATTTAAAGAGCTCTTTTGCAGCAGATTTGATTAGTGTAGTATTTTGCTTGATCTTGATTACTTCTCCCATAGTAATTAATTGTTTATCAAAGAAGACTTAAATCATTAACAATGTCAATGTTTTCTCTATATATTATGACGTTACTCTTTGGTCCAGTTGTGAGAATTTTTATTCTCTTTATTTTGAGGTTTAATCTGTAAATAAATCTACCCTCATCAAATTATCTTCATCTTTCTGGAAAGAAAGTTATGTTATCTGCATATCACAGTTTAATAATGAGTCTTCCTTCAATATTGAAGCTGTATTCTTCACACAGTCTGTCTTTTCAATTTATGGATTGAATAAGTAAAGTGAAAAGATATAACAATATAACACTCTGGACCATATTTCCTAATTTTGAATCATGTAATATCTTCTTTTTTGTTCAAATGATTACTTTTTGTTCATGAGCACAACTAAGGATTTTGAAATTCTCATTCTTCATAGTATTATTGCTAATTTGTTGTGGTCCACACTATAACATTGCTAACCTCCTAGCATTGTCATTCAGGGACGGTCTTGAGGAATAAAATCGGATGTTAAGAACCCCTGACAGCATTTGAAAACATCAATCCATATGAATGCCTAGAATTTCTGTGCACAGGAGAATGTGTGTACACACACACACACACACACACACACACACACACACACACACATTTTTCAGTCCTTCTGAAGGCTACCAGAAAGAGAGTCCTATAAGATCATCAAGGTGTTAAGTGTCCTTATTTTCCAGAGAGCGGATTCAAATTCCAAATGGATGGATAAAAATGCCAAAAATACCAGAGGAAGAGTGACATTTTGAAGCCTTGTCAGTTTCTAGTTCAGTGTGAACTATTGGCCTGACAGTTTACCTGGAGGCAAAACTTGGGCTGTCTCTCAATGTAGTCAGAATTAAAGAAAAGACATATCCTTAAGGACTCAATTGTAAAAACGCTGCTTTGAGGTCACTGAGAGCTGAGCTGCTAGAAAAGACTGAAGGAAGAAACTGTCAGAACTACAGCATGAGGGACCTCAGGATGAATAGTGATCATGGCATAAAGAGGTCTGAAAATTTTATTATTGTTATACACATCACTTCAGAGGGTCAAAGAGTTTGGCGAGGGCCTTGTCCCAAGAGCACATCTCCAGTCAGCCTGGACCCCAGAAGAAAACAGTGGCCAGAGATATGTTTCTTTGGAATGAGATGCTGAAAGGTTAAGTAGTGATTCTTAGAAGTATGTTCCAAGAGAAAGAAAAGGAACTGACAGTAATTAGGATACGTGGGCAGAAAAAAATGCTGGCTTCACCTTCACGTGTACTAAAATTTCTTGCCAAAACCCTTGGAGAATATTTCAGGGAGCCAAATTAACCCCTGAGTCCCAACACAGCGGTAATATAAGCAAGACTGGAGAAAAAAAACCCATGAGGCTGGGATGCCCTTGGTCTTTGTACTTGACCAGTAGCTACCATAGCCTAGGCAGTGGGAACTCTGGAAACCTCTGGTAGCTCAGGTGGTAACTGTTCCAAGAGCTTATAAAGTGTGCTAACATCAATACCAAGAGAGAATTATTATTTGCCATCTACTTAAAACTGACCCAAACAGAGGCAGTAAATTGCATGGGTGTAAAATGCCTATCTTTCTTCCATGGAGCAACTAGTGGTTCTGAACCATGTGCCTTCAGGTTGGCAGCACATTCTTTACCAGTAGGCCACCAGAACACATGAATTATATGACAGTACACTATTGTTTTCTTTCTGATGAAGCATTAAGCAAAGGTTACAGAAGCAGATATTTTTGTGTGCATTTATTCTGCTTTCAGATTGACTTTAGATATGACTTTCGCGACCACCTGGAGTCATCCTGGGAACTAGAGACCTTCTTAGCAGTTAACATCTTTCCTTAGGAAACTGGGGCTTATGATTATCCAGAAATTGAAAATAAGACAAAACTAGAATTGTGAGCATGCTTTCAAGTTTATACTTCCTACTAATCAATAGTCTGTTCAAGGGTTATATGACTCTCAGGGTATTTTTTTTATTGTTGTTTGTTATATTATTCATTAGGACCCCAACATATAATTTAATAGATATAGTTAACTTAAAAAAGACATGTAAACTCCAAATTATTTGTGTCTAGTACAAATGATAATCCAATGATTTCATTGTTCTTTAAGAAATTAAATACTTTTCTAAATTTGTGATCTTATGCCAACATTCTTTCTTTCTTTGAGTATATGTATATATTAAAAAAAACCAAAAAAACCCCAGACTGTGGTCTTTCCTAGTCTCCTTTGAATAACTTTATCACCTTGCTGGTTCCCTGATTAATAAGTGAAAAAAATCATTATTATGTACATGTATTTTTTTATGAGAGTCATGTCTTTTGACTTTTAAAAAATACAAATTGACTAGGCTGCATGGTGACTCTATTAATAGATTATGGTGTATGTATTAGATTAAAAAAAACCAGATGAGAGATAAATCAAAGCAGGACGTGTGTTTTCGTGGGCCATGGTAAAAATAAAATTCCAGAGTTCTGGGGGAAATAGTTATCTGGAAGATAGTGAATTCAAGTTTCCAGCAAATTCTTCAGAGGAAATTAAGGAAACAGCAAGATTTGCCTCCAGGTAAACACCTTTCCCAATAAAAACTGATCTTCTTCAGACAGCAGTGATTGCCCCAAAGTACCTGAATGGAAAACGAGGAAGCCTTAGTTTTCCCCTTGAGAGCTGGGTCTGCCACCTCATTTGAGCTCCAGCTGTCCGATTCCTTTCTGCTTGAGTTCAAGGGGCCCCACGTGGTCCAGCCAAACAGCAGTTATCCCTGCAAAGTACCTAGTTAATAGCCACCCATGGCTGCGGACAGCATGGCTAAATTGATCTTTAAGTGGAGTTTCTGACATCACTCTATGCAATTCTTCACAGGACATTTATTCATGTAGTCTTGCAGCCATACATTTACTCACTCAGTCAGCATCCATGGGGAAATGAAGTATTTTACCTACTTCCTGAGGGAGCATGGCAGTGTGAGAGAAAATCACTATGCTCAGAGAGATGACACACTGATAGGAAAGATGGAAGGCAGAATCAAGAACACCTATGGGAGGGCGTTTCTTTATTAACTTGTAATCTATTTTTTAACAGTAGGAATATGCGGGAACATATTAAAAGCTCATATTAAAAGAACATATTAAATCCTCCTGACTCCAGTCCAGAGATGGGGTATCCTTTTGTTCTTGGACATCTTATACACTCAGAATCTTATACATACACAATTCATTCACTCAATGATGTTGAGTTGAAATTGGCTCATTCATACCTGACCCTCCCATAGGTTTTTAGATTTAATTTATATTATTAGATAGAGAATCTCCATATTTTCCCCCTTGGAGTTATTGGTGGACTTGAACAACCAGAGAAGTGTCACGTTTGGGTTGGCACCTCTACTCACTATGGACAATGCTATTCCCAAACAAAAGAAAAATAAAAGAAAAAGAAAAACCTCAAACCTAACAAACACCAAAACCATTGCTATCAATATTGACTTGTGGCTATTTATCAAAATAGAACTGATCTCCATGTGATTTTCCTGGTTGTAATCTTTATAGACATACAGAGTAAGTTAGGACTTTTAGGGAATGGCAAAGGAAACATTAACAAAGTAAATAAATCAGAAACTGTTCTGGGCAATGGTGTGAAATGATGGCAAAACAACACAATGAAAACAGACTGATCTAAGGAAGAGGATAGTGGAAGAGCAGATGCCAAGGACCATCATAAATCCATCAGAGTCTGTTGTACCTCCATAGTGTCGTGTAAACTCAACCCCCAGTGAGAAACATTTATATACTTGTATATATGATAAGGATATGGTCAATCTGTCCTGACCTCTTCATAGTCTGTTATGAATGTCTAATAAGCCTCCATTTCTTTTGCTTGCTCTTGCCTGGTGCCAGTATTTTTTTTTAATCTTCCCCGTCCCCTTGTTGTGTAGTGTTGAATCAGATCTGACTGGCACAGGAGGAAGGAGATTGCCCCTCCATCTCCAGTGGAGCATCTGGTGGATTCGAACTGCACGCCTTTGGGATTGCCAGTGTCTATTTTTGTAGCAGTGTTCTATCAAAATCTTATAGCTGAGGCAGAACTTCTAATTCTTATTTGAAAAGACCCCCGGACCTCTTTTGGAAATCATACCCTTGACAAGGACCACCAACCTTTCTGTCAGTTGTGTACTGTAGCTTCTGGGCCCACCCATGGAAGGTTTCAAAGGCAGTTAATCCCATAGGAGGAGATTGCTCGCAGAGTAGCTGGTGGATTTGAACCACTTGCCTTTGGGATTGCAGCTCAGCTTCTTGCCAGTAGGCCACCAGAGCTCCCTTTCTGGCAGTAGGTGAACAAAAAAATGATTACACTACTTGGGGGCCTACATTCACATATGTTTTGAGGTACATACATACTCTCTTAGACACGTGCAAAATTTTGGTTCCTCATTTACACTGTGGTCATGAATATATTTGTCAGTGAGTTGAGGAAGATGAGGATGATATCACCAAGAAGATAATGAACCAGTATGTTCCAATCCCATTGGGAAAGAGTGATTCATGTGCTTCAGACCCCAATGCCATCTTCCTTGGTGTCCTTGTTTTCTTTATAAGAGCCACTAAACTGTACCTTGAGATCATAGACAACATGGACAAAACATGCTTTTCATACTGAAAATTTCCTTTTCAAAGGATTTCTTTTCATAGTAAATGTTTTGTTCACTCTATTTTATCCCTGCACTGAAAGTTCTCAGAAAGCAGGAAAAAAGATCTGAAGATAAAGTTAGGTAAGTAGGGGACTGTTGTGTACCGTCAATTTGGAAACAACCCATAGCTAGCTTTCCAGAGGGGTTTCAAAGGCAGTTAATGACACAGGAGGAGATTGTTCATCCTTGTCTTCATGGAACAGCCGGTGGACCATGTGCCTTTGGGATTGCAGCACAGCTTTTTGCCACTAGACCACCAGAATTCTCTCAAGTAGGGGACTGTTGTTGTTTTGTGTCGTCGAGTCACCTGCAACTCATAGCCACTCTATGTACAGCAGCTCTCAACCCTGCTCTTTCCTGAGCCAGCCTCACTAATTCCTATATACCAACTCCCACTCCCCCAGTTACTATATCAATCCATCTCATCTCTGAGGGTAGGTGCTATGTATTGACAAGTTATCCCACATAACGCCTTCAGCGAGAGCCAAACACAGAGCTCAAAGTGTAAGAACATATCAGGTATGTTATTGTGCTAATCTATTTCCTACTTTTCATTTAGTATTTAAAACCAACATATGAAAACTGCTATTCAGAGTTTCCAAGCAATTTTCAAATATTCTCCACCTCTCCACCAGAGAGTTGCAATTTTTCAGACTTTACTGCAGCCTCCAATATGGATTGAGGCTCAATGTCAAGAAGACAAAGATTCTCACCACTGGACCCATTGGCAGCATCAGGATGGATGGTGAAGAGACTGAGATTGTACACAGCTTTAGTTTGCTTGGCTCCACAGTCAACAGTCTAGGCACCAGCAGCCAGGAAATTAAAAGGTGCATTGCCATGGGAAAGTCTGCTGTTAGGGACCTCACAAAAGTACTGAAGAGCAATGGTGTCTCTCTGGAGACTAAGGTGCATCTGATACAGGCCATGGTCTTCGCAATCACTTGTTATGCATCAGAGAGTTGGACAATGACCAAGGAGGATAGAAGGAGAATTGATGCCTTTGAGCTGTGGTGCTGGAGAAGAGTATTGAGAATACCATGAACTGCTAGGAAAACAAACAGATTAGTCCTGGAAAGGGTTAAACCGGGTGGCTCCTTGGAGGCAAGGACTCTGAGGCTCCGTCTAACATACTTTGGACATGTTGTGAGGAGAGACCGGTCCTTGGAGAGGGACATCATGCTTGGGAGGGTGGAGGGACAGCACAGGAGGGGAAGGCCCTCTATGAGGTGGATTGATTCAGTGACTGGGATAATCGGGATGGGAGTGTCAGAGACAGTGTGATTGGCACAGGACAGAGCAGAGTTTAGGGCTGTTGTACATAGGGTCTCTATGAGTCGCAAGCAACTTGATGGTACATAACAACAACAAGAACACTAAGAAGTTCAATAGACGACAATTCCTCTGACTTGAAGAGTTCAGAGGACATTATTTCTTTACAGTCACTGTCTCTGCTACAAAGAACGGAATAAACTCAGATGTTTTCTACTGAAACGATGTTTCGCAGGGACTGTGAGGGGAATCAGAGACCGAGTTTAAAATGAAGGGCTAAGAAAATGGGAATGTATGTGAAAGGAATGCTAAAATGGAAAAAGTTGCTACTTCAAAATTATAAACCCTGGAGTGGCTTCACCATAGTAAGATCTAGAAAAGAGAAACTTTTCAGGATGAGAAGAAGCCTAAATAAAGCTTTTCCAGAACAAAGATAAATTAGAACTCATAACTGAGCTTTCTTCAGAGGACATGCGAAGAGGGATATAGGGTCTGGAACCTTGGTCAGACATTGAGTGAGACCCAGCCTGTGGCCAATGTGTCTCTAGATTCTAATCTCAGAGAGCATCCTGGAAGTTCTCAAAGTTTCCTGGAAGGATAACGACAAGGATGTTTAGAGTGTCAGGAATGGTCCAGCGCAAGCCTAGTTGTGCAAGTCACTACTTGTCCCTCCCTGAACCAACCTGTAGAAGCCCCTATAAAGGTCACGTCCAGCTCCAGCACCTCATCTGCTTGGAATTCTGAAGGATATGTCTGTGACCAGGGTGAGTGTGAGTGTGGGAACCCTATTGACTCTAAGCAGGACCAGGGAGAAGCTGACAGCTGGAAAGTAGAGGGCAACAAGGTAGATAAGGAAGGAGGAGAGAAGCTAAGGATAGAGTGTATCTGTGGTTTGTTCCATAGCAAGCAAGACAACCTCTCTTGGATCTGCGGAATCTCACCTTGGGTTGGAGGAGGAGTCCAGGGGTATGTTAGAGCTGGTTCATGTGGGTCTCGTGTTGCTAATTGTGTGCATCTCTTCTCCGCTCCGTGTTGAATCTTTAAAACAGCCAAGGCAAAGCCACACTACAGAAATTATCTGATGTTTCAAACCCAAGTTTCATTTATTGCTGTTTTGTTTTGAGTACTGATTATTAAGTAATTACTAGTATAAAACTGAGTGTGTTCCCGAATATCTTGTTAGAAATTCATTCTATGAAGAGAAAGCTATGAGTCTGTAAGAATGCAGAAATTCCTGTTTCTCTTTTAACAGGCAGAATAAGGGGCTCGTTGGGTTGAATTTCTACTTTATATACTTTTATCCTGGAGGAAAGATTCAAGTTGTTTTCTTTCAGGTTACTGACATAGTTTATGATATGATCTATGTATCACTCCTCTTCCATATATATCTATACTACAGACAGACAGACATTGATTTTATAAGATATGTGATTGTGATTTTGTTTTTAAATATTTAAAGAGTTTCCTTATCTTTTAGCTTGAATGAACACCTACTAAGATGTGCTGCCAGCAAAACCAGCAGCAGTGTCAGCCTCCTCCCAAGTGTACCCTTAAGTGCCCTCCCATATGTCCCACCCCTAAATGTCCCCCAAAATGTCCTCAGTGCCCTGCCCCATGCCCAGTCTCTTCCTGCTGTGGATCAAATTCAGGGGGTGATTTGGTAGTTCTAGGGGCTGCTGTGGTAGCTCTGGAGGTGGTGGCTGCTGCCTGAGCCACCACAGGCCTCATCTCTCCCACCAGCGCCAGAGCCCTCCCTGCCGTGACTGTGGGTCCTCTGGAGGCTCAGGCTGCTGCTCTGGCTCAGGGGGCTGCAACTGATGGGGGGCCACAGAGAAGCTACTGGAGGAATTGAAGAGTCAAAAGCTTGGCATTTCCATCTCTCCCCTTCCTGTCATCCAATTCATGGATGGATAGGGACCAGGAGGACTCCCAGAGATCCTTGGGAATGATTTGTGTTTGATGGGACAACCCAAATGTTCCACTTGGATAGCCTATCTTCTTTCCCTCCTTTATTCATTTTACAATAAAGCTTTGATTTTCATTCTCTTTGTCCTCTCCAAGGTCCTTCACAGTTCAAGGCTTCAGAAGCACTCTCTGTGTGACACAGGGCAGCAAATAAGGCTAAGAGGAAGGCTGTTGCCTCCTAGTGTGGTGCATGATTCCTGCCAACGTGAGGTGACTGGAACTCCACGAAAGGTCCTCACCTCTGTGCTGTCTTTTCTCCACTAAGCTTCCCGTGATCTCATCTTCTGTGTGCTCTAGAAATTGAGGAAAGTTGAGAAGTGCCATTCTGTGTCATGTTTAGAAAAGATAGAGTTCCTTTTAAGAAAACTCTTCTCTTCTAGAATAAACACCAAACCCAACTCAATCCGATACTATCTAGTTGATTCCCACTGTTAGAGACTCTGTAGGTCAGAGTAGAATAGCTCCTGCCCCAAGGTTTCCAGGCTGTAAATCTTTATGAGAGAACACTGGCAGCCCGTTTTTAGGGCACTGTGCTCATAACCCAGAGGTCACAGCTCTCTGGAACTTCAAATCTCCCAGCACCTCTGAGGGAGAAATAAGGGCAATCTCCTCTGAGGCTATGATTTACAGCTTCAGAAACCCAGCTACATGTTCCTTCTGACTCAGTGGCTTTGATTTTGACTTTTAAATCTTTATTATGGCAGACTATCTCTCCCCTCCTTTAATCCCAGAGGGGTTGGTGAATTTGAGCTGCTCACCCTTTGCTACCAGTCCAGTGCTTTAACCATTGTACCACTAAAACTCCTTTACAACACAAATAGCTTGATACAATGTTCAAAAAAGTATTGAACTTTTCCCAATGGTGTTTAATTTTATAAAATATAATGCATGAGAATGATTATATGAAGCACCATATCAGTGAAGAATAGTGTGAAACACAATGTATACAAACTTTGTTAGCAAACTAATAAAAAATACGCACAAAAAGGAAAAAAAATGAAAAAATATTAAGGTGCTATATAGCCCAAAATATTGTTGTAGTTATGTGCCATCAAGTTGGAACTGATTCATAATTGACCCTCCAGTGGGTTTTCAGAGCCAGTTAATCACAAGGGAGGAGATTGTTCACCTTTCTCTGATTAGAACTGCCTCCCTTTGGGTTAGCAGTGTAACTCCTTACCATTAGGCCACTTCCAAAGAAGATACTAGTCTGGTAGAGAGCCAATCTTTTTCACCAGATACATAATCTTTCTTCTCAATATTTGTTCCTGTTCATCTCTAGCTCTTCCATTAAGTAGATATTAAAGTTGTATACTTTTATTTCCAAGAGTACTTGAATACGAGCCTGCTTGAAGATCACATGGCTCAGGAAATCCTTATGCAGAGAAAAGAATGACCCCAGAATCACAGGGAGGAAAAATTGGTTTTGAACCTATGTGCATTCTGCTGTCTCATGACTCTGTCTGGTTTGAGTGTTGGTCCAGATGAGAGATGAGATATTAGAATAAAAAGCTAAGCCAAAGTTTAGAAAATAAAAAAGGAAGTGGACAGCACTCTAGGGTAGAATAGGGGTCCCCTACTTTAACACTTGTTCTCTTAGCTCAGTCACTCACCGGCATTAGGGAGAAGAAACGTATGGATCCACGACGGTTGAACATTTGATTAGTTGGAGATGGGCTAGGAAAACAGGAAGCAACACACACGAGGAACGGATGTTTTGTCTTGGGCTGAGTGTCGTCTGTAAGAAGATGGTGAGGAGATTCTGACAAGCTTAGGATCTTGAAGATACGCTTCTTTCTCATCCTCACTATCCTAACAAGAGAAAGAAACCTCTTCCAATTACCCTGAGCTTCTTACTGTCTCCTCCCTCATTTTCTTTTATGTATTATTCTTTATTATTTTTGCTAGTTACATTATTAATTTGATTTATAATTCCTGGGCCAGCAGTAATCTTTAACTTTAAAAAAGGTACATATTGACTATCCAATAGCTATTGTTTTCTATTTTCAAGTGTTCTTGATACCTTATGAGTATCAGTCTTGACCTGTTTTTTAAAAACCTATTTTAATGTATCATATTTTATTGACTTTGCTTATACTATCTCTTGCCACAGAAAAAACCCTTTTCCCTCCTTCTCTATTCTCCACAATATATCCACGACCTACGTTATTATTGTTAGGTGCCACTGAGTTGACTACAACTCATAGTGAACTTACAGACAACAGATCTGAATGAACTATGCTCTGATCTCCGTCATCCTCACAATCTCTGACGTGCTCAAACCCATTGTTACCGTCACTGTGTTAATCCATCCTGCTGAGGATCTTCCTCGCTTTCTTTGACCCTCCCCCTTTCTCAGCCTGATGCTTATATCCAAAGTCTGGCCCCTCTTGACAACATGTCCAAAGTATAAGAGACCAAGTTTCACCATCCTGGCCTCTAAGGAACACTCTGGTTGCTCTTTCTCCCATGACAAGATGTTGAAAAATAAATAAGACACCCTCGTTTGGTTTGTATAGCTTATCCCTTTAAAAAGTATTTGAGTTGTTATGTACCATCAAGTCAGAACTGGCTCATAACTGATCATTGAATGGGTTTTAGAGACAGTAAATAATATGGGAGGAATTTACTCATCTGCTTCCTGTGAAGCAGGTGATGGATTTGAATGCTGTGCCTTCAGGTTGGCAAAGCAACCTTGCCACTAAGCTACCAGAACTCCCCTTTTAAAAAGTATCTAGTAGGGAGTTACTTTTTAGTAAGACATTAGTAAGTATCTGGATGGCACAAACAGGTAAGCAATTGACTACTAACAAAAAAGCTGATGGGTTCAAACCTACCCAAAGATGTCTCACATGAAGGTTCTGGTGATTGGTTTCTGACAGGTCATAATCACTGAAAACTAATTGTTGTCATTGTTGGTGTGTGCTGTCGAGTTGACTGCGATTCATAGTGACTCTTTGAACAACATATCTGAACCTGGCCCTGCCTGTGCCATCCTCACCATCTCTGACACAAGTCCATTGTTACAGTCACCATGTCAGTTCATCTTGTTGAATGTCTTTCTTTCCCATGCCAACCCTCAAACTTTCCAAGCACGGACTGATCCCTCCTAACAATATGGTCAAAACCTAGGAGAGTAAGCTTTGCTATCCTTGCCTCCAAGGAGTATCCTGGTTGCACTTTCTTCAAGACATCCTTGTTTGTTCTTTAGGCAGTTCATGAGTTGTTAAGTGCTCTTCTCCTACACCGCATCTTAAAAGTATTGATTCTTCTTCTGTCATTGTTAGTCATTGTCCAACTTTCAGATGCATAGCAAGTAATAAAAAAGATCATGACTTAGATAAGGCACCCCTTAGTCTTTAAAATGACACCCTTGCTCTTCAGCACTTTGAAGAGTTCCTTGATAGCAGATTTTCTTAATCTGTATGTCTTTTGATTACTTGACTGCTATTACCGAGGGTGTTGATTGTGGATCCAAGCAGGATTAAATCGTGGACTTCACTTCTATCTTTTCTATATCTGTCATGATGTTGCCTATTGGTCCAGTGGTGAGGATTTTTATTTTCTTGATGTTGACATATAATATTCAAGTCTGTAGTCTTTGATCTTTTGCAGCAAGTCTTTCAAATCCCCCTCATTTTCAGCAAGCAAGGCTGTGCCATCTGCATAATGCAAGCTGTCTTTCTCCTGATTCTTCTTCCTAAATTCTGGCTTCTCTGAAACATGTAGGGTACGCCTTAATTTAAAATGGACTCAATGGGAGCTGGTGAGAGGAAATTATCATCATCATCTCTTGATCATCATTGCTGTTGTTAAATACTGTCTAGTCATAGGCAACTCATAGCAACCATAAGAAGGACAGTCCTCAACACTTGTGTGTCTTTCATCCTCTCTCCAGGTCCATAGGGTTTCCAGAGGCAAGCTATTACGGAAGTGGATGCCACTCCTGCTTCCAAGCTTGTTTTAATTGGGGAGCTCTTCCCCGCTCTCTGTCTGCATTGGATAACCAACCATTAATACATTTGACACATCAGTGTCACAGTGTTCAGTCTCACAGCAACCACAAGTGACCGCGGTACGGCAAGTGGACACACCAGGGCTAACAAAAACAATGAAAGACATCATCATATTAAAATAATTTCTAATCATCATATCAGGAATCATATAACTATACTTCTATATTACATAAAAGAAAATATTTTTCCCATACTAAATTTCCAATAAAATTGTGATGGAGTTGCACAAAAAAGTATAATTTGGTTTGAGAAGAATTAACTTCTCCAAGCATTCATCTTTCTTCTTTAAGAGGAAAATTATACCTCTCTACTTATTAAACATTTTTTTTGTATTTGATAACAAAAGCTTATAATTGTATTGCTATAAAGCACTTAAGTTTTATTTAGGTAAATTTTTATTAAGATTATTTTTGTCAAATTGAGAAGTTTTCGTTTTATGATTGTTATGAAAAACAACTTTCTCTCAAAGCTTCAAATTAGATTTTGCTTTTATAAAATACCTGATCAGTTTATGTGGATTTTCTTACTAGTGCTAAGCATTTTTCTCATTTATCCTTAGTATTAGTAACAAAATTCTATCTCTATAAAATTTTATCTTATTGTGTATGTTACAGACTATGCATCAGAGATAGTGACTAAGAATGACAAAGAATTGATGCCTTTGAGTTGTGGTATTTGAACAGTCTTTTTTTCTTTTTTTAAAATTGAGATTTTAATGAAAGTTTATAGAGAACTTGGATTTCCATTCAGCCATTGTTGCATATTTTCCTCCTTTCCCACCTCTCTGCTCAATTTGCTTTTCTCTTTGAAAAAAAAAAAAGATTTATTTTATTGTTATACAATCCCTCACCCTCAGTCCACTTTACTATGCAGCTCCTATTCTGGACAGTTGTCATGCAAATAATACCTAATCATATATTACATTTAAGCAGCTCTCTTCTTCATCTATTTAAATTCCATTTACATTATTTATCCTCTCCTTTCTTAGTTTCCTCTCAACCCTGATGTCAGTCCTGTTTTATAACAGTAATATGCAGTATTTGTCTTTTTATGACTGAGATATTTTGTGACTCAGCATAATGTCCTCCAGAGTCACGTTTTGTAAAATATTTCATGAGTTCCTTGTTTTCCAGTTCTGCATAGTATTCCATTGAGTGAACATACCAGAGCTTCTCTATCCATTCATTTGTTGATGGGCACTTGGGTTGTTTCCATCTCTTTGCTATTGTGAATAAAGCCACGATAAACATGGGTATGCCTATATCTGCTTGGGTGGCAGTTCTGGTTTCTAATTTAGGTTATATTCCCAGTAGTGGAATTGCTGGGTCAAATGGTATTTCTATTTCCAACTTTTTGAGAAAGCATCATATTACCTTCCAGAGTGGGCACACTATTTTACACTCCCACCAACAGTGGATAAGGGTTCTAGTTTCTCCATAACCTCACTAGCATTTGTTGTTTGCTGCTCTGTTGAATTTTGCTATTCTTGCTGATTTGAGAAGATATCTCATAGTTGTTTCAATTTGCATCTCTCTTAGAGCTAGGGATTTTGAACATTGCTTCATGTGTTTGTTCACCATCTGAATGTCTTCTTTGGTAAAGTGTCTGTTCCTATCTTGTGCCCATTTTGTAATTGGGTTATTTGCCTTTATCTTGTTTTGCTGTGGAGAAGAGTCTTGAACATACCATGGACTGCCAAGAAAACAAATAGGTCTGTCCTGGAGAGGGTAAAACCATGTTTCTCTTTGGAGGCTAGGATTTGGAAGCTCTGTGTTACATACTTTGGGCATATGGTCAGAGAGAAAGACATCACGCTTGGAAGGGTGGAGGGACAGCCCAGGAGAGGAAGGCCCTGGATAAAATGGACTGACACAGTAACTGGGGCAATGCAGGTAGGTATGTCAGAGTCAGTAAGATTGGCTCAGGACAGGGTAGGCTGCAGAGCTGTTGTACATAGGGTCACTATGAGTTGCAGGTCACTCAGTGGCACATAACGACAAATAACTCTGCTTTCTTTCCTTTATAAAATGTTTAACTCCTCTTTCTATTTCATATTTTTAAATAAACTTTGACATTTTAAAAAAAATAAGACAGAATGGAATGTCTTTAAATACTTGTTTTAACTGGGTTTGTCAAGCCACACAGAGCGACCAGGGAATCCCTTATATAAGGCAATTTCTTGTCAACACTCCACAGAAACCCTGGTGTCATATAATGGGTTATTCATGAGCTGATAACCAAAAGTTTGGTGGTTCAAATACACCTGCCATTCCTGGGGGAAAAAATGAGGGAGGCATTATACTCGGTAAAGATTTGCAGTCTCAGAAATATAACAGGGGGCAACCATAACTTGGAATTGACCCCAGGGTAATGAATTGAGTTATGTTAGGGACCAAGTCCCAGGGTATGTTCTGGCTCTGACAGGATGGTGTGTCCTGTGACTCTTACACGTGAGGAAGCAGACATGCCTATTCATGACTTTCTTGTATTCTTATCTCATTCCATCCTGAAAAGTCATGAAGAGTTCCAGGCTACCTAATGAACACTCAGAAGCAACATATGACTTCAGGAAGGATTGAGCCATTAAACAATGAAATATTTACCTTACAGTAAGAAACTATACAGTAATGAATCCATTGATTTTGAAAGATACAGGGGGGGAAAGTACTGGTAAAGTGCTAACCTTGGTACCAAAATAGGAAAGATTTTGCCACAGAGAGAGAATATGTTTTAGAGGTGAGTAGGATTTGTGGTAGTGAATGTTTAATCATTCAGAGACATTTGAGAGAACCAAATCTTGCTGGTCAGTGATTTTATAGGTAAAGAGAAGTGTTTCAGATAGCTTCAAGGTTGTTTCATTAATATTTATATCACTGATTCATTAATCTAATCATCATTCCATAGAAAATGGATAGAATCCTCAGGTAAGGAACACTTCAGAGTGTTCTTGCTCTGTTGATGATGATGGTATGATAACTATAGGTCATTGTTTTGTACCATTGAGTCAGAAATTATCTATAATTGACCCTCTGGCAGGTTTTCAGAGGCAGCTAATTGCATGAGAGGAGACTGCCCATATTGCTCCTATGGAGCAGCTGGTGGATTCAGACCACATGTCTTCAGAATTGAGGTGCAGCTTTTTTTCACTAGGCCACCAGAGCTTCCTAACTATAGGTATAAATTAAAAGGTTGTGAGTTGCTTTCCAATACTGGCTGTTTATAATTAATGACAAAATGACACAGAACTTTTTAACTCCTCATTACTGGATTCCTAGAGATAGAGTGCTTTGCAACTTTGCAAACTTATTCACATTTCTGAGTTTGTGGATGGTCATACAAATGCATTCATGCACACCCTATGTACACATATCCAACCACAAAGGCCCAGATTTTCCATTCTCTTCATTCTTGATTACTATTATCTTTGTCATTTAGAATGAGGAAACACAGAATGCCATCACTGAGGGCATCGTCAGGTGAAGCAGTGCCTCAAGAATCCCATTAAGAAATAGTGGCTCAGGCAAGCCCAGGCCCTAAACTTCATTTTACATGCACATGTGTTTTCAGAATGCCCATTAAGGTTATGAGTGACTGGAAGTTTGGGCAGAGCACACATCAACATGTGGTACCATTCAAACAAACATTTTTACCTTCCTATAAATTTTACCTTTAAAAAAAAATAGACACAACAAAATATTTAAAAATATAATAATTTCTGAGCATATCATTTAGTAACACAGATTGCATTCTCTGAGTCTCCAGCTTATTAACATAAACTACTGCCTCCTAAGTTTTCTATCTAATCTTTCAAGTTAGCTATTGCCAGTCTGAACCCATATACCCATATAGATAGTTCTTAAAAATAATAATGCCTCTAGTGTGTCAGGAAGTGTGAGGAAAGCACAGGCTAGGGTAGGATTCAGATCTGCTTGTTCTTGGGTCATTGTGAGTCATACTCAGTTTGACAGCACCTAACAACAACAGTTAAGTTCTTCACATATGCCACCTTTATCCATTTCAAAATAATTTCACCATCATAAACACAAGCTCACTGCCCTCAAAGTAAAATTTCTCATCTAAATCTTTAAAAAAAAAGATAATAAGACTAAAGATAGACATCTTTTGCTAGGTAAGTTAAACTGGTTTTCAAATTTAACATTATTTTAGTTAATAATTTTGGCTTAAGGGGTAAAACTACTAAGGGCAATAGTCTCATGAGTTCATCTACCTTCCATGACTTTAGAAACTCTAGAATCTATGGGAATTTGAAATTCTTTTCTTTTAATCAGGATTCTTCTATCAAATCTTTGATCAGATGTTAATAAATAATAGCCACTGGATGTGTCCATCTAGTTCTTCTGGTGCCATGGCAAAAGAGACAGTTATTCATGGAAGTAATTAGCCTCACAATGTCTATCTTCTTATTCTTGACTATCTTTCTACTCTGCCACTGTAGGCAAATAAAAACCAGTTGTCATGGATTGCTATGTGCAGGCTTTTAAGACCATAGACAACAAACTAGGAGTTAGAGCTAAACACATTGCTACAGATATACCATGATTATATACATGATTCTAAATTTTCACACCAAGAAACCAAAATCTGTGAGGTGTTTCATTGTACATAAACAACCTCAGCATCTTACCTGAATTCTGTTTGCTTATTTTTTTTAGAATTGACTTGAATATCATCCCGCAACTTTTGCCAATTAAGAACATTTTAGAGATATAAAACTTGACAACAGTTATAATAAGGTCCACCCTTAATTATCATGAATTTCCTTTCCTGCCTTACTCTCTCTTGTCCTGGCAAACACAAACTTTGGTCTCCATGCATTTTCCTTTTCTTGTCTTTTTATAAGTGATATCTTCAATTTCCATCCATACTGTAGCAGGTAATAAGGCTTCATTTCTCCTATTGATTAAGTAGTCTTCATTGTACTATCTATTATGAATACTATAATACCATTAACCCATTCATCTGCTCAGGAACATTCAGGTTGTTTCTGCCCTTTGGATCTTGTAAATAGTATAGAAAAGAACATTTGAATTCAAGTCTATGCTTTCCAGTATTTTGGGTATGCACCTACGAGTGGAATTTATGAGTCATATGGTGTTTCTTTTATTAGATTTTTGAGGAACCAAACAGTGTTTTCTACAATAACTTTATAATTTTGCATTCCTACCAGCAATAGATAAGAGTTCTGACTTCCTTCCACACATCTTTGCCAACATTTACTACTTTCTTTTTTCTTGGTTTTTGGGTTTCCCCCCATATCCAAGTTGTTGTGTTGTTGTTAAGTGCCACTGAGTCGTAGGCAACTGATAGCGACCCTATGAACAAAAGTCCTGAACACCTGTATAACTTGTGTCCTTTCTCCAGGTTCATAGGGTTTCCAGAGGCAAACTGTTGTGGAAGTGGATGCCACTCCTTCTTCCAAGCTTGTTACAGTGTTCGGCTTCACAGCAACCACAAGTTATCTCTGTACAGCAAGAGGATATATCAGGGTTATACAATCTAGAAGAATGTTTTACCAAAAACAAAAGCAGGCCTGAGGCCTGTGGGGTAGAGTCATGGTATTTTATTGTGGTTTTGATTTGCATCTCTTTTAGGTGGTTAAGAGCAAATGATACTGAGCATCTTTTCAAGTGTCTGATAGCTAAAACGTCTTCTTTGATGGAATGCCTAGTCAAGTCACTCTGTGTGTGTGTGTGTGTGTGTATTTGGAAGCAGATGTGGCATCCACTTTAAACAATATGTCTCTGGAAACTCTATGCACTTTGATAAATGTCGATAGTTGTAGAGGAGCTTCAGGCCTTTTATTCATAGGGTCACTATGAATCCTGCTCTACTCAAAGGCAATCAACAACAACAAATACATACACACACACACACAGAGAGAGAGAAAGATAATTGCAGTGACAACCAAAAGGCAAGTGGTTCAAATCCACCAGCCAACTACACCTCAGGAGAAAGATAAGCAATTTCCTCCCAAGACATTTACAATCTCTGAAAACCCAGTCTCAGCAGGGAGTCAGTTCTGGCTCAATGGCACATAACAACAACTGTATATATTACATATAATTTCACATTTTTAGTAACATTTTTGATGCAAAAAAAAGATACTGTATCTCTTTAAATGTATACTTCTTAGTTCATGTTATATAGTTGCTGTGCACCATAGAGTCAGAACTAACCCATAGCTAATCCTCCAGGTGGTTTTTGTGTGTGCACCATCAAATCGGATCTGACTGGTACAGGAGGAGATTGCCCCTCCAGCAGAGGATCTGGATTTGAACCTTGCACCTCTGGAATTGCAGTGCAGTTGTCTGCCACCAGGCCACCAGAGCTCGCCCTCCAAGTGGTTTTTGGAGGCAGTTCTTCTTACAGGAAAACATTGCCTATCTTTCTCCCATGGAGTGGCTGGTGACCTTGAACCACATTCCTTTAGGATTGCTGTGTTGTTTCTTACCATTAGGCCACCAGAGTAGTAGTAAATGTTTGATGAAGACATAAAAAGAATCATTAAATAGATGAACCAATCGAATTTAAATCTGACTCCTCTTTCATTCAATGACAAGACTGAATAAACCATTTAATTCTCATTACCTATTATGCTAGAAAAACTTTATTTCTTGGAATTTTGGCAGCATAATGTTCTTTTCAGGAAAATTTTTGTCATAAATTCCTAAGGACAAGAACTGAACGGTTTCCATTTCTCTATCTGACACACCGACTAGACAAACATTCCAGATTCTACCAAATGTTCTTTGAAATTTGATATTCATAAGAATCTTCTTTGGGCTTTCTCTAGTTCCAACAATTCATCAAGAAATGTACTAACCTGCTGACTTTACTATTGAGCTTTTCTGTTGCCTAAATGAAGACCTGAGGTCTTACAACTCATTAATGGTGAGTTGTAATTTGAACTTTTAATTGCTGTTTATTAGTCAGGGTTCACCAGTAGAAGTAACAGGATATCTGTTCTCTTCAAGATAAATTTATTTTGAGAAACTGGCTCACACAATTGTGGAGAGATTAAGTCCCGAAATCTGTAGAATGACTAGAAATTTGGACAGGAAAATGACATTGCTATCTTGAGGCCAAGCAAGATTTCTTTTCTTTAGGAAATCTTTGTTGACCATGACTCATAGCAATCTTAAGAACAAAAGGCCTGAAGGTCCTCTACAACTATCAACATTTATCAGAGTTCATTCAGTTTCTGGGGGCAAGTTGTTTAGGAAATGGATGCCACTCCTGCTTCCAAACCTGCCATAGAATGTTGTTGGTTGAGTTGCCTGTGACACACAGTGACCCAATGTACAGCAGCTCTGCTCTGAACCCTTCCCTCTCCTGAACCAGTCTCACTAATTCTGGCACACCAACTCCCAAAGCCCCAGCTACTTTATCAATTCAACTCATTCTGAGTCTTCCTGTCCTACTCTGTCCCTCCACCCTTCCGAGCATGGTGTCCTTCTCCAAGGTCTGATCTTTCTTGGCCACATGCCCAAAGTAAAATACATATACTGTTCTGGTTGATTGCCTTTGAGTCGAGCACGATTCATAGTGACCCTATGAACAAAAGGCCTGAAGCCTCTCTACAACTATCGACATTTATCAAAGTTCATAGAGTTTCCAGAGGCATGTTATTTAGGAAGTGGATGTGAACCCAGTATATATATATGTATATGTATATAGATGTATGTATAGATGTATATATGAATGTATATGTGTGTGTGTATATATATATATAGAGAGAGAGAGAGAGACAGAGAGACAGAGAGAGAGAGAGAGAGGAGAGAGGTCAGCTTTGTTTGGTACTATCAAGTCAACTCTGCTCCGCAGAGATCCTTTGAAACCTTTCCTGATCCTATACTATCCACACAGTCTCTGTGTTTAAGCTTGTTGTAGTCATTACTATGTCAATCAACTCATCTTGTTCAGTATCTTCCTTTCCTTCATTGACCTTCTGCTTTCCCAAACATTATATGCTTTCCCAAGACGAGTTTTGTGATCACATGCCCAAAGTATGTGAAATGAAGTCTCACAGTCTGTTTCTGAGGAGTACTCAGGTTGAACTTCTTCCAAGACACGTTTGTTTGTTCCTTTGATGTCCATGCTCAACTAAATGTTCTTTGTCAACACCAGATTTCAAAGACATGAAGTCTTCAATATTCTTTTTTTTATTTTCTCGCTTTTCACATGCAAACCAAACAATTGAAAATACCATGTCTGGAGCTAGGCATACTTTAGTATTTAAACTGAAATCATTGCTCTTTAGGATTTTAAAAAAGTTCTTGACAGCATATTTGCCCATATTTGTACTACATTGTTCGATTTCTTTACTGATGAATGTTGATCATGAATGGAAAGAAAATGAAATTATTGAAAACTGCATTATTATCTCTGTTTATCATTATATTGCCTATTGGTCCAATAGTGAGGTTTTTTGTTTTGTTTTCTTGATGTTGAAGTGTAATTCATAATAAAGGCTTTTGTATTCCTTAGCAAGCAAGGTTATTTAATCTACATAAGGTAGATTTTTGATGACTCTTCCTGTGTCTTAATGCTATATTCTTCTTGATATATCCCAGCTTCTTAAACTATTATCTTTACTTAGAGTTAATTAAGTGTAAATGTTAACACATCTATAAACTTTATTTACAGCAACATTTAGGCTAGTGGTTTCCATATAAAATTAACTATAGCCTAGTCAAGTTGATATATCAAATTAATTATTATAATTAACTTATAAAAACAACCTTATAATAAAATATGTGTTTGGTTTGCTTTTATGTGAAGGGAGTTAGTCACAATCATCATTATCTTAAAATAATCAGAAGGAATCTCCTTAACCTTCTAATATACCCATCAGCAGGAATCTGAGAGCTGCTCAGGGACACAGAGTCAGGGATAACTAAGGAAGGGTGATGAGTGAAGGAAAGCATCCTAGGAAGGAGAAATCTTCTCATACTTTGCTCCAGAAAAAAACAAACAAACAAACAAACAATAAAACAAAAATGAACCCCAACAGGAATTAAAAACCAGGGTTGGAAGATCAGGCTTGAGGACAGAAGGAAGATGGAACAAAACAAGTGCAACCAGAGTGAAGCTTAGTGGCAAGGATGGTGAAACTCCTTCTCCCATAATTTGGGCATGTTGTCAAGAGAGGCCAATCCTAGGAAAAAAGCATCATGCTTAGAAAGGTGAATGGTCAGCAAAAGAGAGAAAGACTCTCAACAAGATGGGCTGACACAGTGACTGGAGCATATGCTAGATCATATCAGAGATCCTGGGAACTGGACAGAACAGGGCAAGGTTCAGATCTGTTGTTCATAGTATCTTTATGAGTTGAACTTGACTTCAGGGCACCTAACAACAACAAAGAAACTGTGATGTGGATACCTCAGATGTTTTTCAATTGTTTCCTTACAAGTTGGTTTCTAAATCACTAGAATTTTTGCAATTCTCAGACAGCTACTCTGGGATCTGGCCTGTGGACAACTGGCACAGAACTCTGGCAATTGGCCAAAGCCCCCCTCGATTCCAACCTCAAAGGTCATCCTGGGAGCTTCCAATGCCTGTGGGAGGCAGGGATAGGGAAGCAAGGGGATTCTAAGAATAGCCTTGCACGTGCCCTGGTTCCCCAATAGTCACCTCTGACCCCTCCTGGAAGCAAGTCAAGGGAACTCTTATAAAAGCCATGCCCAACTCCAGTGTCTCATCTGCTCAGATTCCTCAGTGAAGTGCTGGTGTTCCCGTCTGTGACCAGGTTGAGTGTAAGTGTGGGAATCCTAGGGATTCTGAGCGGGATCAGGAGGCCCTGACAGTGGAGTGGAAGAGAGCTGACAGTAGAGGGCAAGGAGGAAGGAAGAAGTCTAAAGAAAGAGGGCCATGTCTTTGATTTTGTGACGTATGAAACAGAAGTGAAACTCAGTCTGAACCCAGGCTGTGGAAATTTGTCTAGTGCTGGAGGAGAAAGATTGCCTCAATCTTGCCAGGGATATGTTGTTGTTGGGTACCATCGAGTCAGAACCAACACATAGTAGACTCTCCAGTGAGTTTTCAGAGGTAGTTTATTTCACAGTAGATTGCCCACCTTTCTGCTGCAGAGCAGGTGGTGGATTCAAACCCTGTGCCTTTGGGATTGCAGTGCTGCTTCTTGTCACTTTAAATTGACCTGATTTTTATTTTTAAGTCTGAGGAGTTTTATTATTAATTTGCAGGTTGAAGAATTCTGCTAAGATGTCCTGCCAGCAGAGTCAGCAACAGTGCCAGCCCCCTCCCAAGTGCAGCCCCAAATATCCCCCCAAGTGCCCCCCTGTCTCCTCCATCAGCTCTAGGGGCTGCTGTGGCTCCAGCTCTAGGGGCTGCTGTGGCTCCAGCTCTGGGGGCTGCTGTGGCTCCAGCTCTGGGGGCTGCTGTGGCTCCAGTTCTGGGGGCTGCTGCAGCTCTGCGGGTGGAGGCTACTGCCTGAGCCACCACGGGCCTCTGATCTTTCATGGGTGCAGGCATCAGAGCCCTGACTGCTGTGAGTGCCTACCCTCTGGGGGCTCCAGCTGCTGCTCTGGCTCTGGAGGCTGCTGCTGATCTAGAACTTGGGTGTCTGTCACAGAGAAACCGCTATGAAACCAGCTCAAGTCATGGACCTACCTTAGCCTTACATTTATCTCTGCTCTCTCTTCTCATTTTCATGGCCCTGACAGCCCTCTGAAAGAGTTCTGTGTATTCTAATGCCCAAAGTCCATCCTGAAGGACCCATCCAGAGGCCTGTTGTTCCTTCTGCCGTCACCGCATACAACTATAAAGTTCATATTGTATATTCATTAAATACTTTGTTCATTGTCATTCTTTTGTTTTTCCCAAATCCCTAAACTCCGAGCTCCAGTAACACACTTAGGGTTAGATGGTTAGAGTACTGCAGTTTTTTTTGTTTTGTTTTTTTTT
>NW_006400023.1:46136-49758 GCF_000299155.1 Elephantulus edwardii | reverse complement strand
CCACCCCCGCACCTCCCCACACCCACCCCAAGTATACTCCACTCTGCAACCCTCATTCCGGACTCTTATGATAATCATCATGCCCTAGAATATATTAATTTTAAACTATTCTCTCCCTCATCGGCTTCAATGCAGTAAACATAACACTTGATCTTGGTCCAGGCAGTTGCTGGAAAGGCCTTATTCATTGCTGCATGTTGGAATCAATCCATGTTGTCTCTCCACTGTGTTTCCAAGGCTGTACATTGCATGCAAAGAATCTGCTCATATTTCTCTTACAGAGCCATTGGTGGCTTTGAATTTGAGTTAACATCACACCTTGCTACAGATTATGCCACCCAAGTTGTGTTAAGTTGTTATTACCATTGAGTTGGAACTGACCCATAGCTGATCTTCCAGCAGGTTTTCAGAGGCAGTAAATTGCATGGGAGGACATTTTCCATCTTTTTCTTATGGAGCAACTAGCAGACTTGGACTCCAAACAGAAGTATTAATACTGAGCCTATTTGACCGTGAGCATACCAGCTAGCTTAGCATGCTGACAAATTATTTTCATTTTCTCTATATGCCATGATTTACCCAAATTTTCAAATTTTTTAAAATTCTAAGTAGATTGGTAAGGGTCTATTTATTTAATGTAAAATTTGATTTTTTTAAAAAAAGCTTGGCAATGGAATGGAAACTATGATTACCATCAAAATACCAGTTAATGAAAATTTCATGGAGCATACTGCTACTCTGATGTTCACGGGATCGCCATGAATCTGAAATGACTTTGTGGCAATTCATGAAGGGCAAGTGTAAGGGACAACGTATCGTGAATTATCTGCTTGCCAGGGAAGATAAGAGTCTGCTTAGCTCTTGTGTTTATTCATAATCTAGCCTTTCTTCTAAATAGTTATTAAAGAAATCTTTAAACAATATAGATTTTGAGAAACTCCCATGTATGAGACAATCTAGTCTCATTTATTCCATCCTTTGCTCACTTAGATGTAGAGTGACTTGAAGATGTAAAACTGAAGTGTGGGATAATAGCTCACATTCATTGGCCTTCAGGTTCACCTCTTAAGGCTCATCATGGAGTATAAGAAAGATTAGAAATAACATAAACATGTAACTATAAAATGAGCTGCACAATCCAGCATTCAGGATTGGGACTCACTCATTGTCAAGTTGGAACTGACTGATTCATAGTCAGCTCTCCAGCAGGTTCTACGAGGTTGTAAATCACATGAGAGGAGGAGACTGTCAATCTTTCTTCCTCAGAAGTGGATTCAAACTGTCTACATTTGGATTGTCAGCACAATTCCTTACTTTACTCACTACGCCAGTGAATCTCCTTTGATTGGGGTTAGCCTTCCTCAGATTCACACATTTTCAGCTCAGTCACTAGCACAGTTTCAAGGCAGAGAAGAGTAAGGTTGCCAAGGAAGGACAGAACCCAGTGAGGGCAAAAAAGATAGTTTATTAAGAAAAAGCTGCTGGGCTGGTTCTCAAGCAGAACACCAACCCCCACTAAGAGTTAAAGGGGGATTTTATACTTTTTTACATGGAAACTGGGGAAGGGGATGCATACAGATGCTTCCTTCAAGATATGGAAGTGGCTTGGAGTCTCAGAGAACTATTCCTGAGAAAATGGGGGTAGGGTAATTTCACAGAGAGAAAAAGCACAGCATGACTGCTGTTTCCTGTTATTGGATTCTCTCAGTAGCCATTCTGGGAGAGGAAGGAGAGGGCTCAGCAGTCCTAATAAGATGTTGCTCGCTTTGATGGTTAAGACTCTGTGACTGCAAAAGAGCTTGTAAGAGAGGCAAAAAGACATGAAGAATCATAATCTGTCTACCAGGCTGATCAGTTTCTATGTGAAAAATGATAGACTTAGATTAGAGTAAGATTTTGATTAGATCAGACTTGCTAAGCAAAGCATCCTGTATTCTTTTCTGAATGAGGATAGTAGTTACTAACTTGTATCTTTGTTGTCTCCCATTCCTTGTGATACTGATGACTTTTTCCATGTTGATTTTTGTAATTTTCATTTTGTTGTGCAATTTATAATGCCAATTCCTAATTTTACCTGAAATTCTGGAGAAAAATGAGCAGTCTCCTTCCATGAATATTTACAGCCTTAGAAACCTGATGGAGTGTTGTCATAAGTAGGAATTGACTGGGTTTAGTTTTGGTACTAGTTTGGATATATTACAAGGGGTGGCTATTCCTTGGAAAAGGCTATCATGCTTGGAAGGCTGACAGATCAGTGAGAGAGGAAGATTCCCATTGAGATAGATTGACATGTGTAGCCATTTTCCAACTGGGCTCTGAGGACACAGCACTGCTGAGGAAGAAACACAGACAGACAAAGTGGAAAAGCAAGGCACAGGGGAGCAAGGCAAAAGCCAAGGCCCTGAGCATTTATTTTTCCCAGCATATATAGAGAATATAAGCATTCCATTATCAGAATAACCAGACTTCTTGCAATACAGCAAACAATTATCTCAAAGACCCAAAAGTAATACATCTACCAAATATCTCTGGGGCTTGAAAAGAGCATGTCCTTGGATATCCAAGATCCAGAGCTTTTAATGATTTACTCAGAAAATCCTAGCAAGCACACAAAAAGCTTATCTCTATTTTCTGCAAACTCTCAAGGATAGTAGCGTCTCATAAATTCATACTTTCCAAAGACCCTTAAGGACTTTAGTTTCCCATTAATTCAAACTTCACAGCTGCTCTTCTAGATCTTGTGAGGTCTCATAAATGCTCCCTGTTTTCTGTGTGCTTGTTCAGGAAACCATTTTCCGCTTTCATGCTGAGTGTTCTCAGAGCAGTACTCTAGACTTACATGCTGGACAGAAAGCAATGGTACCAAGTCAAAGGTGGGTGTTTTAATCTGTGGTTCTCAGGCCTAGTTTTCTTTTTTAATATTTTTTTAAAAATTTATTCATTTTAATGGAAGTTTACAGAGACTTAGGGTTTCCAGTCATTCATTGTTGCACTTTTCTCCCTGCCCCCCCTCCCTTCACTGTTCTCTTTGAAAAGTAAAACTCTTTTATTGTAATGCAATCCCTCACCCCAAGTCAGGTCTAGTTTTAATTGTTTTTGGTCAAACATTCTTCTAAGGGGTATAACACTGGTCTGTCCATTCACTGTACAGAGGTAATTCGTGGTTGCTGTGAGGTTAAACACTGTGGCACTGATGTGTCAAATGTGAGAATGGTTAACCGTGGTGAACAGGGTTTGGTGGAGCTCTCTGATTAAAATAAGCTTGGAAGCAGGAGTGGGGTCCACTTCAGGAATAGCTTGCCTCTGGGAACTCTATGAACTTGGAGAAATGATGAAAGTTAAACAAATGTTCAGATCTTTCATTCATAGGGTTATTATGAGTCTCAACAGCACCTGACAACAACAAACAACAACATTCAAGGGTGGAGAATAAAGATGAAATTGGGAATTTAGTTAAAGGCTTATGAATTAAAGATTTTGCTGCTTTAACTTTATAGATACTGTTTCTTCTATGTAGTAATACCAAGATTGTTGTTGTTGTTGTTATGTGTCATCGGGTCGTTTGTGACTCATAGCGACCCTGTGTACAACAGCCCTAAACCCTGCTCTATCCTGTGCCAAT